>NW_027286919.1:2777500-3175000 GCF_022747635.1 Hetaerina americana
ATATAGTAACAAATACAAGGAAAAGAGATAGAAACACACATAAAGGACCTAACACAGGAGAGGTGTGGAAGGCGGAATCAAGCAGATCACGAATGTAAAAATATTTGCCTTCCCCACCTCTCCTGTGTTCGTCTTTTATGTGTGTTCCTATCCCTTTTCCTTATATCTGTTTCAATATAAATAGTATACTAAATATATATATATAGTATATATATTATATGTATGTATATATGTATATATATGTATGTATATTTATATATATGTATATATATATATATATGTATATATATATATGTATATATATATATATATATATATATATATATATATATATATATATATATATATATATATATATATATATATCAGCCCTATTCATAATGTATAAAAAAACTTGTTGAATTACAATATTTCATTGAAATTTTCATTACTCGGTGTCAGGGAAAAATGGATTCCATAATTGACCTCTTTGGCAAGTTTAGCTGTCAAGGAAAGGGTTGATGTGGTGTGAGCCAAAGCTCTCTAAAATATCAACACTAGGAAAAATGTTTGCAAGGTTTCATTGAACGCTCATAGAAATTGTCGCCTCCCTCAGCAGCAGCTGTCTGGGAAGCCAGGAGGGGAAAACTTGGGCTAAACGTTTCACTAATACAATATATTTTAATGAACTCACTGAAATTCACTTGTTGCATTGAAAATATCATGTGAATGATTTTCTGTGATGTGTTGCTTTGCAATCCAAATAAGATGTGAAAGCACATGAGGAAAAAAAATTGTTTGAAATGTTATTTCTCCTTTTTATGCATTTTAACTTATTTTATTTTGATCAATTTGAATGAACCGCAATCACTAAATATTATATTTTGGATATATACTCAACTTAATGCATGCATACATGTGTTATTTACTATAAAGGCAATTATAAATACTCCCAATACATAGATAGAACAGTTGTCATATTGTGGTGAAGGTTATTGGGGTCATAACAACATCTAAAAATATTATTGCAGGATTGATCAACAGGCCATGATACAAAGGGGAAATGTAAATGGGGGCAAAATTGTCACAATTATTTATAAAAAAAACTATTTGAATAATATCAAGTCATGAGTTTTTATGTCGCATGCATTATATTATCTGGATACTAATAATGTGGTCTTCTTTTTCTGTTGGGATGGATGCTTTCAAAATGGGTTTAAATGCAAATATCTTCCTAAGAATAAAGTGCTGTTGAATTTACGCAGGGTGTTCATATTTCACATGCATTCTATTGATTTCTCCATTATGTTGATGCTCTACTCCAAGAGAAACATTGCACCCAGCTGGCTAAGAAATGCAATTTCTGAAGACCCTCTCATTTAATCATTGGCCTCACACCCTTGCGTCCCAATGAAGGAGCTAAATTGGCTTAGATGACACCAGCGGGTGCCCTCTTCTGTAATGACAATGACTTCTGCTTAGTTCACTGTTTCAATCTTATACCACCAGGAGGCTCTGAGGAAGAGGAAGGAAGAGGAGGAACGAGCTGCTGCGGAGCGGGAATTCTTGCGCTCCTCCTTGAGGGACTCGCGCAAGCTTCACGCACTTGAGAGCAGGCCCCCTGGACAACAGACAACATCGTCTTCCTTGCGCGGACCCCCATCTTCCTCGGGGCATGTCAATGATGGCTACTGTTCTGAAGATATCAGTGAAAGGGACTCGGAAGCACAGTATCCCTTGCATCGGGTCATAAGTAAGCCACGACCTAGTGCCCTTGTTTTTTTTTTATTTTTAGCGATAACCATATGTATGTGTCATTAAGATGAAAGGAAATAGGTATCATTACTCATTGATTCTGCGATTAATATTATGCATTATCATTGCATCCCATTGGCTTCCATTTTGCATTAGTTAATGTTAAAGTTGCATGAAGCCAGGGGTTATCTTAGATAAAGACAGTCAAATGACAAAACGTGAGACCACCGGTTGACTAGGATTACCTTCTAAATGTCATGAAAAACCTGCAATAATTAATCTCCCACAAATCATGATTAGAACAAACTAACAACTTTGATCCAACAGTTTGGCATGTTAATATTTTTTCTTATCCTTATCATATCTGTTATCAGATATTTCGGCATGAGTAATAAGGATGAGGTATCCAAATTTGAACTTATTTATCAAATCATAAAGTCATTAATTTTTTTTCATCATTGACTCTTTTTTAAATAATACCTCACTCTGTTATATTGAATGAAATTAATTTTAACTTCTGTTGGCACTATCTCCATCATCTGAAATAAGAATTTCTCTCTTGTCACCCCCAAACAGCACTGATGTTTGCTCTAAGTTAGTAGAAGTGTCTCACGAGTCTGCTTGCAGCTTCTGCTTTTCCCTGAACTAGGTTGTGCTTTTATACAGGCTCTTCATCAATTTATCTCTAGCCTTTTTCATCCTTTGGTAGATGCCATTCTTTTCTATAATTTCTGCCCTTCCTCACTTCTCTAAATGTTTGTTTCTTCTCCTGTCTTCTACTTCTTAAGGACTTAATCTGTTATCTCAAGGTTTTCTTCTTACAATTTTTTTCTAGCTTAATGTTTTTGCTATCTTCATTTACCGTTGCCATCTTTCTTCATTCAATCACGCCACCACCAACCACTCTCATCTACCAAAAGGTTCAATTGATGGGTGAGAGTAGAGCTCACCTTGTCCTGCACCCTATTTGGAATGTGCGATTTACACATTGTGGTGATGAATGGGGGCAGTTCGTTTCCCTCTGCTGCCTCTGGTTTCCCTGGTAGATCTAGTACCGGAAAAGTCACTCTGGTCAGTTGAGGCATTCCCAGAAATTTAACCTGGGCCATCCAGTCAGAAGCTCAGAACTCTACCCACTGGGCTAACATGCCCCCCCCCCCTATCATTTCAGGTATACTTTGATTTTAATTTCTCTACTGCCTTTTGGCTTACCATGGTTGGTTCAATTTCTTTCAGATCTTCTAGTTGCCAATACATATATTTCTTTATATTCAAGTCTTTGTAGACAATAGATGGGTTACATTTTTGTGAGGTTTCAATTATTTGCAGTCAAGGGTGCATGAACATTTTTGCATAAAGCGTGATATTAGTTGACTCTTAGCAAAAAATTGATGTTATCAATGGTTGACCTTGTGAACTTGGAAAAGGGATTCAAAAATAAAGAAACGGTTCAGTTAGGTACATTGTATTACATTTAGAAGTACTAATGTTGTGATCAATTTAATTGAAGGGGAGATGAAAACTAGAAGTAAATGAGAAAGTGATGCAGAAACCCAGGTGACAAATAGAGAATCTTTTAAAACTGATACTGAATTGGAAAGAGGGATGGGCAAAGTTAACTTGGCAGAGATTTAAATCTAATTATGATATATCTATTCAAAGGAAAGAATTGCATTAAATTGTATTAACTTCGGGAAAATGATGAAATTTAACTAGTAGGTACTTTATTAGTGAATTGACAAATGTAAAATACTATGGCATTTGATATAGTATGTTAAAATTTTTAAAGGCTGTATTCATTATCGGAGAATTATTGCATCAATCTGAATAATTAGTATTTTCCCTTAGACTAGATCTCATCTCCTTACCCAGTAATCTGCAGTACATATTTCAGAATTATGCTGTCTTTTCTCAAACCTTCATAAAAAATTATAAAAGTTAAAATATCATCACATGATCTAAAAATATTGTTATTCTAAGGTAGATTTGCTTCTTGTCCTGTATTTTATTTTGTATTGACTGATAACATTGTCACACCATTTTACTGGTTTCACAGATAAATAGAGGTTATCATTGCTATGCAATATGGACTGTCCCTTCCTATTCTAATTTGACCCTACCTATTTTCAAAGAGGTTTTAGGCGTCATCTCTTGAGAAATGGAGATGTGTATGGCAGTGTTTACTTTGTGCTTTGGGCATTCTATAAATATTTCCATTATATTCATGATATATTTAACTGCATGGATAAGAGAATATTTTTGTTGCCAAAGAGATCAGTGTGTATTTTTATACTATTTCACATGCTTGCTGATCATGTGGAGTGAATAGAGCAATATCAATAAAGTACAAATTTTCCAGCTTTGGAAAGAGAACGAGAATAATCATTTTTGAAAGTGACCAGGCTAGAATTAATGCTCAACTCTCATCCCAAGGAATGTGAATTCATAGAGTGCTAACTTCCCTTCCAGGTTTGAATGAGTTAGCCTCAGCATTGCAACGCCTTGCTGCAGCCCTGCGCAAGAGTGCCTCGAGCAGCTTGTCCTTGCGTGGACTGGAAGGGCAGGTTGCAGCGGTCCAGACACTGCTGTTGAGCCAGGAATTTGGCCAAGCCCTATCGGTGCACAATCGAGTGCAGGAGGTGTGGAATGGGCGCGTGGCATCTGGCAGTGGAGTGCCCAGGGGTCAACCAAGACCCCCTCCAGGGCCCCCTGTTTGCGGGGACACCCAGGCCTTGGCCAGGGAGGTATGCTTGTTGCTGATATTCTGATATTTTGGAGACTGATTGATTCGCATTCCGGACAGGATACTTTCTGGAATCTCAAGTTAATTTATTCTCTGGAAAGTGCGAGTCACGTACACTACTATCATCATGTACATATCACTCTCCCTTGTTGTTACTGTTAATAAATATCAATGCTTCAGTTGGCAGAATGAGCATTATTCATTTTAGACATTATGATTGATGATTATGATGTAATATTTGAGAAATTGAAAGCAATGAAACTATAACTATTTATTTTACAATGCTGGAACTGATTGAAATATTCCTTTATGCAACACTGGTCGTTCAATCTTTTCTTATCAACGTATTTGGCTACTCACCATTGTCATGCGTGGCCCTTCACCAAGTACCTCCCAATCGCCATTTTGCAGTGTGTGGAGTGCCTGCAGCCTTGCTCGCTGCCGGATGCCGCCGAGCTGGTTGAGTTGCTGACGCGCTACGAGACGGAGGGTCTCCTGCAGGCCCATGATGGGCTTGCCTTAACGCGGTGCCTGAACGAAGATGCAGCACCTCCTCCTATGCTTGCGTCCATGGCGCTCCCGCCCATCAGCACACCCTCCGTCAATACCATGGCCGCATCCTCCTCTGTTTCGCTGCGCTCGTCCACTCACCACCCCCACGGCAGCGAGAGTGCCTCCTCTGCCTCCCACTATGTGGATGAGGACATCAAAATCATCAAGATCGAGAAAACCAATGAGCCACTGGTAAGTACGTGCTTGCTTGCTTGCACGTAGCTCAATGCCATATTTATAGAGATGGCAGAACAACTGCAAATCCTAGAGAGATGGGGTTTTCACACAAATCCAACAAAAAATTTCCATGTAAAATAGTTTGTTCTCATTATAAATTTCATACTTGCATTATTCATGAAACAGAGTTGAGGGGTAATTAATACATACATTTAAAATACAAATTGTTGAGGTAGGCTTTAATTTATGGGATGAAATATATTCCACATTGATAATAATTGTAATTTTCTACTGCAGATTATTGCGCACAATGCTTCCAATGCCAGAGAGTCTAAAAATTTACAATGCATTGAAGTGTTTGGCTATTATAATTTTATCCCATAAATTAATAGTCTGTATTAAGATTACTACAGTAAAATCCCTAATTTCTTACATTTCTTCTGCTATTTACACTTCTCTAGAGACCTTGCAAAAAGTTGAAACAACTGTAATAATAATTTTTGTGACAAACTTTGGAAAATATTTGCATGTATAATTTTATCTTCACTGAATTTCTAAATTTATTCACGCAAACCCTTATTTTATGTCAATTTGTCTTTGCTTAAATTGTGGGTACATTTTCTGATATTCTTGCTCCAGATTTGTTTGCTATTTCTCTCAAAAACCTTTGAAACAACCTTCGAGCAAAGCCTCACATTCATCTGAGACAACACTATGAATGGAAAATCTGTAAACCTTTAAGTAAAGTCATATAAGTAAAACCCAGTCTTTGCCTCTCTAACAGTGCCACACTCCAAAGTGTACACTGTGGGAAATGACAGTGTTCCTTAACAGTTTTTTAAGTCAGGGAATATTTTGGAAAATGAATGGGAAATTCACTGAATTTCGCAAATTAATAATACGGAACACACTGAGCAGATATAATGACATCTTTTGTTATTGATTTTAAATAGTCATTCTGCATAAATTCTACCAATGAATATCTATGACTTTACCCTGGGAAACTCAAGTTGATGAAATAAGCCCTAGAATTGCTGTAGGTTGTTACTTCCTGAGGAAAATTGTGGCCATGGTTGATGATGGTAAGGCTCTCTCAGTTTATCATGTTTTCATTCATAGTCGACTGAACAATGGCATTGCCATGGGGGGCACTCACAGCATTCCATGCGCCTCTTTGGGCTGCAAAAGTGGGCAGAGAGATGTGACATCACCTGACGATTATGTATTCACATTGAAACCGGTCGTATTAAATTTTATTTTGTGGAAAATTGCCAATTTTTAATTAATCATGATATTCCACCACATCACGCCTGAAATGTCTCTTTCTTAGGGAGAACCCTAGGTCAAGGTCCAAAGGCATGCAGTTGTAGACCTTACTTTAAGAAATTCAAAATGTTATCTAGCCCCTCTATGTATATTTTCCATGCTATTATTATTGTATAGCAAAACCAAGGCATGTTCACATTGATAACCAATGCTGATGTGCATAGGTACAGCACAAGATGGTGTAATGACTTCAGGATAACTGCCCTTGATACATTGCTATGTTTGCTAAGAACCCTTGTCATGCTGGTGTCTGATTCCTGAAAGCATTAGAACTCCCCGAGAAAACTAAGGAAAATAGAAACTTTGTCGAAATTTAAATCTAAACTTTATCATTTCCTGTGCCAATATTAATTCTATACTGTGCATGAATTCATGTCTCTCTCTGCTGATAAATAATTTTATTCTTATGTATGCTGTTACTGCTCCTATTTCCTGTTTTATTTGTGACTATCAATTGTATTCAAACTCCAATTGCTTTTGGGTCTAACTGGAATATTTGCAAGCTATGTAACGTGTCCCATATGTCTCAAACATGTCTTTTAGGAACCAATAAACATGAATCAATCAATCAATCAAGTTCATCCATGCATTTGCTCGGCAAAATGTGTGCATGTCTATATGTTCACATGAAATTCGGACACATTGTAAGTGGACAAATGCACTGGATTTCAAAAATGTCTTTTTGCTTGCAGGGTGCTACTGTTCGTAATGAAGGTGAAGCGGTTGTCATTGGAAGGATTGTTCGTGGAGGTGCTGCCGATAAATCTGGATTGCTGCGGGAAGGCGATGAGATCCTTGAGGTGAATGGAGTGGAGATGCGAGGGAAGTCCGTGAACGACGTGTGTGATTTGCTCTCGGCAATGTCGGGCACGCTGACATTTCTGCTGGTGCCAGCTCAGACGCATCCGCCCCTGCAACCCATGATTACCGATGGCAGGGCCCTTCCGAGGCCACCCCCCCCTGCTCCCACAACGCGGGACACCCTGGTGAGCTAATCCCTGGCCGAGAGATGGCCATTCCGTTGCTTTTTCAATTCTATTTCAGTGATGTACAAACCCTTGAGTTCTAACTGGATTTAAATGGTATTTTCACTCTTTTATTTAATTTTTTAGTATTAAGTAGTTGAAACAACTGAAATCTCCTATCTTCTCTTATGATCAATAGTAGTCTGCTGGTTGAAATAGGCACTGGATAGACAAACTGACTAGTTAATGCTGCATTTTGAATGCCCAGCAAAACCCCCTGAATCACAGTAAGCCCTTCTTCATCTCTTCACATGTATTTCCTGCCTAGAATTCTCATCATTCTTAAACCCAAATCTGAAAAGCCTCCAATGCCTGCTTTATCCTCTTGCCTCAAGGACCATGCTTCCACACCAATGAAATGGGTTTTCAAATCAAAGTTGTTACTTATCTTTTCACTATACCCTTTCTCAAGATCTTTTTCATCAACTATATTCTCTTTCTGAGAGCTTCTTGGCATAAAGGAATCCTTCTTCTATACAATGTGCTGACTATTTGAATCATCTTTATGCAAAACACCTCCCAGGAAGGTGAACCATCCTACCTGCTTCAGTTTATGCCCTCAAACTTGAATCATCCTATCCTTTACACATCTCAGAAACCTAATTACTTTTGTTTTTTGCATTGATTCTCATACCATATCTCTTACAATAATTTTTTTTAAATACCGCCCTTTGGTGGTCTGTCCAATAACAGCTTGATCATTTGCAAATCTAATTTTAAGGATTCTGTACCCCACTTCATTCTTACCTTCAGCTTTTCACATGCCTTCTTACCTTTCCTCCTGTGTATACATAGAAAAGTACCAGAGATAATAGACAACCCTGTCTTATCCCATCACATAACAGTGCCAAATCCGTACTCTCTCTCCAATACCCAGACCTGTGCAGTGTGAGACATGCAGAGATTCTGAATAAATCACTCATCCCTTCAGTCTGCTCCCATCTTTTGCACTGCATTCACTAATTCTACCAAATTTAATCTATAAAATGCTCTCTCAAAATCCATGATCTGAACAAATACATCCTGGTTATATTACCATATTTGCTAAATAAAAAGAGACGTTTCAGGCGTGATATGGTGGAATATCATCATTAATTAAAAATAGCGATTTTCCACAAAATTAAAGTTTAATGGGACCGGTTTCAATGTTACTACATCGTCATCAGGTGAGAGTTAAACCTCAGAGTCCAGTATATATATATGATTAAAGGCAAGTAAGGGGAGGGTGGAGGAAAAGAGGGGAAGAGGGGGGAAGGTGGAAGGCAGCATGGGTGACTATGTGAGTGGGGGGGGAGGGAAAGGGTTGGGGAAAACAAGGTGCAAAGACCCTAGGAGTCTGGAGAGTGAGTATTCGGTGAGCAGAGAGTATTTGGTGTGAGTGTGGGGCCATTTACATTGGTCAGACAGGCAGGAGTTTTTCGACACGTATCGGGGAACATAGGAAAGGCTACATTACAGGTCATACCAACTCTTTATTTGCCAAACATCTTCATGATTCTAACCATTTCTGCAATTTCGAATTCAAAGTGCTTCACGACTTGGAAAAAGGAAGGAAGCTGGATGCCATGGAACAGCTTGAAATCTTACATTGCAAGGACTTGGAGCTGATCAAGGAAGTCCAAATTTTATCATCACCCTCCCCCCTCCTCTCCATCACCTTCCCACGACATACATGTGACCAGTGACCCCTTGTCCCCTACTCACTGGATATTTCCTTCCTTTCCCCCCCTCTGCACACGGAAACCATGCTTTCCCGGACAAAGTGGCAAACCCCGAGTCCCCACCCCCTTTCCTCACGGACGAGGAGGGAAGGTTCACCGCTGCGGGACAAACCAAACCCCCCCCCCTATTCGGCATGTGCAAGTGATAACATTCCCTCCCACACCCTTTCCCTAAAACCTCACTAGGGCACCCCCTTAAAACTATACAGTGATCCCAATCTTTACCCTTTAACTCAGTGCTTCTTTGTGTATTGATACCTTGCTCCCAGACCACGACCATGGGGAAAACCCCCGATCATGGCGCCGCACCGAGGGACACCCTCAACGAGACACCCCCCTCCATTCGGCCACGACGGGCTCTCCGGACTCCTAGGGTCTTTGCACCTTGTCTTCCCCAACCCTTTCCCGCCCCCCCCCCACTCACATAGTCACCCATGCTGCCTTCCACGTTCCCCCCTCTTCCCCTCTTTTCCTCCACCCTCCCCTTACTTGCCTTTAATCATATATATACTGGACTCTGAGGTTTAACTGTCACCTGATGATGATGTAGTAACATTGAAACTGGTCGCATTAAACTTTATTTTTGTGGAAAATTGCTATTTTTAATTAACCATATTTGCTGGCCCATAAGATACACTGATTTTTCAGTTATAAATGTAAAAAAAGCTTGGATCAGATAGATAAGTACATATTTTAATGCTAACACTTTTTGGGAAGAAATTAGAATTGTTACATTTAAAAACTAGCAACTATATAAGTGTTTACTCATCCTAGAATCCCAGAAGTTCATCATCAATGCTGCTAAAATCATATACTTATTATGTGCACCGTGGAATCCTAAAAGCTTTCCTTTGTATTCAAGCGGTCGTTCTTGTGCTATTGTAGTTTTGATATGCATGCAGAGACAAAATCTCTTGTAAATCCTTCCCACCATAATAATGTCCCAGAAAAATCAACAATGCGCACACCTATCACTAATTTCCTTGCTTTACTTAAAATTATTTTTGTTAAAACAGTAATCCTATTCTTCCTGTGATTTATTATTCAGTTCTGAACATGTTCCTTGAGCTTTGGCCATTAGGGGTACATGAACACCAAGTCTTTTTTTACTCCTATCTTCATTCACTGAATCAATTTTCTGCTGCTTTCTCCATGTCCATATCATCACCTCAGACAGAGATGGACCAAACTGCTTTCCAAGCCTTGTTTCCATGTTCTGAAGCGTGATTCACAGCTTTAAGTTTAAACGCGACAATCAATGACAATCTGCTCTCTTTTGATCTCATACAGTTATTCTAAATTTAGATGCAAATGACATCAGCTGTCAGTCGCCTCCCCTATATACTACTGCTAAATTTAGCCATGCTTGTTTTCTGTTATTATTTTGATATAATTAAGAATTGTGTTAAAGCCAACTATTTTCTATGCCTTTACAACACACTCATTCTGCTTACAGTTGAGTTCCCATAGACTCTTGAGTTAGCTGTGAGAGAGAGAGAGAATGTATAAGCATAGGGGGAACATCCTCGTTAGCCCAATGCATTTAAGTTTCACAGCAGCACTATGCGTGATTGAAGGAACTAAATGTGCTGCATTGTATAGATTAACAATTGAAAAAATTTTTTTGGGACGTAGTGTCAAGAAAATATTTGAACTCTATTGCTTACGACTGGTTAAAATCAGTGTTATTAATGAAATTTGTAATAAAGGCTACCATTTTCTATGTCTGATGTGGGAAAAAATACTCAATAGTAAGTATTTTTCTTGGTAAATTAAATACCTGTATTCCCTCGAACAATATCATAGCAAATAAAATGAAAATGGTAGAATAAATTACATACATATTTTTACACCAATTAACTTCTTATTCAAATATTCTGCTAAAACAATTTTAAGACAAATTTTCATGTACATGAATTGGCAAGGACCTATTCATGTTTAAAGGCCAATTCTTGTTATACATGTATGACTGAAGTAAAGAAACATTGGACTTCAATATTGCCATTGGTGCTCTAGTCTATGCCTGTGGCAGATAGGTAAAATGTGGGGTTGAAACAATGGGCAAAGGGGTCCATGTGCCTAGGGCTCCCATCGAAGGCCTTGACCACTGCAACATACATGAATGTGATTAATTACTAGTTTTTAAGTTGATATTTTTATGAGGCATTTTTCATGCTCTAGAAAAAAGTAATACAGGCAAATTTCTTTACATAGATAAACAAAATTTAACAAGCAGGAGATTTCCACTTCGATTTGTATAAAAGGGGTCACTCCTTTGCTTTTGTTTCGTAGGAGTGATCTGTGCTTTATTTGAATGGAGCATGCCCTAAGATATGATGATTGTTTTAAGAGAAATTTATTTATTTTCTTCTGAGCCAGCCCAAAACTCGGTGCATAGCCCAAGGAAGTTTAGGATTCATTATAAATATGTTTATTTTGCAATCCTAACTTTCCGTCGTACATTGCTGCATGTAATTACTTATGAGAATGTTTCCCACATTTTTCCAGATGCATGTAAAGGCTCACTTTGATTATGACCCTGAGGAAGATGCATACATCCCATGTCGAGAACTGGGGATTAGCTTCCAGAAGGGTGATATTTTACATGTGATCAGTCAGGAAGACCCAAATTGGTGGCAAGCCTTCCGGGAGGGTGAGGAAGATCAGACGCTGGCCGGACTCATTCCCAGTCGAAGTTTCCAGCACCAGTAAGTCATCCTTTGGCCCCTATTTATCACCAAAGTCACCTCCATTAGTGCAGCAGGGTTTATTATTCAATGTCATGGCTTAGAGTTGGATGTCATATATCATGTAGTGTTTTCAGTAACATACTTTGACTTTCATTCAGTGGTTGGGATGGAAAATATCTCATATAGGGGTAAAAATATACCAAGGTTCACTTTGATGGTAAAATGGCTACTGCTGAAACAACCACCAATGCTGATTCATTACGGTCATCCCTACTGTGTGACCAATCCCTTTACTACATCTTATATGTCACAACCTAGATACAACTATTATCACTGGATATTATCAAATATCCGGTGTCACAGCAATCAAGATGGGGAAGGGAAATGGATATGTACGGGTTAATGGATTCAATCAAACAGCCTTTGGACACTGGATTGGTCTGTTCTGGCCCCCACATTCTATTCTATCTCCTGGTGGCCAAATAATGAATTGATGAGTAAATACCAGAGTCATGTGTGAATAGTGTAATACCCGGGGGATATCTTCCCAACGTTGACGATATTTTAATTTCTCCTAAACAGGCGAGAAGCTATGAAGCAGAGTATTGTTGGGGACAAGAGGACAAAGGAGAAGGTGAAAGGGAAGGGTGGGACTCTGCTGCTGTGTGCTAAGAAGAATGCCAAGAAGAAAAAGAAGAAGAAGGTAGCTTACAATGCGACATACAATGACGGTGGGTATCAACCGTACACTGCAACTCCTAATGACGGTGGGTACCAAAATCAAAATTTATTTATCGGTGGCAGACACTCTCATTCCTCATTGGCTCTCTGAATCAGGGCAGAATGAACGTAGTGGGGGACGCAAACGATTGCTTCCATATTTTTGCTGCTGCTCTGCTGTCTCTTGCCCTAGCTAAGCCTTGCAGTCAGTGATTTCTCCTGGTGAATCCATGCCATGTAAAGCTTCTTCCCTCCCAATGCTGCTTCGGCATCATTCTATGAGGTGGCACCTCATAGAAGAAGTTTCATATATATTTTATTAAGTGGAAGCTTCTGTGACATTTCTTTGATACAACCTTCTGTCACATGAATCACTCATGTTACCATGCATCCAAATCCCTCATTCTACCTCATCAAACAAATCAAATAAATTTCAAACAAATTTCAAATAAACACACTAATGCAAGCGACTGACTTATGACAGTCTCGCTGTGGGCTGAATAACTGTTTCGGAATGCCTCAAGGACAAAATGGTCATTGAGACCATATGAGGCTTCATATTAATCAAAGATCGTAAGTGCATCAATTTGTGAACTCCTCACATTTTACCTCTGGAGACATTATATCTATGATTATAATTCTTTAGTATAATTCATTACCATCAAATTATTGTACAAGTGAACGAGGTAAGTAAGTGTTGATAGTTGTTCAAAGACAAATCTTTTTCCTAAAATACTTGTTGTCTCTCATGAATGCATTTTCATCAGCAGTTTACTACCTACATAATTAGTTTACTGACCATAAATTGGATTCACACTGGTGCGTAATGACCTAGGTTTCTGCTTGAAAATCATTTGCATCAGGGTAATATTTGCAAAATTAATATGCATTACTTAATGTTCCTCATTTATTGTAATTTTTGCTATCTAGGCCTTTTGGATTACTTTATTCATCATTGATGCATGAAAATAGTATGACTACTGTGGAAGGGAAAGGGTTATATGCCATTCATTAAGTATTTAGTTCAGTATGAGAGGCCAATGAAATTTGAATTTAAAGTATTAATTGCAAAAAGTTAGTCATTAAATAAATAATATTTGACAATATTTTTGGTAAAACAATTTTAACCATAGCCTCAACAATTTCAAATTAATTGCTACAACCTTCAACATGACTTTTCTGCTGAGGTGATTCCTTACGGCAACATTGCATGGATAATCATTTCTACATTACCAGTTGTTTTGTTCATTATATTTTCCTACAAATATTGATTCAAATTTGTATTAAAATATCCACAGTAACTTATAAAGATGGCTCATTTTTAATTGAATATACAAACTAATATGAGGACTAAGATGCCCATTAAGTACATATGTAAATTTCTATTTTCTTTCTCTTTCTTAAACATTTTTTTATACAGAATCAGGGTGATAGTTCAAATTTTCCCCAAAAATAAGCAAGCAAAAATATTTCATTTCCACATTCTCCTGAGTCCCATTACTTTAACTCATAATTTTAAGCCCAAAAATTTCACATTCACATCCAATTGAAATGTATGTATCATATGTCAACTTAATTTTTACTCCTCACAGATTATGATGCGGAAGAAATACTAACGTATGAAGAAGTGGCTTTATACTATCCCCGTGCCAATCACAAACGACCAATTGTTCTCATTGGCCCTCCCAATATTGGACGTCATGAGCTTCGCCAACGGCTTATGGAGGACTCCGATCGTTTTGCAGCCGCAATTCCACGTAAGCATCATTGAATTTTGCTTTAATTGCAAAGTATTCCATTCTTATTGTTTTACGTGACGCATATGATTCTGCACTCCATGGGTCATCATGGAGGACTACAACTAGATATACTCAGTTGATGTTGCCAATGTTCAACACACTGCTGCTGGGGTGACAATCATAGGCCTTTTCATTTTCCATCTTATCCGTTACATCCATAAAGATAGCCTTCAGGATTTAAGTAAACAGCTCTTGAAGATTTTAGTGTGATCTGCCGTGGCATCCACAAGATCTGTTGAATCCAGACTTAACTTCTTCATTAATGCCACTCATATACAAAAGATTTTAATAGATCATTCCCCAGACAAAGTTGATAGTTTTCAGTGTGACTTTATGGAACTTGCTACAATTGATTTTGAATTAAACTTCATACTTTGTATATTTCAACATTTTCTTATATTTTTACCATGACCATGGTTTTCACGATTGATGTCATCTTCTTTTTCAAAATTGCTGCTGATGATGTTAATTGTCAAATCCATGATCTTGTAAAAATATAAGATATTGTGGAAATATATGAAGTTTTCCAAGAAACTGCAGGAGATGTCATGACAGTAACTTTTAATGGAGTCATCTGCTAAATGTGCATTACAATGCAACAATTTCAGAGTGTAAAAATCATTTGCCTTGACCAGAATTTAAAACAGGCATCCTTCAATGTCCGGCCGAGTGCCTTAGCCAGTTGAGCTATAGAGGCATCCTCTTGCATTGCAAACCCGAAATTTTGGAGTTTTGCGATTGTGATAGTTCCATTCCTATCTATTCACCGAAGCACTCAACCACAAGAAAACAGTGACACCAAGAGCTGAAGCTAATATTGAGCTAGGACTGGGGCCAATAAATAGTGCAAATGACCCATTACTACTCGCCATTTATGTCATATCTCAGTGATATAACTCTTTTTGGACACTGGCAGGGTCTTCTTCCTTGGTGCATATAAATGTCACCCCTCACTTCTACAGCTGATATTTAGTAAAAAAGGGGCAGGATTTATATATAAGGACAAATACTGTACAAATTATTGTTTGAAAACCATGATGAACAATTGTTACGATTTGGTTTTACAAACAATATTTCAATGCCATGGATGTGAGAATTCAAAGTGTGATTCAAAGGTTTTTTTTCTATCATATGATTCACATTGTTGCTTCTTTTCAATGCAGACACAAGTAGGCCAAGGAAGGACGGCGAAGTTGACAGCCAGGACTATCATTTCATCTCCCGAGCTCAATTTGAAGCGGACATCATTTCTCATCGGTTTGTTGAGCATGGAGAGTATGAACGTGCTTACTATGGGACAAGTGTGGATGCAATTCGAAGTGTTGTGGCCTCAGCAAAAATCTGTGTCTTAAACCTCCATCCGCAGTCTTTGAGAATCCTCAGGGCCTCAGATCTCAAGCCTTATGTAGTGTTTGTTGCTCCGCCATCTCTTGAAAAACTTCGTCAGAAGAAAATCCGAAGTGGTGAGGCTTTTAAGGTGGGTCTCCTTTTTTATTCTGTTACTGTTTCACATTGTATAGTCATGTTTTTCCACATTTTCTGTGTTTGGGATTACAAATTGAAAGTACCGCTATAAAATGTATCAATTTACTCTATCATTGCATACTCTACTATTTTTTGCATTTGGCAGTTCCTTCCAGGGAAAGTTGTAAAATAAAAACAGTGAATTTACTCTCTAATAGGCATATCCTTAAAGTAATAGAAGCAGAACGGTTACTCTTCAACCATTTCTGCCAGGGTGTTGAATGACACTAGACACAGCCTAGGTCTCTGCAATCTCATGTTTTTAATTTCTTGACACACCAATATATCTGTTTTTAAAGTGCTCCATCTCATTTTATTTGAATACTCATGGATGTAATTTATTTGGTCATCTCCAATTTGATTTGATACGTGCAGAATATACCTGTAAAATGCAATATATTTCACATTTCAATAATGGAATATATTCTGTAAGCAGTTTTTGTCCTTCAAGATGGGCAAAAACTTAACTTACTTACAAAACTTAACTTACAAAAACTTAACCGCTTAAAAACTAAAATCTAAGTTGTCTCCTTGTACCGCATATATTGTAGCTGAAATCATCCAACCGCGCATTGAGTTTATCCTACCTAATAGGTAGGGCTAGTAGTGTAAGCGCTAAATATTGTAACAACTTACAATACAATAACCAACATTTTTTAAACTCCTCTTTCATCTTTTTAATAATGCCTCATCCTTTCCTCGTGGTTTATCACAAAGCCAGGAAATCAAATATCAACTAGAGAGCAAAATATTTTCATTTTACTTGAAACATTTACTCTGGGTCACCAAAATGGACTAAGCTTTAATGTCATATTTGAGGGCTGCCAAGAAAGTAACTTACCTTTTGTCCTAGCATGGTCGTGGGTAGTCCTAGAGCCACCATCTTGGTGTCTAAACATCCCTACACTCAAGAATTCTGCATGTCCGGGTTTTCACCGCGTTGTTGTTTGAAGCCGACAACAGTTTCGCCGAAGTTTCATCCGGCGTCTTCAGGTCGAAGATCTTCGACCTGAAGACACCGGATGAAACTTCGGCGAAACTGTTGTCGGCTTCAAACAACAACGCGGTGAAAACCCGGACATGCAGAATTCTTCAAGCCACCGCCGCGAAAATCTACGCAGCCATATCCCTACACTCAGTATGCATCCTATCATGGTAGTGTGCAAACTTTGGTTCTTTTACTTTGCTCACCGTATACAGTTATAATGTTTGCTGCAATAGAAAATCCCATGAGTTGTGAAGTGCGATCTGTGATTAGGTTTTTACTGGCAAAAAACTAAAACAATCCAATTGAAATTCATGGGCAACTATGTGGAGTGTACGGAGACGGAATGATGAGTGAAGATAGAGTGAGGCAGTGCTGTATTCAGTTTAAAGACGGCTACAGTCCCAATGTTCACGATGAGGACTGAAGTGGTCGGCGGCCAAGACTAGTGGCAGATGAACTGACGGATGGCCAGTTCTCAGGCATCATGGACATTTATCCGCTCACTCTTAAACAAACAACACCTCTGAATCTCAGCTCTTGTCATCCATCACATTTGGTCCGAACAGAGCACAAATTTCTTGATGAATGCCAGCAGCATTAAAGTTTATTACCCGTAAAAACTTAATCACTGAACAGTTTTTACATTTGGCGGGATTTCCAATTGTATTGTTCATTTTGACTTGCTACAGTAAACAAATCACAAGCAGCATGGCCTTCCATACACTACAGCTTGAGGCATTATGCCTGTGTGTGTGTCAATACAGCAAACATTCAGTTCACTCCAACTCTTCACTTGCTACATGCAAACTGAAGTTACTTTCTGGACATCCCTTGCATGTATTTCAATATAAACTTCTCAGGGGCTCATATTTTACACTAATGTCCTCATCTCTTTCAAAGGAGGAGGAACTGAAGGATATAATTGAAAAGGCGCGAGAGATGGAGGAAAAGTATGGCCATTACTTTGACATGATCATAGTCAATAATGATACGGAGAGGGCGTATCAACAGCTCCTGAATGAAATAAATGGTCTGGAGAGGGAGCCGCAGTGGGTACCAGCCTCCTGGGTCAAGTCCACATAGTGTACTCAACCCCCTCTCCCACAGAGACAGCCTTATACAGTTTCATACAAAGATTAATAAGGTGAGTGGCTTCGTTTCCTCTCTATGCAGATGGTGGGGGTTTAGAGGTTTTCCCACAAGACCATGTAATAGAATTTTGGTAGCTGTATCACTGGTGGTAACGCCTGGCCATGCCTTGATTTCAATTTTATTCCAAAATGTAATGAACCTCCACATATCCTGATGCTTGCATGCTTTGAAATCATTAAATATTATGAAATTATGTAATTTGAAAAGCAAATTAAATGGAGAATACTGAATACGTTCTTGGATCGCAAACTCATGGACTTATTTAGCTATTCAGCTCAGCTCAAAATGTTTAATGAGCATGCAGAAAGTAGATTTCTATTTTCTGAAAATAATTTTGTATTTATACTTGCATAAATGATTTGATTTTTTTATCTATTTATAAAATGGATTTTGTATTTGAATGCCTTGGTGGTTCATTAACATTTTGCAGCACAGTTTGGCTGCCAGGGGCATTTTGTATTAGGTGATCTGCTGGTTAAGGTAGGTTTTTGATGGACACAACTAACAAATAAATATTTTGCGACTCCTAAAAGAACACAGTCCAGCAATATATTCTGCATCAAGTCCCTCTTCATCTCTGAGTACTTCCTTCCTCCCTTTATCCAGTCCAGCATCCCTATCTTGTTCCTGCCCTTTCCTCATTTGCCTATCATTCTCCCCTCTATTACAGTCTTCAACATCCCACTGCCAATCAATACGCCCCTCATTCATTTTTCCTGCCTCCAAAGGATTTCTCCCGACAAACCCCTCTCTTCACCCACCATACAAAGAACTTCCTCATTTGTTTTCTTCTCGGTCCATTTCACCTTCTCCATTCTTCTTCACACCCACATTTCAAAAGCCTCTAATCTATTCTCCGGCTTCAATGACCACGTTTCCGCACCGTACATAACTACATTCCATATCAAAGTTTTTACGAGCCTTTACTTAACATTCTCACTCAACATCCCCGTCATCAACTCCCTCCTCCAAGTGAAAGCCTCTTTGCCAAGCGCAATTCTTCTCCTTACGTCCTTACTACTTTGACCGTGTTGGTCCAAAACACTACCGAGACACGTAAAATGTTCCCCCTGCTCCAGTTTTCGCCCTCCTAGTTTAATAGTTAGCTTAGTTTTTCTCTTTCTGTAAAACCAAATAACCTTTTAGCAAGTAAGAATAGAGTCCTAAAATACTGCATTTTCTTTTTAAAGTACCTAATCTGAGGTGCAAAGCAACATTTTAACTAGTCCACACACAATACCACAGTTATTCAGAGTGATTTTCAGGAGACTGGTAGGGCCACCTAATTTTTTCCTTCAAGACATATAGGTTTTGGTAAATTAGTATTTGGTTTACCCATAGAGCCATCTGAAACATTTGAACACAATAATAATGAGAGATGGGCCTTAGCAGCCGTGAATAATGGTTCTGATTGCTCTTCATTTGAGATGTGTGTTCTCCCTGGCACTGTATGCCAAAACAAGGTTGTTTCATATGAATTCTAAAATTTGTTGCTTGATTGTAAACCCCACTCTTTCAGGAATAAGTTCAGTTGTGGGATAAAATTTTTGTCAGCCTGATGGTCAACAGAAGCCATTTCCCCCACTAATTTCACATAATGAAAGTTAGACCATGTTAAAACCTCTCGAACCAAAACAAACTTGCACAGGATAGAACAGTGCTAGAAGACTGCATTTATTCACCACATCTTTTATACATAAAGTCAGTTCCTTTTCTCATATGATGGCTTAACTCAAAAGACGCCCCTTTCTGATTTTCATCCTCAATTCATTATTTATAATCCTCTATTATTTTTTCTGCCATACTCTTTATGTAAATTTTGCTTATATAGGTCAAGCGGATATTACGCAAGTGGCAATTTCACAAATTCTGGGACTTATTCCATTCTGATTTTTTTTATGTTGCAAATTGTAGATTGATTAAGCAGAGTCTAAGCCCTGGCATTGTATTTGTTTGACCTGATTTTGTTATGCCTAAAATTTAATGTTTCTGAGCCAATATAATGTGCGTCCCAATGTTTACTCCTCACCTAGCAGGTACATATTTGTATTTTCATCACATTGAGAATGATCCTCGGTAGATTGCTGGCAATAGAGGAGACTAAATACACATTAGAGTAGTTGCTTTTGAACTGACACACATTTACTCATTCTTACTGCTGAATTAAAAAAAATTACAAACAATGCAGACACATACTTGATACTACTTCAAAGAGAGTCTCCTTCCAGTTTCTTCCACGAAATGCAGAAAAAACTGTCGAGATTCTTTCCGAGAGTGCCCTCATTTTAGGTTAATACATTAAATGGAGGTGAAATGGGCTGCAAATCTCGACTAGTGGTGGATTCTCATAGTGATTAGTTAAAGCAAAGTAAGCATTATAGTCGAGCGGGAATGAAGGGGAATAGTTATTTTATCACTCTATGCAACATGATGATTGCATAGAAAAATGTTATAAAATTCACTATCTCCGTTTTACACTTTTTTAATACATTGGTTTTATTGGTTCCACTATCATGAAATGATGCAGTGTGCAAAAATAAAACAAGCTGGCTAAAATTCATACTGTCATAAATTTTGCTGAGAGATTGGTATTGTAACGGTTTCTATTGATATTCCCCAGTTACACGAGTTAAAAGCAATTTAATGGCTCTGCAAGCTTTTGCATGCACATATGTGAACAGAAGAGAACTCTACCTCTATCACAGTACATTCTATCTGTTTCTCTTTCGATATAAAGGCTCCACAGAATGATATCATGTTTCACCACAATTAAAAGTACCCCAGTATTTAAACAAACAAATTGCTTTTCAAATTGATTGACCTTTGACACCTTCACTCGTGTGTCTGCTTTTCTGTCCCTGCCGGACTTGTCTTTCAGCATGTTTGCACTTCACTGTGACTTGCAATACTCCATCGACTCTGATTGCCCTTGGAACCACTTGAAGATCGGTTTGTTCTCATCACCACAATGCTGACTGCTCTCCTGTCTATGCTTACCTTACGGCAGCATCACATTCAGTCTGTTTGTGCCCCCACTATTCACACTGCTCCCCTGATCCCGCTTTGATTTGCACTAGAACGGCTTGCTATTGTCTTAGCTGCTCGGCTTCTGCAGACATTTCACATCTCTAAGTGCTTTTAATGGCTTGAGCCTTAGAATAGTTTTGAGATAGGTTGGCATTGCATATCGATCTGAACCAGAAGAAATAGAATGAAACCAATTGATGATTAATTAGCATATTAGTAAAATAGGTGGTCTATGGTTGATGTATATTTGCTCTAATATACATGAAATATAAATATATTTTTAAAAATCTACCATTTAAATTTAATATACAATTTTAAATCATATTTCATACAAATTCTTGGAGCAAGTCTTCTGGTAACTTTACAAATTCCACCGACTGGCATTTTATTAAATTTAACCTGTTTACTTGTGCATCATGAAAACCGATAAAAACTCGGGCACTTAATGTACACTCCACTTGAAGTGTATTCATATTTAAAGGAAACAATGTCTTCATTGATGTTTAGTGGGGAAAGATAAATGGCGTTTTGAGGAAATCGCAATATTTGAGGTTCTGCTGCAATTCCCAAATTCAGAATATGATGCTTGTTGAAAATGTTCAGGGTTAAAATTTTTATGTAAGAATGTAGTTCAGTATATTCAGTTTAATTTGCTTTTCAAATTGCGTGATTTCACAATATTTGGTGGTTTCCAAGCATGCATATATTTTCACACTTTGGACCACGGACTAATGTTGCATCTTTCCTTTTCAGGTGCAGTGCAACTCATGCATAGTTTTGCATCTGTATGATTGTGGGAAATGTGTGCGAGTGAGTGGATGAGCATATGTTCATGAGTGATTCTGTTTGTTAGACATGATTTGTCAAATTGTTCAATGAAGCAGTAGAAACGTTGAAGAGGGTTCATTGACGTGTGTGGGTGGCGATCGTGTTGACTGCTGTGGGGCTCCTCATCAAAATGGTCGCCGTCATCCTTCCCATCCAATGTGGTGCAACCCTCAAGTGAATTGGGGTTTGGTGAACTGTGCAGAAATTGTTGTTTTGCTTAAGGTGGATCATGCACAGCAATAGTGGACTGGCATGGTGCGGTTGGGGAAATGTGTGAATACTCCCTTATGGTTTGTGACTGAATTTTACAATGACCAATTTGTTGTATGTCAACAGAACTATTGAAGAAGCGTGGTCAGCCATGGCAATATAACAGTGTGTTCCATGGCTTGGCCTGCCAATGCTCCTCACTTACAGCTCTACTAACTGAGTCTTCAGAAAAACAAAAAAAACTAACTTTTTGACCTATGTAATGAGAAATTTTCATAGTTTGTATGTTATTCGACTATTCCTTTTGAAAGGCTCTTGGGCAAAAGAAACCCAATTCCCTCAATACGTTCTGCTCTTCCCTTTTAATTTCTTTGCGTTTACCAATGACTTTATGTAGTTTATATCTACTATATCTGTGTGTTATCCATTTGACTTGTTAGAAGTTTTATACAGATGGAGGGTTTTATGACTTGCAAAAAAAAATTCACGGAGGGTTTTGTGACTTGCAAAAAAAATACAGATTTGCACTAATGCCTCTCTGAACACTTGAGAAAGAAAGAGATATCAGTTTATATTTCCTTTACACAAGCAGAACATTATTACAATGTACCACTGGTAGGATGGTTAATGCTCTGGCTTTGCTGTCAGGTAGAGGTGGAAACAATTCCAAAATAAAATACTATTCCCTATCTTGTCAATTTTTAAGTAGCTGGGCAGTGGATGTTTATCAGACTTTGCTCATTCCCTCCTGCTCAAGGGGTGACAAATGCCATCTAAGTGATTCATGCACTTATGTTTAGTCCTTCCACAACCAGAACCTGTTCTTTGTATGCATATTTGATCAATTCCTTTGGTTGCCAATGCTCATGATTTTGTGACCTTAGTATTTTGGTGGTGCCTGAGGTGGCAAAGGGATTCCGTGAGAATGAAGGAACACTGGAAAGGAGGAGGACAGGGATCAAAGTTAGCTCTCCCTTCCCCAGTCTGCTAGCGAAACTGTGAACTGATCAACTGACTGGCAAGTTTCAAACCAACCCCTCAAAGGAATGCTGTACAGATCAGGAGACCAAGTTAATATGCATTATCGGAAGATTGTACTTACCAGGTGTCTAGAAATTTGTGTACAGTTATTTTTTATTAATAGTCTTTGAAATGTATTGTTAATAATAATCATAAGGGTAAACATAAAAAAAAAATCTGCTCAACATTAGTATCAAGATGCTTGTAAAAGAGGATGTATTTTGACTTGAAATGTGTAAATAGTGATGACTGTTTATATAAAAAAAATGAGAGTGTACTAAGATTGAGGTCTCTCCTCACTGTACTCTAAACTTGTATATTCCATGCTGTTGTGTCTTCTTAGTAAATGATACTATGTACATTTTAAAAGAAATTTTGCAGTCTTACTTGTTTAATGTAACTATTTCAATAAGCTCTTGAAATGTTTTGGTGTTCACTTATTTCTAGCAGGGAAATAAGTGCATATTTTTCTGTGCATTTCCAGAAATGCCTTTAAAAAGCTATTTATAGTCGCTGTGACAAACTGAATAAAAATTCATGCGAAAGAATAAAAACATTGCACAGCTCATCTCAAAACAATGAAATGCGGTCTACGTCCTGGAGGGCTATAAACAGTAGCTACGGATATGCAAATCCCTGATCTGACTGAAGATTACCAGTCACATCTACATGTGCTTTATGAAAACAAATAAATTGAAACTTTAGTAATATAAATTTACAAAAATGTAAAGTGATCCCTTTGCTGACAAATAACAGAGAAAAAACTTTACTAGATCCAATTCCAGTGGGTTTCATTAGAGAATTTTTCATTTTTTGGGCTAAATTGTACTCTGCCATTGACAATATATCATGATAACTGATTCTGATGTTTGATGGAAACCAAAAACCAAATTCAGTATAAATTAGCAAATGAATAAATGAAAAAGTAAAAAAATGTAAGGTGCAAATTTAGACAGCTGAAAAAAGGGTACAGTAAAGTCTTGCTGTTTGCATTGGATATGAGCGCCACACATAATTAAATGGGATTCAACCAATAAAAAAAGTCCATAAAAATTCTCTGATAATGAATTAACTGTGGGAATGTGGACCTTGACCCTGGAAAATTTCGCTTTTAACTTCATTACGTCACTTGTGCAGTTCAGTATAAACTATCACTCTGCAGGTTTCTTTGAAGTGAAATGTGAACATTTTGTTTGGTCAGCTAATTGCATTCACACGAAAGGAGGGTGAAGTGTAATTATTTAACATAAAGTTTAGGCTGAAGGTGCGACATCATCAATGGTTTGATAAATGAGAGTGGTTGCGCTCTACTTGAATTATAATATGAAAATTTCTCATTCAGGAGAAGATTTGTAGTTTTCCCTGTTTTCATGGAGCCTAGTTGGAAGTGTCATTGCATGGGAGGGAACAACTCATCCCAAACTGACCTCAAAACATCTACTACGGTTGCAGTCGTCAGCCAGTTCCCACCAGCTCCTGATTCATTTATTTCATTACTACATATGTATATAATGTCTTCCCCCTTTGAACAAAAACGATAAAGATTTTAACATAAACTACGAAAATATAACTTAATTATAAGCAATGTGTGGCAATTAAGAGAGAGAGTGAAATTTTTCTGGAAGATTTTGTCAGATCGGTGTTAGTGTTAACAACTGACCTGGTGGCCACATGTAAGTGCTTGGAGGGATAAATGACTTAAAAATCTCAATATTATTATACTATCTCAGCCATGTGTCATGGGGGGCTGACTGTACCTTGATGCTGACGCATTATATATATCATTGTTTCAGTATAAACTTGACTACTGAAGTTTCATTTGCTCATCAGGGAGAGACCCGTGTTTGAGGCCACTGACATTGATACCATATTGGGGATTACAATTGGCAACAGGAACATTCAGGATCAAGTGTAATTGCACCACCTGGGTACACATTCAAACTCCAGTGAGCTACCCTATGACATCCAAAGCAATTTTCTACGGGTACTGTTCTCCTGTACGTGTTACCATAGAGCTAAGTTTTTACCTGGGACTTGTCACCCTTGTTTTAATACTTAAAAATCTTGGTTTATAGATTTTTTCAGAGGCACCAAAGGCCTATTAAGCCATTTGGAATTTGATTTACTGATTTTAGGGCTGAAATTGGTTTTAATTGTGCCCAAAGGGTACTCATATTAGAGTAACGTAGGGTACTCCAATTTAGGAACCCCAATTCTAAAATCCTCTTCATCAAGCAACTTGTCTGCTTTATTCCCCTACGGTCTGCTGTAGATGATCCTACTCATGAATTACATCCATAATTTTAGGCCGATGGCTCAAAGTGTTTCACGTGCACCTCCTCTATTTTCTGTGTTCGGTGCACGTGAAGTAAAGGAAAGGCCTTCCTTTGAGCACACCCTTGCTCCTTGGAATTGATTTGGCTTCTTAGAATCAACATTTCTCCACGTTTCATCTCTCATCCTCTACTGCTTATTCCCACGTTTCTTTCCCTGGTTGGATAACACCTTCATGATAGAAATTGCAGTCCTTTTGTATGACATGGTTTGTATAAAAAGTATCGGTAAAGGTTGTGGGAAAATAGATTAAGTTCAGAAATTGCTACAATGCCTCTCAATATTCTTCAAAGTACATCCCTTGAGCGCTGTCATACTTTTGCCAGAGCGGCTTTTCTACGAATCGAAGGGTCCCTGGCAGGTAGATGGTCCTTAAAGAGTCCGCGTGGAAGCTTAGCTGACAGTACCATGGTGGTGACCTTTGAGGGAGGATTTCACTCTTGGGAATAGGAAATAAAGAGTTTGCTGGTGCCAAGTCGGGACTGTAAGGGGATTGGAGAATCGTCGCGATGTCGTTGTATAAGGTATTCGCAAGCAGATACTCGATCCTGTTCTTGGTCCTCAAGCGGTCAAGACCTTTGGGAGGACGAGTTTAGCGCTTTAGATCTTTCGCATCGCCAAATTTTCAGTGTTGTGCCCACTGTCACTGTCTTATCAATGCCAATATACGATGTGCGATCATGCGCACACTTATCCGATGGTAGGGAATCAGCACTTCACGCAAACATGTCAGGAAAAAATTGTTATCGATACTTTTTACACCAACCTTGTATTTAGATAGGCCGAGAAATTAAGATAACATTTTGTGTTATCACAACAATTATTGTTTGTGATAAAAGGGTGTATTACTTTTGACAAATTCCAAGAAACTGCGAGAGATGCTACTAAAAACTTTTCGACGGAGTCATCCGCTAATATGCATTTCAATACAACAATTTCAAAGTGTAAAAATCATTCCCCTTGACCGGGATTCGAACCCGGAAATTATGACTCCATCAAAGCGTTACTGTCGCGGAATCTTCCGCAGTTTCTTGGAATTTGTCAAAGGCAAAACGCCATTAGTGTTTGAAATTGGCTTTAACCTCGAGGACTGTGGCGCACCGCCCACGACTACGAATGCCTTTGCCATTGCATGCATGGTATTTCGTCAAAATAACTTAATCACCTAAAGCTCCCGAGATTTCGGAGTGGAAGAGGATAGCTTAGCTGGCTAAAGCATTCGACTGGACATCGAGGGATCCTGGCTCGAATCCCGGTCTAGGCAAATGATTTTTACACTCTGAAATTGTTGGACAGTAAGTATTTTTTGCCCTCACCAGAGCACTTCCTAAAATTTTGAGATGGTGGGCACATAAACTATTTATCCCAAAATGCAAAGCTGCCGGTTTCAGTTCTATTATTGTAATTCACGGCAGATTTACTTTGGCTATCGAAAGGGCGTTGTTCAAACTCTTGAATTGCACCAAATTTCTCGAAAATTCCTTCAAGATTCAAAATAATCCCTTAAATGCTTAGGTTTTAAGGCTATGCTGACATCTGATAATAAATAAGTCTTTGTTTTCAAATCATTTTCTTACATTCTCAAGAAAAAATTTAAGTCCATTGTATGAGTGCGTAGCCAAACGTAGCGCTCGTACAAACGAGGAAGTGCTAGGCATGGTGAGCGAGGAGAGGGGATTGTTGGGAGAAATCAGTAGAAGGCAGGGAAGATGGATGCGGAGCATATTGATTGGCAGTGAAATGTTGAGGACTGTGATAAATAGACGGGAGAATGTTCGGCAAACGAGGAAGGTGTGTGAATATGATAAGGATAAATTAACCATAAAAACAGCAATCAACCCGAAAGTCTATTTTCTGGGTGATGGTAGAGTTCACCCAGTACTAAGCCCTATGTGGCGTGAGTTGAAATTCACGCATCAGGGTAATAAGGGGAGTAAGCTCCTCTCCCTCTAGCGCCTATGGAAGGTATTCCCAGGCAGGCCTGGTTCCCAAAAAATCACATAGTTTAGGTGTCGACAGAGGTGTGCCCGGGAATTGAGCGTGGACCCTCAGGCCAGTATTTCAACAAACTACCGCGTCCTCAGGATAAGGATGCTGAATGGAATGATGGGTGGTAAGGAAAGGAAGTACTCGTAATTGAAAAGGGGCTTGGATGTCCGGTAATGCTTTGTTGAGAAGACAAGGGAATTTTTCGCTATACTGTTTGGCAGCTTGTGTCCATTCAAATCCCCCCTTAACGGGTATATTGCTGGTAAAAAATAATACCTCGCCTGCAAATATTTTTGCCGTATTTTCGATTTGATTTGATACAAATATCTGGGAATGTTGTAGCTTTTGTATAACATTAGTTTCGTGTTACACAAATGAAACCACTACAGTACTCCTGAGTATTGTTTATTAGATAAATAACTGCTGAAATAAACAATACCAGCGAGGTTCCGTCATCAACATTAGTCTGTGGATTCAACAAGTCCGGTATAAATAGTCAAAATGTCATTGCACGCGTGTTCGCTTGACGTACCATATCGGTACCAGAAGTCACTTAATAAAGCTAGTGGATGAGTTAATAATTTATTTTTGTTCCCATCTTGCTTCTCTTTTTCTTTCAGGATGCAGAATATTCAAATGAAAAATCTACATTTACATAATACCCCGCGAGCCGTCTCAAGGGCGTGTGGCGGGGGGTGTTAGGTCACCAACCGTAAAAAGGAACAATACCCCATGCAAAACAACAACATGGAATATCATAGAAAATCCAAACAACTGCGGGAGATGCCGCGACGATAAATTTTAACGGAGACATCCGCTAATGCGCATTGCAATGCAACGATTCCAGAGCGTAAAAATCATTCGAAGAAGGGTTATATACAAACTTTAAACATCCTTAGTGTTTAATGCTTGACTTTCACCCCGTGGAATGTGGCATAAAGCACACGACTGCGAAGACCTGTGAAATTGTTCGGCACGGTGAAATTTCGGAGTCTACTAAGCTACTGGCCAAAGCACTCGGCCGAGAATCGAGGGATCCGGGTTCGTATCCCGGTCAAGGCGAATGATTTTACCCTTTGAAATTGTTGCATTGGATTGAATCTCGACAGCTTTCGGTTGTGACACTTTCTGATATCTTGACGTAACACTGAATTATGTTTTCTTCTTCGTAATTGCATTTCTTAGAATGATCGCATCTCACCGGGGCATGCGG
This sequence comes from Hetaerina americana, assembly GCF_022747635.1. NCBI lineage: Eukaryota > Metazoa > Arthropoda > Insecta > Odonata > Calopterygidae > Hetaerina > Hetaerina americana. Next base: position 2,806,273 of record NW_027286919.1, read on the forward strand.
GGATTCGTAACCCCGGAGACAGACTGCGTTCTCACTTCATTCTTCGTCAAATCTTCTTCGAGTTTTAGTCCACTACTCGCTCTCCTCGCAATTAAGTCTCCTGCGGTTTTTGCACTCCCCTTTGCCAATTCCAAGGCAGTTTTGGGGATCTAAAGCCTGTTCTTGGCACGTACAATAGTATTATGCAGAATGAAAATAACTTCCTCAAAAGTTTGATTTAGCATTATTTTTTCGTTCCTGGTCAATTGGATTTCCGGCGCGCAAGTAATAATTTTTATACGAATTTATAAACGAAAATTAGAGTGATGTTAGAATCCAACGCCGCCTTGAAGGATACTTTCGGTGCCATCCGCGAATGATTCCGTTGGCGTAACTGTCGAGGCATTTCCCGCAGTTTTTGAAAAATTATGGTGTAGTAGTGGATTACTCTTATGTTTTCCAATATCGCGTTCGAATATACTGAAAATGGCTTACTGTGTGGAAAGTGCACGGTGAATGTACGTGGAATGACGTGAAACTTAGCAACTTTCCTTCAAATATCTTTCCACTTATCCTATTTGAACACATTTCTCAGGCATTCAGCCCTTTTCGCTCTTAAAATCGCTATGCTAATATTAGTAGTTTTAATAAATGAAAAAGAAACACTTTGTTCCAATCCACCACTTTTGTGGTGGATTGGAACAAAGTGTTTCTTTTTCATTTATTAAAATGAACTTCCACAAAGTTGAGGCTGAAACTATTGAACTAATTAGTAGTTTTTATGGGAGGCGACCGAAGCTGAAGTAATTTGCGCTATAAGGGATGGATGGGAAAGGATGAAGAGTGGAGAGGAACCCGGCCTACTCTTATCGAAAGGAGCCAAGGGGTCCGCAGTTTAACGTCCCATCCGACGGACGGCGTACTCACTCAAAGTGCCCTCCACAAAGCACAGGGATCGAGATACCTCTGACAAATATCTGTCATAGCCGGGATTTGAGCCCAGGCCCTCTGAATGGGAAGCCAGCACATCATTCACCGCACCATCTCAATCCCTCTTCGCTATGCTTTAGAATCGCATCTGCTAGGTCCATTCTTTCAGGGAAGAAATATCTCCCGTAACATCCAAAGCAAGGACTCACTTCAATTCTTTGTTTGCTCGGCAAACCCTTCGCCTCCGTTGGTGAGGACATTCGTCAGATTTCAATATTTCTAAACATTTTTTTTACCTAAACATTTCCGTCCACGATTTTTATTTTCATCTGACCCAATTTGAGAGGCACTCAATCCCATAACCTGCGGGAATATTACTAACTTCCATAGGCCAACGACATAAGACCGTCTCGCTTCCCGACGAATTAACTTGTATTTACCCAGTAAAAAAAAACTATGGAGTTACTCGTATAGGTATGATTTTTAGTACTACAATATCAATAGCAAACAACACACATTACGCTGATTTTTCCCCTCTTGGCAGCTAACATTTTTATCACGCCAAAACAGCAACTTCTCGACTTCAGGATGGAAACAGCGGCGACTGAGAAGTAGAGAGAGAGAGAGAACTTGGAATAAGATCCATGAGTGAAAGTCGTTTGAATTTCCATCACGCGAACCGAGGGGATCGGGCAACATTCTCCGATGTTTACTTCCCTGCCGCGATGTTGTGCTACACTCCTTTTCTTTTTATGAGTGTCAGCTGTTACGGCCACCTGCGCCAAGAAGGCCTCTTTTCCCAGGCGAACGACGACGATTAGATCGAGGGAGATAAGGGCCTCGCCTGGAATCGGGAAAGAACGAGCGTGAGAAATGCGATCAGTTATGGTCATTGAGAGCGCTTAATTTCGTAAATTTAAATGCATTGTTCACGATTCATACGATATAGCAAGCCAGAAAAATAAGTGATCAATATCTTAAAATGCGTATTAATTCCACGAGAAGATGTTGATAAAAATGGAATTGAAGGAAATTTTACACCAAATCTGTGACAACGATCGAGTTTTTAGAGTGCAATAATTACAAATTAATCCTTTAATTCGTAGAATTCCTCAATATTCTGGCACCAAACCACAAAAGATAATGTGAAAAAACTAAATTTAATTATAATTATTTTATTTCCTTTATTTCATTTAAAATATTTCTAAAATAAGAATTCATTGATTTGCTTTTATATCAAAACATTCTTTGTTATTCCTGAGCTCGTATTTACAGATATCTCCCAGTGTCACGTGGTTGAAGTCCCTCCCCCCGAAGGCGCGATGCTATATAAAGCAAGACGCTCCTGGAGCAGACACCCCATTCCTTACCCCCATTCCTCACCTGCTACCATGTCTCTGTGTCCGACGGCCGTAGGCTCATACGACCACACCAGAGATGCCCAGCCTTGCCCCGCTCGCTCGTCCCTCCTCCCCGGTACCTGAGCCCCATTGCTTGATAAGGGTTAAATAAAAGACTCATAAACTGAATACGACTCTCTCGTCCTGTGCTACGCTCCCACCAATGATGTCGCGGCCGTCAACCACGCGACATTATTCTGGTGTCAGGTGTGGGTTTGCACAGAAATTTCGAGTCTCGAACCCGTAACGTAAAACCTAATCCCCCCAAGTGGTTCATTAACATTCTGAAGTAATTTTTCAATTTATTATGAGAATGCTGGAATCTTATCTGCCGATAATTTTGTTTTTCACTTTTGTGTATGTAGTTTGAACCTAATGCTCTGGCGAAACTATTTTAACCCTTATTCATTTTCATATTTTGGTGTCGCGTGCTACTGTTTACCGTCATGGCTTGGCCTAGTTATTCCCCGATCAAACCCCTTCTCTCCCCATTTTGAGTCGCCTTCCCTAGGAGGTTACTCCACTTACCTTGATGATTTTGATCCTTTTGTGCACTCAATTGAGCCTGCCCATCCTCCAGGGAATAATCCATTCACAAGCTACACTTTGGAGATCCATGTCTATTTCATTCCTAATTTTAGCGGTGACGATGATGTGATGGTCGAGAAATTTTCAGAATGCTCAAAAAATCACGAGCAACTTAAGCTCTTGGAATGAAACTTAAAATCTTTGCGTAGCCTTCCCTTTTGATAAATTAGGAATATCCCCGTACGACCGGGTAGTGATAAGCGCCTCGGGTCCTGCATTGGTGACTAATGGTCAGAGTTGCTTACCTTTCTGTATGGACATTCGTGTTTACCCTCATTATGCTTTAGTAATAAATCTAGGGGACACACAGTCTATGAGGGCATAATTGGCTTGGATTTTATGAAAAAGTATCGTAGCAAGATGTTTTTCGAGAACAACATCATTAAATTTGAACCTGATCACACGTGTCTTAAGAATCCGTATGCAGTAAAGATGAAGAAGTAGATTTAATTTCGTTTGAGAATCCCCCGTTAGGACCCTGCGAAGAGGCTGACACGGTGCGACACTGTGTTTCATAACTTGAATGACTTCGTGGAGAATAGCGATGGGACGGGTTCAAGGACTCCCCATGAGTCCGGGTTGGCTTGGAACGAGGACGCGGAGACACTGGTGCAAACATTGCTTGCATCCCATAACCTGAATGACTTCGTGAATCAAGGCAAACCCGACGATCTCCTAGGTACTATAAATGGGAGTAATGAAGGAATGGACCAGATCTTAGAGCCTGTACACAAGGAAGAGAGTCAAGGAGAGGAACTCGGTGAGAGTTTTGTGTGTATCAAGAGAAGAGTAAAGATTCCTCCGCTCTCTTACGTCATGGCAGACGCTTGTAAGATAGATTTGGCAGGTAAAGAAGTGGTGACAGAATGGGAAGATGGGAATGTTTTGGTACCCCCAATGTTAACACGAGTCGAAGAAGACGGAATGTTTCCTCTTTTGCTTCGTAATACGCGTAAAGGCAAGCAGTTTGTTAAGAAAGAAACATAAATACCAGTAGGAATGAAAGAAAAGTGTATAATTGAAACTGTAAATGAAAATTCGGTTGAAGTGGTAGAATTATGGCCCAAAAAATGTCCGCCAAGTGACCTGTTGTCTGCAGAATGGAGAACCCCTGTCACGCCCGAGAATCCACCCACTCCTGGAAAGGATCTGCACTTGGTGCCATCCCTGACCCAGCCCTTGATGACCATGGCCGCCTCGATATGGGAAGAAGATGCCCGATGCACGGAAGACGATGGACGCAATGTTGGTGTCCCGACCACAACTACATGGTGGCCTCCGACACCTGGGAAGGACATCGATCGGCCCCTGTTGCGCCAACCCACTTTTGCGAGGCGACGGGCTACCCACAACAGTTACTCCATTCCTATCCAAAGGCCCCTTGCCGCACTCCCTAAGCACCAAGGAAATTGCCCGAGAGCCAAAAAACCTCTCCGCCTGGCCCACCGTAAGCACCATCGCAGGCGAAGAGCCGCAAACGCCGCCCGGAAAGCCGAAATCCAGGATTGCCTATAACTATCTCACTAGTAGACCACACCTTCCAACTTTTTGACCTTCTTCTGCGGCTGCGTCGAGGGGTTCACTTGGTGGTTCGTGGTGGACAAGACCGGCTGGACAAGCGGACTCTGCATGCTCCTCGATCCATTGCATACGGTCTGTATGGTGCTCACATTGGTGCAGGCTTCGAGGAAAGAAAAGAAGGCGTACGAGCAGCAAATTTCCCAGGCGCGAAGGTGGCACCGCATGAAAAAGACTTAATATAACTGAAAATGTCGCCGACCTCTCAATTAATTTCAAGTGCCGTTTTGTGAAACATCACACAAGACGGAGTGCTTCTCCATCTTAATCTTAGTGATATGTGCTTATATTCTAATGTTTGCTGTAATTTTATGACTTTTTCCACGAACAATCAGGCTAAGAAAATATCCAAGTTACTGTATTTATGTAGTGTTATTCCCAAATTAGTGGATTTCCCAAATAAAAACAGGTGAACATTATGAAGGTGAATGTTTTTTTATTGTTATTTTCATATGATTTTCATTCATTACTTTTGGCAATGTAATATCAAAAAAAGTGTACATTTATGTAAGGGGTAAGGCACCGAGCCAAAATCTCTCTCAATCAAATTATTTCTGTATTCTCGCTTGATGGTAACAAAATATGGAATGGCACGCACACCCCACCCCCGGGCCTAATTTGCTGCGAGGGTGATGTAGTGTGGGTTTCTCGGAAACCCCCACTATTGGTTAACTCTCCCAAGGAGTACCCCCAGCATACCAGACAATGTATGGTGATGTAGCGCGGGTTTCTCGGAAACCAAGGCAAGATAATGTCCGCTACCCAATTCCCTCGTTGCTACAATGTAGCTACTATGTAGCTACTTTGAAGTCCCTCCCCCCGAAGGACGATGCTATATAAAGCGAGGCGCTCCTGGAGCAGGACCCCCATTCCTCACCTGAAACCCTGCCTCTGAATCCGTCGGTCGAGCCTACGACCGAAGGACACCAGCTCTGAGGGACTTGCGTCAAAATGTTTCCACGTGATATTCCAACGCCGGGGGTTTTCGAGGAGCCTTCCAGGTCAAAAATAATGGGTGATGTTGACGCAGGAAACACTTGGTCAGAGCAGGGGGACGACTACAAGTATCGCCGAAGGTCCTCCTTCATCCCAGAACCATTACGGTGATTCTGTATTCAGTTCGTCAATGCCTCAATGGCTAACTAATGATTGATCTTCAAATTTATCTTAATCATGCCTGATTTCGGCTGCCACTTCAATCGATATATGACTCCAAACCATTAATTATTATAAATTATACAAGGTTTGTATAAATAGCATCGTTAACAATATTTTCCTGATGTGTGGGTGAGGTTGGAATTCAGATCGTCGGTTAAGTGAGCGTATGATCGCACATCGCATTGGCGTAGGATAAGATGACAGTGCACACACCATTATCACTGAATATTTGGCGATGCGAAAGGTCTGCGCTAACCTCGTCCCCAAGGCTTTAACGGACAACCAAGACAGCAAAGTCGAGTTTCTGCTTACGCAGACCTTCTCCAACGACATCGCGACGATTCTCCAATACTCTTACAGTCCCGACTTGGCACCAGCAGACTACTTCCTATTCCCAAAATTGAAACCCTCCCTCAAAGGACACCACCATGGGACCCCAAATCAAGCCGTCAAAGAAGCTTGCGCGCGTACCCTCAAGGACCTTCAGGAATCCGCCTTCCAGGGAGCTTTCGAGTCGTGGAAAAGCCGCTAGGGCAAAAGTGTATCGATGCTCAAGGGATGTACTTTGAAGAATTTTGAGACATGGTAGCAATGTGTGAACTAAATTTATTTTTCATTAAAACTGTACCCGATATTTTTATACAAACCACGTAGGCAAGAGATGACTATCGATGAAGTCCATGGTCGTCAAATTCGATCGTGAAATCGGGCATGAATCAAATCCCCGCCCAGTTTAATCTCCGTCCCTGACCATTCCCACGTCCCTCACCGCTCTTCCAGAAGAAACAATATCATCGGTGTATCACTTCAATCCAAAGACCCGGCGACTGACCAATCTTCCCCACTTGCCCCGCCAAATGCCAACTCCTCTGGATGCGCCCTTCTGGAGCTGCTCTTCCGGTCGATATCCCTCTCTACTTGGCATATCACTCTCCCCTTACTTCTCCCTTCACCTTTCTCGTAGCGGAAGGTTTTCGGTTTTCCCCTATGGTACGTATTAGATGCCCCTAACGAGGCTGTTTCATGAAATATAAATTTTAAACTAACGAATGGCCTTCGCTCCAATCCATTGCAATACGTTCATTAATTGTATTCACTGAGTTATGCCAAATGCTTATGAAAAACACTAAGCAAGAAAAAAATACTCTGGTTACATTTTATGCTTGCGCATATGTGATCTCGTGGTTAGTGCGGCGCCAGGAGATTCTTTCCCGTTTCCAATTCCAAAATGGATTTTGACTGATCATCTTATCTTGATATCTAAAATGATATCTCGGATAGTAATTATAATTTGTAATTCCCTACTGTTCAGTAATTTGCCCTAGTCTCCATGTTCTAATGGATAATCCTCAGCGCCCACTACCTATCTTGCGTGCGAAAATGCATACTGCTGCCGATGGACGCACCGAAACGTTCCACCCGAACAACTCCCTTTCACATGATTAATCGATTCGGAATAAGGCACGAAGTTCTCCCTCTCTTTCCCTTAACTCCTCGGGTTCTCCTCTTCATCAATGATACAACTTCTCAAAGCCTTATTCGCTTTCACTCATTCCCTACTTCTTTCTCAATCGCTAACAAATTGAATGCAACTAGGCTAACCTCATCACGTTCCCTTGATACATGTATCTTATCTCATAAATTTAGGTCTATGTCAAAAAATCACCAACGCTCCTCACTCGAATGCGTCGCTGGCAACCCCCTGCCACACACCCTGCCTCGTGTCCCTCTCAGGGCACTAAAACTAATAAATCACAGTCGCCTAAATCCTCTGCCGTAACATTCTTCCTCGCATCACGTCCAACTGTCTCAATATCTTATTGCTTCATTACCATTTCTCCAGACGTATCTCTAGGGGCTCGGGGTTTTTCCGCTTCCCGATGGCTTCTCCTCCATTCTGTGTTTCTCGCCCACTTCATCCCGCCTCCATTGCCACCCCATCGAACTGCTTCCTCCATCGCATTCCGTGCACCTCTGCAGTTCTCCTCCCCTCTGCTTATATTACGTGAGGGGCCGTCACATTACAATCGAACACCCACCACGACAACCAGTCCGCGCACCGACAACAAGGACACAGCAACCCAGCAGCAACGGCGTGCGCCCGTGAGTTGTGAAACTATGCAGTTCTCCTGCCACAGCGATGGCAGTATCGATGCGTAAAAAGCAAGCGTTTAGCGCCTAGCGGGCTGTAAATGGCAGGTTTCCGGTTTTCATATGATTGCACCTAGTATTTCAGTGCATTTCTTTTCCCTCCCTTCTCCCTATCAAGTTCTTACAATTCCTTAACCACTCTCCATCTCTTTATTATTTCACCTGCGACCCTAGGCTTCTTAATTTTTCTTTTACCGCTCTTGCTATTAATATATTTTGCAGCTTTTCGGTATTCCTTTTTAAGGTCTTCCGATCTTTCTTTTACTGAATCGAATCTTAATGTCCAGACTGACCCCTAGGCTGACACTCTTTACGTCCCAGCTCAAGAATTCAAATACCACTTCCGCATCTTTAACCAATCGTTCAATAAGTCCCGGAACTAACTAGGAAAACAACATTTGCTTCGCAAAATTCACTTTTATTCATCAACATAATCAACTTCAAGAGCTAAACAATCATTCCAACACTTTTCTAACTTTCCGATACCGTGCTTGTAAAACGATTTGCCCTTGCCTTCAAAATAAGTTTCAGTTACAGCGATGACTTTCCTCATTCTTTCGCCAAATCTTTTTCCTGGAGCATGTTTTTGAGATCACATCAAACAGCCAGTAGTCGCTGGGGGCTAGATCTGGAGAGTATGGCGGGCGAGGAAGCCCAACTCGTTCATTTTGGTCATTGTTTTCATTGGCTTGTGGCACGGTGTATTGTCTTGATGAAAGATAATTTTTTTCTCCTTCATTTTCGGTCGTTTTTTGCGATTTCGTCCTTTAAAAGCACCAATAACTCAATGTAATAGTCACTTTTAATAGATTTTCCCTTTTCAAGGTAGTTGACGTTCGTAAATTATACCATTCGAATTCCAAAAATAGTATCCCGTTCAATAAGTCCCGGAACTTATTGAGCGATGGGTTATATCTTTATCATCTGGGAATCGTAGCTCAATTTCATGGGCCTTGAATTATCACCCAAATCTGAATCCGCCCATATGACAATGCATGAATTTATGAGTCTCGTCATCCGAGTCTAAGCCATACAACCAACCTCTCTCTCATGGATTTCCCAGAGTGACTGAAAGTTCATTATTACGTACGAGGGCGGTTCAATAAGTACCCGTGTTTGACGACAAAGGGCGTTCCTGAGGGAAGTTTATGTTATTATTGTGTGCTGCCATCTATCAAACGATGGTGAAACAAATCTCAGACTGATTTAAAGGTTGGTTTGGATTGGGCAGCCATTCGAGTAAGACGTGTTTCGTGATTTTCGCTAAGGTGGAAAAAGAGCAGTATCGTTCGATAATTCGCTTTTTGTTTTTGGATGGGAAGAGATGCGAGGAGATAAAAGCAACGTTGGGTACTGTTTATGGGGACACTTCGCCGTCTATGACCATAGTTAGATATTGGTTCAACGAATTTAAACTTGGGCGAACATCTGTTTTTGATTAGGAGCGACCAGGACGCCCGGCAGACGTGGTTACCAAGGAAATCATTCAAAAGTCCACGCCATGATTCTCGCTGATCGACAAACGAAAGTGCGCGAAGAAGCAGAGGCCGTGGGTGCGTCGACCGGAACGGCAATTAATATTTTACATGATGAGTTGGCGATGAAAAAATTGTCGGCCGGATGGGTGCCGCGATTGCTCACGGTGGACAACAAGCTTATCCGGCTGTCAACTTCATGAACTTCATAAACTACGTTATGAATTGCTCCCGCACCCCCGTATTCACCCGATCTGGCTTCTTGTGACTTTTTTTTATCCCCTAACGTGAAGAAATGGCTCGCGGGAAAAAAATTTAGCTCAAACGAGGAAGTTATCGCCGAAACAGAGGCGTATTTTGGAGAGTTCGACAAATTCTATTTTTCGGAGGGGTTAAAAATGGCCGGAACGTTGGGAGAAGTGTATATTTCTAAAAGGGGACTGTGTTGAAAATAAAAAAATGTTTTTGAAAAAATGGTTTCTTCAATTCTAACAGGGGCACTTATTGAATCGCCCTCGTATGCTTGAGTGGAATGGTTGAAGCAATAAGTGGCCTTCGAAAAATCGCAATCGCATAGTGAAACCGCGACTCGCCCTGTCTCTCCCTATGATGACAATTGTCAACGATAGAGATCCATCCTCCCGTTAACCTTCGTCATGTCAAACACTCCAAGTGACAGGCGAATAGCTCAGCGGCCATCCGAGCGACCCGCACCCGAGGCGGACTAGTTCACGGTGTAACTGCATCTGCCGCGGGGTAGCAACCCTTGGGGCTGGTGGGTGGGCGGGGAGCTTGCGTCCTCCGCACCATCCGAGTGCCACCAGAGAGGCGACGGCCGCGGACTGCGGACTCCCGGAGAGAAAATTACGGCTTTTGAAATATCATAAAAAGCCTGTTCAAATAAGAGAATGACTTATTTTTTCCCGGAGAGACGGACGGACGGACGGGCGGCAGTTCCGGCTGGCTGGCTTCGAGGGATGGGAGTCTCAGGAAAGGCTGGAGGCCGGTGGCAGTTGACTCCCAGCCTTTGCGGAGAGCAGATCATTCGTTTGCGAAACCTCTATAACGTGATCTCGTTGCGCTCCGTCATGAATCGGTTATTGGAACAGCGCTACGCCATCAAATTTTGCGTTAAACTGTGCAAAACCGGGAAAGAGACACGAGAAATGTTCAATGCAGTATATAATAATTACGTCATGGATAGATCGGGTGTGTTAGAGTGGCACAAGATGCCTCGGGAGGGTAGAGAAGATGTTGAAAACACCAACGCCCTTCGGCCTCAAAAAGTGACGACAATCTTGCAAGAGTGAAGGCGCCTTAGTTGGACGGGGATCGCAGATTAAGTGTTAGCATAAGTTTGTGATGAACTTGGCATCCCTAAAAGTGATGAGCATCGACTTGTGAGTGAAGACATAGACATGGGATTGGTGTGTGCGGGGAGAATTCAGTGACGTGAGTGCTCTTGGACGAGCAAAAGGAAACTCGAACACGGATCTGCGAAAAGCTTCTCGGCCATGCGAGCGAGGATCCAAATATTTTAGACAATGCCCCACCAGACTTCTTCCTCTTCCCCCGCCTCCTCAAATCCGTGCTGAAAGGACGTTACCATGGCTCGGTGAATGTGTTACAACAGGCCGTGACGAGGGAGCTTAGCAGCATTCCGGGCGCCGCCTTCCAGAAGGCGTACGAGGCGTGGAAAATCGGCTGTCAACGGTGTCTGGACGCACGCAAGGGTGCTTGCTGCTTCGAAGACTTTTGAGTGAATGTATCAATTCTGGCATTTAATTTTTTTAATCCACTTAGTCCAGCTAATTTTGGGAAAGACCATGTACGCTGCTTCAGATTTGAGCGTGAATCAGATGGGCAGCCCTACCTGCGAATTGTGGGTCTTGTGGACCCACGATCACTGTGGCTTTACTCTTGTGCATACATGCGATTTTCTCACCCCACAACTTCTCCAGGAAGTACTTACGAATGCACTCAAGATTTTTTTCCCCGACACTTCTACTTGTTGTTATGACGCCCTCTTGGTTCGACCATTCACTGGAAAACCTTACGGATACATTTATATTGAAATTTAAGTTTTCCAGCGTCGAAGATAATCAAATTAGGAAAATTCCGCGAACTTCGCAAACACTAGGTGAGTTTTGGTTAATGGGTGTGTTGTCTGGACCACAAACTATTCATGTTGGTGTAACTTCAGCAGAAGAAAACACTTCCCTGATAAAGAATTAATATTTTACATAAATGATTTCGGTGGATGGATACTGAATTTACTGTTTTTTATGTATTTTTTCTAAATCCAGGTAATATTTTTGACTAGACATTATAAATCTGATCCTCCAGCGTAATTTGTATACATTTTGGAGCCTCAGAGAATTTATATTAAATTGTCGTTTCACGATTCGCAACGAATGTTGCTCCGTTCGTCGAAGAATCCCACGAGGAACTATTTTAGCACTGAAGTTGAAAGAGCAGATGAAAGCAACTTAAAAGTTGCAAAGGTCGGCGGGAGCGATTTTGATTAGGAATGAGTGTGGTGCGATGACTGCGCACTTCTGACACCCCTATGACTGCGCACAGGAATACACACAAATCGGGGAATCAATTTTCCTCAGAACTTCAATTTCCACCCGAATACTCTTAATAAATAATAACAATTTATATACAGCTAATAAATAATAACAATTAAATTACGAAATATCAGATGCCAATATATTTTCCAACATGCATGTAATTTTTACCAGAATATTAAACGAAGTGTAGAAACCCGGGTCGTGAGAATTCAAATACATATGTGGAAATCAAAATTGTTAATTATCATTTCTCTCCAATACTAAATATCCATTGTGAGTAGAATAGGGTTGAAAATATTGGAAATCTTAAGAAGTGCTTAATTCCACGGCTGTCAAAGAGCCACTGCGAACTTTTAAAATGTATGTGTAAAACATAATTAGGCACTGATTTGTAGCAATAATGAATATTGCCTTCACCCCAAACACATGGGGTTTCCTTAGCAAGTGTTAGTCAAGTTTCGTAATACGCTATCAGTGTGAGCGTAATTTATTAAATATGTTTGCAGATATATAGGTAATAGTTAAATTGCGGTGATGACCAATGAATCATAATTTTACATACGTAGACCACTGAAAAGAGTAATTTTATCCCCAGAGAAATGCGTATTGAAGCCTGAACGACTCAGGAAAGGGAGACATTTAACGTCTCTAGCGACAGAGGCGTAAGAAACGGGATGAGTGCTCGTGGGTGGGAGAGCAGGGCAATCTCCGTCGCGGCGGGAGGAGGCGAAATACCCCGGGGAACCCCGTCCGGGGCCGTGCAACTGGCGATGCAAGGCGCGCGTAATTGATCAAGGGCTCGAGATAAGAGTCTCCCTCGCCTCGGTGGTACACTGCCCTCCATTCGGCAGTCCTGTGTGGATCGAAGCAGCGGTGCGTGTCTCTTCGGGTTTAAGGCAGTTCCAGGCACGAAGGGCAGTCAGTTGAAAAGGGGCAGGGCAGTCGGTCGTCGTCATGTCACCGCTGCATCCATGCTTTTTTTCGCCCGTAATCTGGTCGTCGGAACCGGCGTCTTAATTAGGACACCCTTAAAACGTTCGGTCTCAATTTAGTTAACGTTTATCGACCTCCTCACCGATGTGATGCCATCGTCTTATTCCGGAATGGTATTTTATCCCGTTCCGATTCGTGGAAAACTTTTAAAAAAGTACATGTATTGAAGGGAAGGGGGAGAAGCCCTTAAATAAACGTTTCAGAATGCTCAGTTTATCTACGCAATGCGCCGATATTTTTGGGGTGGAATTTTTTTTATGGCAATTTATGTCAATTCTGAATAATTAAGTATTTTTTTTTCGTAGACTTTTTACGGGAATACGGGGTACATACATGCATAAAGAGCAACTTACCTCATAGTGTCTTCAGTTACTCGGAGATGTCTTGCGATTCCGACGAATGATTTGTTTGTCTGCTGGTGCTCATTAAAGGATTTTCACGCCATATGCTGGAAATGCAAACATTTTAGGCTGCGACTATCTCGACCGTGAACGACGCATTATCCAAACAGGATATTTAAAAAAATGGCCAATTAGAGTTAACGATTAGAACAATTTATCTGCCACAATTGACATATTTCATCATGTGCTTAAAATTCCGCGTTAATATTCATGGAAGCGAAGGAATTGAGAATGATAAGATGCATCGGAACTGGTCGTAACAAAAACGCTGCTCCGTGAATACCTGCACAGTCATTAAAGCATATAGAAAGGGTGCTCTAATTGCAGAAAAGTTACAAGTTTGAAGAACTAATGGTTAATTTTTCCATCTCAGTAATCATTTTCGAGCTGACATTAAAGTAAAACGAATTCAGTCGTTAAATAAGTACAATTTCTACATCTTAAATCAAATGGTGAATAATTTATTTAAAATTTTGTTCCATAGTTCTGAAATTTGCAAATAACAAAATGTTTTACAGCTTCCCTGTAGCAGAATGTGGTAGGCAGTCCGAATTGGCTGTTCGCAGTTCTAAAGGTGTCGGCGTACTAACATGAAAAAATGAAACAAGTGAAAATGAACGATAGAAACAACTATGACTGAGGAAACGACCCAGCAATGGTTTTTTGGCATCATTTAGGTGAAACGTACCGTTTCAAATACGAGGATTCGTATATGGACTTGGAGGCTGATTTGTAATTTAGCATATTTTGCAGTGGAGGATCAGATATCAATTGCATGATCGAATGGTAAATAAAAAAAACTGTCAGAATATGTTATTTTGTTTTCGTGAGCTTTTTAAATACTTGAGAGATCAGCAAAGTTCAGAAACAGCGATGTTTTCGTAGCTGCTCACGTGCGTTATTTGTGTTATTGAATGGTCTGAGAATGTCGAGGAAATTGTTGTTCCAAATAAAAAAGTTTTAAACAAGCCACGCTTGTTTCCCAACTAGTAAACCTTCGAATCTCAATTTGGTGTGCGCCAAAAACAAATGTCTACCAGTGGAGGACCAGTAGTTTATGCTCTCTTCCAGTAGAACATTACGACTTCCATGTCGATATGTAAGCTGTGATCGTCTTTCACCGACATCTGATATTATTTATCGTTTATTTGAAGACAGAATCTCTTTTGGAGTCTCCTGAGATATTCACTACTGCAGGAGTCTACATTTATTTGGATTACTACATTATCAAGCTATAAAAATCGTTTCGAAAAGAGCAAAAAATGACATCACGGCGAAACTAAAAGTTTTTGGTTTCTTCAGAACCTAAGTAAGAAATCATATTAACATTCCTACCTCAGTAAAATCAAACCTGTCGTGTAAAAAAGATTTTTACGAGACAATTGAACAGAATAGAGTAAAATTTGTTTTCTTCAGGGTAGCTTTATAGAATTTAATTAACATAATGTAATGGAATTACTGACTTTGTAATTCCACATACATTATTTAAAACACGACACAGTTTTCGACGTTGAACGTCATCATCAGGTCAGACCTGATGTTGACGTTCGACGTCGAAACCTGGGTCGCGTTTCAAATAAAAGGTGTGGAACTGTAAAGTCAATAATTTCATTTCAATATAGAATAGAATAGGAAAATAAATTTTATTGTACTGCTACGAAATGGAAATAACTTGATTTACACTGAATTAAATATATACTCACGTCAAGAACTGACAATGCATCGTAGTAAAAAAAAATGATTGTTTCTAGATGTCGGTTGCCATCCTTTAATAGTATGCACTCTCCATTCGTATTTCAATGCCACGAATATTTAGGGAGTGCCTTCATGTAATTTTCAAATTACTATGAAATATGAAGATTGCCATGAAATTAAAATAACTTGATTTACAGGTACCTATATACTGACTTAAAGGTATACTTACGCCAAGAACTGACAATTTATCATGATAAAAAATGATCGTTTCCAAATTTTTGTTCATTTAACATGCACTTTCCATTCGTATTTCAGTGCCAAAAATATTTACGGTGGGCCTTCACGTAATTATCATAAGCTATTAGGGCCTCGGCAAATTTGTCCCAGATTCATTACAACAACCAAAGTAACCATCTAAAACTTTAAATGCCCGTCCGAATAAGACTACAGAACAGATGAGATCATTAACCTGAAATGTGGGCCTACCGCAAAAACTCGGCGTAACGCGTCCGTCCGCTCTCTTGTCTCCCGGCAGCGCGGGCGACCCGAGGGTCACACTCACGGACCAACTCCATTCCACCCCTACCCAACCCTCCCCTAGAAGAAGTGCCGCACGCAACCTGCCCCCGTGGACGACCCATTACTCCCAAAAACGGCACATTCAGCCCCCACTCTTCTGCGTGGGGCGAGGATAAAATAAACCGAAGTCAAGGAAGATGAGCGCTGACTTTTGGATCGCGAGGAGGTCGGAATAGGTGTCCCGGGGCGGACGCGCGACCCCCCTTCGCGTGACGAGCGGCGGTTAGGGGGCGGGGGAGGGGGGTGCGGTGCGTGCGAAGGGGAAAGGGGGGGGGCGAGGGAATGGCTGAGATCATCGATGCAGCTCCATCGATATACAGCATATCGGAAGTCCCCAGATGCTATAAATGTTATCCATCGGGCAAACAGATTCATTACTAACGACGCAATAATTCATCTAAAGAATAACCAATGTTAAATGCGCCGACATTTTCTTTCTGATCCTTCCGCAGCTGCTTGTGCATGGTTTGTACTCATTAAAAATATATTATCTTTGTATTAACTGTTCCTTCCCTCCCCGGACTACAACCTTGACGTGGTGGAAGGGCTTGTGCGTTCCGATGACCCCTAGAGCTGTACTGGCGGGAGTAATAAAAATTGCTCCTGGTAGGGTCACCCATGCCAGATAGGTCGAAGGTTAGGAGCCAGACGAAAGGTAGTCCACGCAGCGTCTGTTCCTCAGTGAGGCGGCTGCAATGGCGTCTGACCCCAGTGGGGCGGCCAGTAAGTGATGGTGTCACGTTAAAAACACTATTGAGGAAGGCAACGGGAAACCACCTCAATTATCATTCCCAAGAACAATGTGATGGACAATAGAGATATTTTGAGTCCTGGCAACCACGGGGCTCGGCCCAATCGGCCGTGTGTCGTGCCCGGCAGCGGGGGAGGCAAGGCTTCCGCGGTCGTCATCCCACGAAACCCTTGCAAGGGAAAACCAGCAGCAGCAGGACAGAAGACGCAGGAGAAGAAGACCAAATTAGTTAGAATAGGAACGTGGAATGTTAGGACAATGATGAGGACGGGGAAATTGGAGAATGTTAAGCGAGAGATGGAAAGGGGAAATATAGATATTTTAGGTCTATGCGAGGTGAGATGGAAAGATAGCGGGGATTACTGGAGTGATAAGTATAGAATAATATACAGCGGTGGGGACGAGAGCCAACGAGGGGTCGCCATAGTATTAAATGAAGAGGTAGGAAGAAGCGTAGTCAACATAGAGCAGGTAACGGATAGAATACTACTAGTGGAGATAAAAGCAGAACCGACGAACTTAGTTATTATCCAGGTATACATGCCACCGAGCAACCATAAGGAAGAAGAGGTCGATAGGATATACGATCAGTTAGAGGACATGATTGCATGTGTTCCTGCAGGGAAACATTTGATAGTGATGGGGGATTGGAATGCGACAGTAGGCGAAGGAAGAGATGGTGATGAGGTGGGGGACTACGGTTTAGGCACGAGGAATGACCGCGGGGAGAAAGCAGTTGAGTTCTGCAGGAGACAGGGGTTAGTTATCACCAACACTTGGTTCAGACACCACAAAAGACGCAGGTATACATGGAAAATGCCAGGTGACTCGGGAAGATATCAGCTAGATTATATCCTGGTTAGACACAGGTTTAGGAACAGTGTGATAAATTCCCACAGCTTCCCGGGAGCGGATGCGGACTCAGACCACAATTTAGTTGTTATGAAATGAAGCGTACGTTTTAAAAAGATAAGGCAGGGGCGGCGAGTTAGAAAATGGAATGTAGAAGCATTAAATGGGTTGAAAAGAAAGGAATACAAACAGGCGGTAGAGAAAATCATGGAGGACGGTAAACAGCTAAGTACTATTGAAGAAAAATGGGAATGTATCAAAAAAGGGTTGTCTAAAGCGGCAAAAGACACTATTGGAACCGTTAACGCTAAAAGGACTCGTAAACCATGGATCACGGATGAGATGATTACAAAAATGGATGAGCGGCGAAAATGGAAGAATATAAATACAGAATTAGGCAAAATGAAGTACAAAGAATTGAACAATAAATTGAGGCGGGCAACAAATAAAGCAAAGGAAGCATGGTGGAAGACGCAGTGCGAGAATATGGAGAGTCTGCAGAGGAAGGGGGAAATCGGTGCGCTTTACAGCATAGTTAAATCTTTATCGGGAAGTAAGAAAGGGAGATCAACGATAGCAGTTAGAGATAAGGCCGGTAAGGTAATAGTTGACGCAGGAAAGATCCAAGAGAGATGGAAGGAATATGTAGAAGACCTGTATAGTAAAGAGCTTAGACCAACAAAGTTAGACATTGAAAAGGAACATGACGTAGAGGAAGATAGCTTAGGTCCAGGCATACTAGACAATGAGATAGAAAGGGCATTAAGGGAGATGAAACTAAATAAGGCCGTGGGGGTAGATAACATTCCCGTGGAACTTTTGAAATGCTTGGGAAAATGTGGGAGGAAGAGGCTATATGGGCTGATCCGTAGTATTTATGAGGAGGGAATCTGGCCGGAAGACTTTGTGAGATCACTTTTAGTTCCTATTCCGAAAAAGGTAAAGGCCACGTCATGTGAGGACTATAGGACAATTAGTTTGATATCCCACGCAGCTAAGGTTGTTCTCAGGATCATAAACAAAAGGATAGAGAGTAGGGCAAATGATTACTTAGGGGATGATCAGTTTGGGTTTAGGAAGGGGAGAGGTACGCGTGATGCCATTGCAGTAATGAGATTATTAATCGAGAGGAATATAGAACACAACCAGGAGGTATTTGCCTGTTTCGTAGATTTCGAAAAAGCGTTTGATAGAGTAAATTGGGAAAAACTAATGAGTATATTGCAGAAAATAGGAATAGATTGGAGGGAAAGGAGGCTAATCCGCAACCTGTACATGTCTCAGACTGCTCAGGTGAGGGTGGGAAACGGGGAGTCAGGATGGGCAGTGTTAGGAAGGGGTGTAAGGCAGGGTTGCCCATTATCACCGTTGCTGTTCAACCTGTACGCAGAAGAAATGATCAAAGAGGCATGGGAAGAACTCGAGGTAGGAATGAAAGTGGGCGGGGAATTCGTAAAATCAGTTAGGTTTGCTGATGACCAAGCTTTAGTTTGTCAGTCAGCCAAGGGGCTGCAAGCATTGCTTAGTGAATTGGAAATTCAGTGCGACAGGTATGGGATGAGAATCAATATTAATAAAACAAAGGTTATGCGATTTTCTAGAAAGAAAAAGGCCAAGCTTAACATTAAAATAGGAGGGCAAAAGCTAGAGCAGGTAGAACAGTTTACGTATCTCGGTAGTGTTTTGGACCAACACGGTCAAAGTAGTAGGGACGTAAGGAGAAGAATTGCGCTAGGCCAAGAGGCTTTCACAAGGAGGAGGGAGTTGATGACAGGGACTTTGAGTAAGGATGTTAAGAAAAGACTCGTAAAAACTTTGATATGGAGCGTAGCTATGTACGGAGCGGAAACGTGGTCATTGAAGCAGGAGGATAGACGTAGATTGGAGGCTTTTGAAATGTGGGTGTGGAGAAGAATGGAGAAGGTGAAATGGACAGAGAAGAAAACAAATGAGGAAGTACTTGGTATGGTGGGCGAAGAGAGGGGTTTGTTGGGAGCAATCCTATGGAGGCAGGAAAAGTGGATGAAGGGGGTGTTGACCGGCAGTGGGATGTTGAAGACTGTGATAGAGGGTAGAATGTTGGGCAAAAGAGGAAAGGGAAGGAACAGGATAGGGTTGTTGGACGGGATGAAGGGAGGAAGGAAGTACTCAGAGATGAAGAGGGACCTGATATAGAGTAGGATGATTGATTTTGTGTTTTGTTAGGAGTAATAAAATATTTGTTTGGTAGTTGTGTCAGTCCAAAAACCTACCTTAACCGGTAGATTACTTAAAAAAAAAAATGTTCCTTAAAAGGATGAAATATTTATCATTGGTACAAATCAATTCCAAATCATAATATGTTTGTCCACTGTTAAATCCAAAACGTGCATCTTTGGACTGATACAACAAAAAAAACCAAGATGGTTCTTTGGCAAAAAATAATAAAAAATAGCTGGAACATACAGCTGAGAACGATATCAACAATTTCCAAACGTACGTCAATGCGTCCATCTGTCCAAGATCTACCTTCGCCATATACGAGGGTCATCCGGAAAGTAGTACCCGTTCGTGCCGCATGAAGTGCTGACGACGCGAGTAGCCGCTGGACGAGGTCAGATAGCTTCAGTGGCTTGTCTGCCTTCTCTGAGCCAAGTTGCGTGACGCTAGCATTGCCTGTGTTGTTTCTGTGATTGTTTACAATGTTTAAAAAAATTGAGAACGCCGCCAGTTGTGAAGTGAGGGCAGTGATTAAATTCCTCAATGCAAGAAACGTTCGCCCATGTGATATTCATCGCCAATTAAAGGAGGTGTATGGAGACAATGTAATGGACGAGTCGTCTGTTCGGCGGTGGTGTCGCAACTTCAACATGGGGAGGGGGAACACACACGACGATGAGCGTTCGGGTAGACCGTCTGTCATTACAGACCAACTGGTGAGCTCAGTTGACGAATTCGTGAGGAACGATCGGCGCGTCACAATTGATGACATCTGTGAGCATTTTCCCAATGTTTCTCGAACAATTGTTCATGAAATTGTTAAACACCATCTGCATTATGCAAAAATTTGTGCAAGATGGGTCCCTCGCGTATCTCAATGAGCTGGCGGCGAAGGACTATGCAGCAGGAATACAGAAACTTGTCACACGTTATGACAAATGCCTTAATTTGCTTGGAGATTATGTTGAGAAGTAGTTTAAAGTATCCTCTTTCAAATAAAATTTTTTATGTTTGTTAATATTTACTTTTGTGTCTTTATTTCACGAACGGGTACTACTTTCCGGATGACCCTCGTATTACCATTAATTATTAGAGGTTCATTGGCATTATAATTAATCGTTTCAAGGCGCCATTTTCCATTCCGTGGGGAGAAGTTTGAAAACTTTGGGCATATAAAGAATTACAATGATTGTATAAAAAGTATCGGGAAAGGTTTCGGAAAACAGATTCATTTCGCTAGATATTGCCGCAATGCCTCAAAATTCTAAAGTACATCCCTTGAGCGTCGATACACTTCACGCCAGCGGCTTTTCCACGACTCGATGGCTCTCTGGTAGGTGGATTCCGGAAGGTTCTTAAGGGTACGCGGGCAAGCTTCTTCGACGGATTGACTTAGGGTCCCGTTTGGTGGTGTCCTTTGAGGGAGGGTTTCACTTTTGGGAATAGGAGGTAGTCTGCTGGTGCCAAGTCGGGACTGTAAGGGGGTAGGGGAATCGTCGTGATGCCGTCGCAGAAGGTCTTCGCAAGCAAACACTCGACTCTGCTGTTTTGGTCGTCCTCCCAGAGACCTTCAGGAGGACGAGTTCAGCCTAGATCTTTCGCATCGCCAAATTTTCAGTGAGTCAATGGTGTCCACTGTCACTGTCTTATCAATGTCAATACGATCTGCCATCATGCGCACACTAAACCCACGCGGTCTGAATTCAGCACTTCACGCAAACACGTCTGGAAAATATCGCTACCGGTACTTTTTATACAAATCTTGTACACATGATGCATCTCCCGAGGTTTTCACAAAATAGAAAATATTAATTTAATGTCTTAAATATTATCATTTAATATGTGTATTTCTTCATATCAAAACAAATATTTTTGTTGGACTCGTATAGATAACGGCATCACCCATTATAGCCCATATTAAACACATTTTTTGAAGGAAAAATGTCGGTTATACTACCGAACGGAGGGAAATTATTTTTGCTGCAAGGGAGTGTGGCGGGGGGTGTTAGGTCACCACCCGCAAAGTAGAATAAAACCAAATGCAAAACCAACATATGCATGCAAACCGACACCCACAGTGGCGAAAACTTTCTTGCACAAACCCTTTCAACTAACACGCAAGAAAATATATCATCTACTAACATGCACGTACAAATGTCGTAAAAATAGGTCAAATGATGCATCGTTGGGGTGGCCGGAATGTGTGTCCGGCGGGTGATTATTCGTCTGGAGGGCGGGACACCATTAAGCAGCGGGATTGAGTTTGTCATAGTTCCGGGTCGTTGGTTTGCGTCGCGGTGATGGATGTCTAACCTGTCGATGCAAGCGCCTCCACCCCCGCTGTCACCCTCGCGCTCCCTTCCGGCCCCCGGGGAGGGGGGAGAGCGGTGGCCCGACAGGTGGGCGGGGGGTGCGGGTTGATCGGGAGCGCGATGAGGGAATGGCTTTTTCCCTACGAGGCGGGAGAGAGAGAGAGAGAATTTCTTCGATAAAAGGTAAAGATTGAAAGCCCCAAGGGAATGGAGAGGCGTTTGAATTGAAAAATGCAAATGGCAGGCAGGTCACGAAATCATTTTTCTCTTCGCTTGGAGGATATTTGTCGAAATACCGTTTCCTCACGTATAAGAAAACGACACAAAACATATGATTTCAATACTCCATCAAAATATCTCTCACTTCAGCCCTCAACCTCGCGGTTGGTTAGACACAGCTTGCCAGGCAGTCTTCTCTTTCCCCTCTTCTCTTCATCTGTTGGCACTTATGATATCTACGCTTAGGCTATATTTAAATAGGAGACCTCTCCAGAAAGTAATAACGTTTCGGCCTAGCGCGGTGGTGGTTAGGGAGTCTAGAGCCACCACATTTGTGTCTAAACGTACCTACACTCAGTACGCATCTTGCTGTGATAGTGTGCAGGTGGTTCTACCATTTCGCTCGCCGCGAACTGTTAAAATGTGCGCTGAAATGGAAATTCCCGCGAGTTATCAAGTGCAATTAGGTTTTCACATGCAAAATGTCACAAGTCAATCGAAATATCGAAAGGTGACTTTGAGAAGCATTCGTAGGTGAAATAATGACTGAAGATGGAGTGACGCAGTGGCGCATTCTGTCTAAAAAATGGCCACAGCACCAATGTTCACGACGAGGACCGCAGCGATCATTGGCCTAGCCTCGTCTCAGATGAACAGACGGTAAAAATCAGCGAAAGAATTCGCTTAAATCGCCGATTTACGATTACGGATTTCTCTAGATGGGCGTGATTTGTAACACAGTCCTTTGACAGTGACGCAGAATTATACAGGGTTCGTCCGGAAAATAAGTGTACTGAGCTCAGGAAAAATAATGTATTACACTTTTACATATCTTAAGCTAATATTCCTCAAAATAGGACCCTTGTGAGTCGATACACTTGTTCCAGCGGCGTTCCCATTCCTGGAACGCTCCCGCGAAGGCATCATCGGGAACCTCTCGAAGACTCGTCGTCGACCTCTTCTTTGCCCTCCACGAACATCTTGTGCCACCGAAAGATCATGTTTCTGGACTTGGCTGACTCCCCGTAAGCCTGGTTAATCATACCGACAGTTTCGGTAGACGATTTCCCAAGCTTTACCGCAAATTTGATGGAATAACGCCGCTCCAAAAACTTCGGCATCGCGTTCCGTGACGTGGGTCGAACGTGGAGGTTCGCGTTAACAGAGCTCCTCACCTCACCACAGCTCAGAGCCGACTGCCTTTTTCAGCGTCGCTTGCCAATATACCCCCCTCCAATCGCAGCCCGTCAGAGCGGTGCTGGGCGCGCCTGGAGCGGCGCGCCCAGCCCAGGAGTCAGTACACTTATTTTCCGGACGAACCCTGTATGCTGGAGTAAAACACCGATTAAAATGTAAGGCGGCTGATTTTATCTGAGGTGGAATTGAATAGGTTGTGATAAGTGCTTATGATTAATGCCTCAATTTAAATGGCGAGTATGTAGAAAAATAGTTTAATAATCTGCCTAGCAAATGTATAAAATAAAAACTTGTCTTGCCACTAGGTTCATATTTTAATTTCGTATTTAAAACTTAAGTTACTTCCTGGAGAGTCTTCCTATTTCTCTGTTTTATCATTTTCTCCACAGTGTTATCCTTTATTAATGGCTCCCTATCTCCGTTTTCAACTATGGCTTATGTGTCTTCTTTCGCAGTCGCTAGTCTCTTCTTTAGAATCTTTCAATGTTCCTCATTCCCTGCTGAACATTCTCTCCAGTGAGTACACTCAGCTTCTTTTTCATAATTTTTTCCCCTCCGGATCTTCACTCGGCTTTTTATAAATTCTCTATTTTCCTTGCCCTCCTCCCATCACTTGGATATTTCACACATATTCTCATATACCTCCTCCTTATTCTCATCATTGAGATTACAAAGCAACAATTTTCGAGCGTAAAAACCATTCGCCTTGGCCGAAATTCGAGCCCGGATCTCTCGATGTTTGGCCTAGTGCTTTAGCCATTTAAGCTATCGAGGTGTCCGTTCTCTTACACTCCGAGATTTCAAGGGCTTCACAGGAACAAGATGCTTATACAATATACCGTGCATACAATGTCACAGGCAGTCGTAGTCGTGCGCGACGAGCTGAGGGATCCGGGTTCGAATCCCGGTCTAGGCGAATGATTTTTAAAACTCTGAAGTCTTTGTATTGTAATGCACATATAGCGAATGACTTTGTTCAGAGTTACTGACGCGGCATCTCCCGCGGTTTATTGGAATCATTGAGGTTAGCTGTGGGCATCGGATTCAATACTGTATCCTGTAGTGTTTAGCTGCAC
This sequence comes from Hetaerina americana, assembly GCF_022747635.1. Lineage (NCBI taxonomy): Eukaryota > Metazoa > Arthropoda > Insecta > Odonata > Calopterygidae > Hetaerina > Hetaerina americana. The sequence goes on from NW_027286919.1 coordinate 2,830,382, forward strand.
ATTCAGCATATTATTCCTTATCTATACTGCACGTGCCTACTCTCACTCCCATTTTATTACTAACATTATTCCACCTCTTGAGTTTACATCTTTAGCACCTGTGCGGATTATTCGATGATCCTCCACTCCGAATGTCTCCCTTTTCCGACCAGCTCATCTCCAATACAGCGACTTTCACGAGTTCCAGTCCTTTGACTTCTATTGTTAGGGTTTATAGCTTACCACATCTCCTAATAGTTAGAACTTTCCATTGCAACAATTTTTAGTGCTCGCTCATTCAGCTTATTTTGGAATGCAGCAACTCAAGCATTTTTCTCCCAAAAATCCTAGTCCAGAACTATTTTAACCCCAGTACTATACGTATTGCGTTGGTGTAGAGTATTCATGGGTCCTGGGCGACCGCTTCACTCTTCGTCGACATCGAAATGGGAAAACAGGCTAGCAGACCGTGGTCATCGATTAGGAAGTACAGCGCTCGGGACTAAAACCTAGGTGGGACCCCTGTGGTCATGCCGATACTCGAAAGAAGGACTTGAAAGTATTCCTGGCACTCGTCATTCATCGAAAGTGGAATCCGCCCGCTATAAATTGACAAGCTTTCCATGCAGGAGTATAAAAATCCTTAGTAAAAGATAAATTACGGTTTTACTTTCACAAGCAACTATATTTAAATGATCTTCGTAGGAATCGAAATAATATATTAAGACGCCTAATTATTCTAAGCAAAGCTAACTGGCTGCGTACCAGATTCTCGCGGATACGCTGAAAACTAAAGCACACATGCTTGTAGACCACAACGAAAATTACCTTTAGAAGTACTCCTGGTCGCATGTGGAAGTAACATTCCCTCTCAACAGCATGCTCAAGTTTGAAATCGTTGCATTCATCCAGTATATTTTGAGAAGCCGAAGTATAAAGACTTGTTTTAGTGCTATGTTAACGCGAGTTGAACAGCGTGACTGAAAAAGTGAGTCCTACTGAGATTCATGGTCGCTTAAAGGCTGTTTATGGACACAATGATGTTGATAGGCCTACTGTAAATCGATGGGTAGTAAAATTTCGTGGTTGCCAGCCTGGAAAATCCATAATTGTTGATGAAACACGCATCGGACGTCCGATCACTGCCACAGACGATAAACATCACCGACTCGTCGAAGATTTGATTAAAAATGACCGGCGAATCACACACAACCGTATCGCAAACCATATATCCAAGGAACGTATCGGCTGATTTATTGAACACTTGGGATGCCGTAAAATAAGTGCACGATGGGTACCACGCCATTTCACATACGAGAATAAACAAAACCTTCCTTATTCCCCCGATCTTGCGCCTTGCGATTTTTATTTTTTCCCCTCAATTCAAGAGACACCTCAAGGGTAATTATTACACCTCGGACGATGAGGTGAAGGCAAAAATTCGATAGCAGCACGCTGTTTAACTCGCGTTGAGATAGCACTAGAACACGTCTCCATACTTCCGCTTTTCAAAATACACTGGATGAATGTAACGACCTCAAACCTGCGCATGCGTGTTGAGGGGGAATGTTGCTTCCACGTGCCACCAGGAGTGCTTCTGAAAGTCGTTTTTTTATGGCCTGCAAGCATGTGTGAATTAGTTTTGAACGTTCCCTCGTGCCTTGGTGAAACTCACTCAATTGTACCTCTGTCGTTTAATGCGTCCGTGAAATCTAATCGTAAACATTGGAACTCGAAGAATGACGCTGCAGTTACGAGAATCGCCGCCCATTCACGAGACGCAGGCCCGTGGTGTCTTGACAACTCCTAGCGCTGTGTCAACATTTTTGACGGTTGGTGGTTGGATTAAGGTTTTAATGCATAGAAAACTTGTACACGAGAAATTTTCCTGATTCAGAAAATTCTTATCACCGAATAATTAATAATCAAAGGCATAATACTGAACATATAATAAATAGATTAATATACCAAAGAACATTATTTTTTAGTACATTATTGCACCTCAATATTATCTATTCCTCTGTGTAGACCTCTTTTTGCCTGCAGGCAAGAAATTTCGAGGCTCTCATATTTCGAAGTTTCATGCGCTATTAGGCACCGCGAAATAAGAAATTAAGTTTTACATTAACATGCAACAGCATAGCGAATCATACCGTTTTTCAAGAAAGATAAAATGAAAAGCCATATTCAAATGAAATTATACCATTCCTAAATATTTAGGATACAATGAAAATGTTTTACCATTTAAAGGTAATTCTGCTTCTCTAAATCAATCCAAATTTTTTATCAAAACAATTGGCACTGAGGTGCTCCCATTCAAAGCGGTATCCTAGGCGATTTACTTTTCTAAAATATGCATAAAAATTGAAATCATATTTCTTCATCAAACTCCCAGAAAATTGGCAAATATTGAAGAGAAACCAAAAGTCTATGAATCACCGTAAACTGCACATAATCGTCTCGTTACGATCCCTATGCTTCCTGGCACAACACATCAAAGGAACAGGTCTTTAATTTAAATTTATCTTGGGTGAAGGGAAAGCAATTACTTTGGTTTACTTGGTTATTTTTCGGGTTTCTCCTCGCTACAAAGTAAATCAGAAAAGAATGCATCTGACGAACAATATTTTAATTCACTTTCCGAAGCGTTTCAAAGCAAATCTCTTTCTGTCGCAAGGTAATTTATGAAGATTTTTTTAATATCTAAAACATATAGTGGTTGATTGAGTATTTTATTTATATGCAAATGCGTATGATACGAGATTTTCCATGAAAAAAAAAAACAAAATTGAAAAATGTATTTATTATTGCACATTTAAGCTGCAGAATATTCCATATTTTACATTTCGAAGGAATAACTAATAACTTTGCTTGCAAGGAGATCCATCGCACCATTTGGTTTTATTTCTACGGCGATGAGGCCGTGGTGGGATTGCCTGCTGAATCTGTCGTTTTTACTATGTCACACGACAAATAGGAAAGGATTCGAAATGCGACAGAAGACGCCGCCTCCCCTAGGGTTCCCGGGACCCTTTTCCGTCCCCATCCCCGCGACCCCCCGTCAACTTCCCTCGGACGCCATTCGGTCCTGCCTCTATTGTCCACGGATGCCGGAGACGTGGCTTCGTGCCAGGAATTTAGGCATCGCCAGCAAACTTCACTGAGAGTGTGCTCTCGAATAAAACAGAAATCCATTCGAGGGTGCTGAATCCGTGATTTTGAAGGCAAACAATATCACTAGGAAGCCAAAAAAATAAACTTCCCCACGGGCAGACCTTATATGCCATGCAATCACAATGAATGACTAATTGGGCACTCCATGGATGCGGTGTTCACTTCTGGAAAATTTTACTAAATAAATGCTTTTAAAAGGCAAGAAATATAGAAAATCAGATATTAAATTTTGAAAAAAATAAATAAATTTCAAAGGCAATTCAAACCGGAAAATGATGACCGTTTTATCGGAAAAATCAAGGACGCCGAGACAAATTAATACAATTTGGAACGATATGTGTTTAATTAGTCCAATAATCGTCGTTGTGGCCAAATAATTCAATTAGGCGAAGTGATTTGTTAAAATAACACAAACCCTAATAGAATAAATGGATTAATGAAATGTTTGAATCTACCATATATCCAGGACTGATTGAAGATCAGGAAAATATAAACAAAATAAATCCACAAAAAAACTTCTATCTCAAAACACACAAAACAAATAATTAGAAACTAAATTCAGGTCATATGATATTCTTTCTTCTATGAATTTTCTGACTCCGAAAATCATTTCTGTTAGAATGAGCAATTATGATGATGGTAACATTTTATACAAGGTTTCTATGAAAAGAATCGGTAACAATATTTTTCTGGCGTCTGCGTAAAGTGCTGAATTCAGACCGAGTCGGTTAAGTATGCGCTTTTTCGCAGATCGTATTGGCATTGATAAAACAGTGACAGTGCACACTACTATCACTGAAAAATGGGCGATACGAAAGATCTGGGCTAAACTCATCCTCCCGAAGGTCTTTGGACGGACGACCAAAAAAGCAGAGTATAGTGTCTGCTTGCGAAGACCTGAAACGGCATCGCGACGATTCCCTAACCTCCTCACAGCCCCGACTGGGGACCAGCAGAAGTTTACCTATTGTCAAGAGTGAAATCCTCCCTCCCTCAAAGGAAACCACCTTGGGACCCTAAGTGCCGACAAAGAAGCTTGCAAGCGTACCCTCAAGGGCCTTCCGCCTACCAGGGACCCTCCGAGTCAAGGAAAAGCCTCAAGGGCAAGAGTGTGAGTCGACACTCGAGGGGTGTACTTTTAAGAATTTTAAGAGGCATTGCAGCAATATCTGAAAAGGAATAAAATTTACCGATACTTTTTATACAAACCATTTATACGTGGATCGCACATAAACTTGGGAATGGATTCGAAAATACGTAATAGAATACTATTGTCATGGATTAAATCCACGATGCGACTTGAAGCGTTCGGCTCATCCAAATGCGAGCTGCGGAAACAGGTAGAATTGAATTTGGTCGTGGTAATCATGTCCAAGGCCAAAAGCGCCATCCCCACTGCCGGCGCATCCACGAACCCAACCCATTGGATGGCGCGAGACGCTCGCCCATTACCGTTTCAGCCGACCGCCGCGCCGTGGGAGAGTAATGAAATGAAAACGACATCAATCTCCGTTTCTGAGCGGAGCGACGAACGCCGCGACACGACATTACCCTGGGCCGGGTATCGAAACCTGCTTCGGAAATAACTCTGCGTGCGCGGAGATATTAAGAATGTCACTGCCGACCCGTATCGGTAACAAGGCTGGAATTAATACTTTGAGTATTTCATTCGACTTGAGTGAACAGATGCATCAAAACATGCATCAATACACCGACAGCGATTAAAAAGCAAATACGCTCTACCATTTAAATTATTTCATCGAAAATGATAAGCAGAGAGCGAGACAATGGTTTGACTTCCGACGAGGTTGATTTTCATGATACACTAGTTATATAAGAGAAGGAATGATTGCAATTACACAAAATATTATAGATATTTACACCCTGTAATTGAGGGAGTGGAAGAGATTACGGCGCATGTAATTAAGTAATAACAATCATTAAACTTCAAGGTCCACAAAGATGGCCACTAGGTGATTAATATTTCTCGGCTCATTATAGGTTTGCGTCCTCTGCCCTTTATCCCGCAAATCTCAGTCGAAACTGAGAATCGTTATTTTTGTACCGCATTTAGGTTTCTTCAGAAAACCGCTTTACTTTTGCAAGTCGATCAATATTTGGATCGAGGTGATACTACGTGCCAGCTAACCGATTAGTGTCCAACGGCAGAAAATGGCCGACTTATGAACATCTTCATTTTGGAAGACGATTGTTTCGCAATGAATTGGAAGCAAGAGATTGGTGGACTGGGTAAGATTTCTAAAAATGTGCCCGAGAAATCTCTTTTAACTTCAAAAATGAAGGATTTGTCTATGAGCATCTATGGAGACATGTCTTCTAACAGCGAGTGAAAAAAATCAGAAATGAGATAAATTTCAATATATCACAAACACCGAATGAGTAAAAAAAATGTAAAATTTCAGTTATTGACGCATCACCCGTTGTGTTTTGGGGCTATCTAAAATGCACTAAACAAGATTTGAGTGATTGTTGCTTATAGAAGCATTTAAAAAGATTAAGTAGATGATTTCCAAGCACTTTAATGATGCGAGCAATATATCGAACATCCCATTACATACGTAATACGTATCAGAAACTTTCTATTCTGCTCAGACGAAATCATTGCCGAATACGAGGGCTGTCCAGAAAGTAAGGTATGTTTTGATATAAAATATGAACCTAGCGTCAGGACAAAGTTTGATTATATACATTTGAAATGTCTAATCTTAAACTATTTGTCTACATAGTCGCTATTCAAATTGCGGTATTTATCACAAGCTTTTGAAATCTAAAGAAATATACCGCCTTACATTTTTACCACTTATTTCCAGCAGCATGTAATTCTGCGTCAAAGTCAAAGCGTTCTATTGCAAGCCACGTCTTCATCGCTGGAAAGAGATGAATCGGCGATTTTCACGAATGTTTTCGTTTATTTTCACCGTCAGTTCTTCTGTCAGGAGGCTTCGACCGACCACTGCGGTGTCCTCGTCGTGAACATTGGTGCTGTGGCCATTGTTTGTAAACTGAGAATGCACCACTGCCTCACTCCGCCTTCACTCATTACTATCCCGTCTCCGTACACTTAACTAAGTGGCCTATCATTATTTAAAATGGATTGCGTTCGTTTTTTGCCAGTAAAAACCTAATCACAGATCTCACTTCACAACTCGCGGGATGTTCAATTGCAGCGCACATTTTAACAGTTCCCAATGTGAGCAATGTAGAAGAACCACGGTCTGCACACAGTACTACAGCAAGATGCGTGGACTGAGTGAAGGGACTTTTAGAGACCTAGATGGTGGCTCTAACCTTACCCACGCTAGGCCGAAACGTAATTTACTTTCTTGGCAGCCCTCGTATGTCTGAGCTGTTCAAGAATTTCTCAGTACATGGGCATTCTGGCAGGCTGGAAGAAGAGTATTCCGATAAGAAGTTTCGGGAAAGATAGCGACCTAATTTGGAAGCACCGCGGAAATGACCATAAATCGCCCGAGGAAAACAAACGAGCACTTTCGGCTCCGGCACCGCAACGTCACTGGCAAGCGAAGGCAAACGGGGGTGATTAGAGCACATGCACGGATATATGTGTGCAGGCACAACAGCGAGGAGTGGCCGAAGGCACACGAGAGGCTGGGCGGGGAAGGAGGGCGCTAGTGATGACAGGTCGGAATGGGGTTTTTTACTCATTAATTTAAAAGTTTATCGTTGCAATTAGGCAATTGACCTGGTGGCAACGGTTAAGTCTAGTCAACGGTCACTCTTACAATGCACACACTGGAATACACAAGAAGAACAGAACGTATGAGACAAAATGCTCTTATACACTACAATGACACTTTAAGATTACCAACCGCACCCTTACCATCACAAAAGGGCTAGGTTCACACCACACACTTGCTACAACGCTCCGTCCATCGCCGCACTCCGTCCATAATCACGCTCTCTTCAATTTCATACTATATACCGTTCAAAATCACGCCCCCTTAACACATCATTCACCTTTTCAATACAACTTCTAACGCCGTCCACATCACATGTGTACAAACAATATTTTAATAAGTAAAAGAGTATAACAATCACTGATCATTGAAGTTTATCACCCAGTGGCTGCGTGACACTTATTCTTAAAACTCCTAAAATTGGAAGGAAAGGGCTCAAACAAGCCTCAAGGCAGCTGGTTCCATTCAACAATAGTTCTGTTTAAAAAATAGTATATTTTCTTATTTGGTTTTTGCGTTCTTATTTTTGTTTCAAAACTGTGGTCGTTTTTTCCCTTAAATTTTGGTTTTTCTGTCTCTTTACATAAATCTTCCCACGCTTCGTCCTTTTTAACAATTCTATACATCGCGCCTAACCTACTCCCTTTTCTTCTATTTTTCAAACTCTCCCATTTCAGTATATCTAACACTTCTGTGACACTATCTGCTCCTTTGTACCTTCCGAGTACATATCTTGCTGCCTTTCTTTGAACTTTTTCTATCTTTTTAATACGTCCCACCTCATATGGATCCCATACTATGGAGGAGTATTCTAGGATAGGGATAACCAGTACCTTATATTCTTTTTCTTTTGTGGCTACGATCCTTCCTTTTAAATTTCTCATTACCCAATGCAGTACTTGCAATGCCTTCCGTGCCATATTATCTACTTGGACTTCCCACCCAAGATCTTTAGTTAAGTAAACGCCTAAATATTTGCAATTACTGCTACATGGGACTCTTTCTCCAAAGAGGGTGTAAATTTCCTTTTCTGCATTCTTATTATTTGAAAAATGTATATGCTTACTCTTACTTATATTAATGCCCATATTATTATTTGTGACCCAGTCACCAAGGCGATCGATGCCATTTTGTAGTATTACTGGGCCATTTACATGCTCTACCCGTCTGTTCATAATGCAGTCATCAGCAAAGAGTCTTATTTGGGATTGTATATTGTTTGGTAGATCGTTCACGTAAAATAGGAAGAGTAATTTGTAATGAGCAATAGGCTGGAAGGTGTTAATAATGATATTTTAGGTATTTGATATTTTAGTACCCCGCTAGCCACCGCTATTGTGAGTGGCAGGGGGCGAATACACACCAGAATAATTTTGACCAGAATATGACCCTACCGCGGTCGGACTATGTTACTATGATCCTTTATCGTTCTTGGGAAAAATGAAATCTTATATCTATCTGTTCTACACTTGATCTCTCTAATTTTATTCACATGATCTCTCTCCTACCGCAGTACGATGTGGGTTATAATACATTTCCAACATCACTGCCAAAGAGACGTCCATCTAATTTATGCAAGAGATTAAATCTGTCGTTTAGACTTCCTTAATTTAATTTTTGATGCAGGGGGAGTAAAATAATATTGATAAATTCCCAATCATCCCGTGCCACCCAATATAATCTCAAACTTCCTCATCAACCCTTCCTGCCTTATCAACCCGATCTACCGTAGGACAATGGGGGTAATAATACATTTTCAACATCACTCATAAAGAGTCCTCCTTCCAATTTATGCAAGAGCTTCCATCTGTAATTTAATCTACGCTCCGTAAGTGATTCCCAGCCTATCTGCTCTCATATTTTGGATACGCTACTAAGTTTACCATAACAACGTTTTACAAATCTAGCTCCTCTGCGCTGCACGCTATTCAATTCGGAAATCAATTCAACTTCGCGAGGGTCCCACATGCTCGCAGAATATGGGCTCCTCGCGAAGTTGAATTGATTGCCTAACCAACGACAGATAATATTTCTCTTTGACCTTTTCATCACATTTACTCTGTACTCATCTATCATTCCTAATTTATTGTTAGCTTGTCGGCATATTCCCCGTATGTGTTTCTCCCAGGAGAGGTCGTGAATTTGAGTAGTATGCCCAAGTATTTAGTCTAGTCTACCCTTTCTATTTTGGTATTTCTAATTCAGTAGATATTTGGGAGGGAACTGCTCTTATTCCGAAAATTCAGCTAAACATACTTTTTTAAGTTTAATTTGATTGCCAAGTTTTGTTCAACTTCGTACAGCATTCAGGTGATCTACGAAAGGTGCGCCATTCTTAGGAATATGCTATCTCTGTATGTCACAGCATTGCTGACAAATAAACATATCGTACTAGTTACTACTGAATTAATTTCATTAATGCAAAGAAGGAATAAAATTTTCCAATAAATTTTCCTTGCGGACATATAAAGTGACTTCTACTTCATTTGAGCTAGCAACACCTGTGACTACTCTTTGTACCCGGCCATTCAAAAAGTCTTCACTCCAACCCAGGATATTTTTATCTATGCCATATGCTTCTAGCTTTGTGAGTAGTTTACCATGAGGTACTTTGTAGAAGGATTTCTTAAAATCTAGAAAAACCGCGTCCACTGGAACATTGCTCTCTCCCGAGGTAAGAATATCGTGAACAAAAAGCGCACGTTGAGTCTCGCGCTGGATCAAACATTCCGGAAACCGTGCTGATTTTTCATGAATAACTTCTAATTACTGAGGTGTCCCACAATCGAACTAGCAACAATATGTTCCATAAGCCTTGCAGGAAATGGATGCGAGGGAAATGAGTGTGTAATTGCTCGGTTCTTCTCCGTCTCCTTTTTTAAATATTGGTGTTACATTAGCCGTTTTCCAATCTCTGGGAACCTTGTGATCAATTAGCGACTTCTTAAATATTATTTCTAGATACGGCGCAATTTCTGAAGCTAGATTCCTCAATGTACGAGCGGGTATTTCATCAGGCCCGTACCATTTTTTACGCTTGATATTTTTCAGCAAACGTTCTATTCCATTATATGATATTTCAATGTTAGGCATCCGTTAACCGGCACGACTTGGTAAGCTACCGGAGGCATTCGTTGATACATGGGTGAAGGCGCTTTGAAATAAGAAATGTAATTAGTTAGCTTTTTCCGAACTGCTGGATGCTCTTTCACCTTAAAATTATTGAGTGAATTAACAGCTGACTTATTTCCCTGAAAATCTCTGACGCACGACCAAAATGCTTTTGGATCCTCTTTCAAATTTTCCGCTAATCTTTTTCTTCTTAAGTCGCTTAATGCTTTCCGTAATTCCTTCTTGGCCTTTTCCCTGGATATCTTGTCAGTTATCTTGTAAGTTAATATGATCTCAAATCTTTTGTCGCTAGATCCCAATTATTTGTCATCTTGGCGTGAAATCGGCTTTGGCGTCGCAATGCTTTTCTAACATCCAAGTTGTACCATCCAGGTTCCGTGTTATGTGCTTTATAAATTTACTGGGTTTTATTATTAACTTGTTGACTGCTGAGTGCATGATCTCAAGTAAGTGATTCACGTATACTCAGTATTTCGGTGATTACCATATTTCTTAAAACTAGCAACTTGATTCTGTATCACGCACTTTAGGCCATTGTAGTCCCCTTCTTGAAACGAGTAAATTCTCCTTTTAGGCTTATTATTTTGGACCCCATGAAGCGAAAACTTAGCATTTAGTGCCCTGTGGTCATTAATTCCATTTAGAGTTTCTATAATTAGGACTTTCCGGGAATATTCTTTGCTAACAAAACAAGAATATTATCGCCCCTAGTTGGTAAAGAGATAAGTTGCTTCAATGAGTTCGACGTAAAAGAATCCATTAGCGAATCCCAGATATCTTTGACTTTACTGCCCGCATTAAAACTATGTGTGCTCCACTCAATGGATGGGACATACAAATTTCCACTGATTATAACGTCGCGATCATTGTGTTGAGATAAATAAAGTTTGATTTGCTGATCTAATTCAAGTATTGAATTGTCTCTGTCGACTGGCTGTCTGTAAAATGCGCATACATAAAATCTTTTGGATTGAGGACTTTCACTTGAACACCAAACGCTTCCCAAACCATTACCCGGAATTACCTCAGCCCCGCTAACGCAAGAATTTTTAACTGCAGTAAAGACACAACCCCCGATAACAAATAGAATTATTTGTTCTGTCATTTCTGTAAATGGAAAAGGATTTTGGGAAAATTTCGCCGTCGACAATATCAGAGGATAACCAGCTTTCTGTCCCAGTAATTACATCTGCGCCTGTGCTTTGAATAAGGTGATGATATTCTGCGACTTTGTTTTTTAAACTGGGGCAATTTACTACCAATACAGATAATGTTCCCCTGACATTACGACTTTTTGAATTTTTAACGAGGATCGTCTTCTTATAAATATTAAATCCCATGTAAAATGTTTCCTTCGATGCTATCTGATTGGTGTTAAATAAACTATTGCTAGGACTAAACCACACTTAATTTAAAGCTAAATAGTTTGGCTTAAGAGACCCACTAATTGACCTACACGCTGACCTACACTTTAATCTAAAAAAGCCCTGCAGTGCTCGAATATCCCATCCGCTACACATCTGGCAGGCTCAGACGTGTAGTGAGCACCACAGCTAATGGTGCTAATTGATGAATTGGGCAGTAGATGCTGTTATTGACAGCGAACCGTACATATTGGAGGGATATTTTCCGCGGCCCCGTGGTGGGGTTGCAGGGTCGGTTGGCGTGGGCGTGGGTGCCCCGCGGGTGGTGATGGGTGCGGGGTCGCAGCCATACCTGGGAGGGGCTCATTTACGCGACGGATGTGGCCCAATGTTTTCCGGAGAGATGCATTTCTTTGTCCGGGTATGCTAAATGCTTTCGGGAAATGGTCGATTGAGGAGAGGGTGGGGCGGGAATTTATATTATGAATGAATTCAACGCGGGGAGGTTTCTCCTTGGGCCCATGTGAACAAAGTGGCGATCGGATGGGGCGAATGGATTGCTCTTGGCGCAGGTGGAAGACAGACGCGCGATGACGCCACCCCGGAGCTCGATTTTGTCCCTTTCAGCGCCCAGAAGGCGTTGGGGGTGGGAATGGGTTCTGAGACTGACCGAGGAGGACGATGTCCATGCAGGAAGAGGGAGGGAATTCCGGATGAAAAGAGAGTCTGTCTGGGGTGGAGAACTCGCGCGCATCGAGACACCGAAACAATTACTGCAAAATCAAAGGTCCGTATGGGATGAGAGGAAATTATTGAGTTTTAAGAAAATGATGTCTCGACTGATGGAAGGCAAAGGTTTAACTACTTTTTTTTGAAAAGAAAATACTGTAATTGGGTAGGAATGTAATTTTGGTGCCTTAATTACGACTAGTCTACCGATCATGGTAGGTTTTTGATCCCGGGACCCTATAGTTCCCGGGACTGCCATAGTTCCTAACACGCCGCAAAGTTGCAATAAACAATCCTTCAACTGCCCATATGTACAATTAAATTAGAAGCTCCCTTCACTCCATCCAGTCCGCCTGACCTTTCCCTCCCTCCTTGTCGCAGTCTTCCACATTGCATTCCCCCTCTCGATACATGCCCCCTCTATCATTCACTCTTTGTGCCTCCGAATTCGCTGCTGACAACAGCCTCCTCCCTTTCTCTTTCCTCCCCTACCATGGTTACTTTCTCACTTTTCCCTTTCTTTCCCCTCCATTTAATTTTCTGCGGGATAGGGATGTGGGATGGGATGAAGGGAGGAAGGAAGTACACAGAAATGAAGATGGGCTTGATGTAGAGTAGATTGCTCGATTAGGTATTTATTTGGAGTCCCAAAATAATTATTTATTGGCTGTGTCCATCCAAAACCTACCTTAATCGGTAGATTACCTCACAATAAGTCTTTCGAGATATAATTATAATTACGGAGTATAATGGAAAATATTAAAAATATCTTCAACATTAAATTCATCAGCTTATCGGAGGTACATTTCATGGCATCATAATGGAGAAAAAAATGATAATATCGAATGAATCCCTCCCCGGACTACAACCTTGACGTGGTGGAAGGGCTTGTGCGTTCCGATGACCCCTAGAGCTGTACTGGCGGGAGTAATAAAAATTGCTCCTGGTAGGGTCACCCATGCCAGATAGGTCGAAGGTTAGGAGCCAGACGAAAGGTAGTCCACGCAGCGTCTGTTCCTCAGTGAGGCGGCTGCAATGGCGTCTGACCCCAGTGGGGCGGCCAGTAAGTGATGGTGTCACGTTAAAAACACTATTGAGGAAGGCAACGGGAAACCACCTCAATTATCATTCCCAAGAACAATGTGATGGACAATAGAGATATTTTGAGTCCTGGCAACCACGGGGCTCGGCCCAATCGGCCGTGTGTCGTGCCCGGCAGCGGGGGAGGCAAGGCTTCCGCGGTCGTCATCCCACGAAACCCTTGCAAGGGAAAACCAGCAGCAGCAGGACGGAAGACGCAGGAGAAAAAGACAAAATTAGTTAGAATAGGAACGTGGAATGTTATGACAATGATGAGGACAGGGAAATTGGAGAATGTTAAGCGAGAGATGGAAAGGGAAAAAATAGATATTCTAGGTCTATGCGAGGTGAGATGGAAGGATAGCGGGGATTACTGGAGTGATAATTATAGAATAATATACAGCGGTGGGAAAGAGAGCCAACGAGGGGTTGCCATAGTATTAAATGAAGAGGTAGGAAGAAGCGTAGTCAACAAAGAACAGGTAACGGATAGATTATTACTAATAGAGATAAAAGTAGAACCGACGAACTTGGTTATTATTCAGGTATATGTGCCACCGAGCAACCATAAGGAAGAAGAGGTCGATAGGATATACGATCAGTTAGAGGACATAACCGCATGTGTTCCTGCAGGGAAATATTTGATAGTGATGGGGGACTAGAATGCGACGGTAGGCGAAGGAAGAGATGGTGATGAGGTGTGGGACTACGGTTTAGGCACGAGGAATGACCGCGGGGAGAAAGCAGTTGAGTTCTGCAGGAGATAGGGGTTATTCATCACCAACACTTGGTTTAGCTACCACAAAAGACGCAGGTATACATGGAAAATGTAGGGTGCCTAAGAAAGGCATCAGCTAAATTATATCCTGACTAGACACAGGTTTAGGAACAGTGTGATAAAGTCGCACAGCTTCCCGAGAGCGGATGCGGACTCTGACCACAATTTAGTTGTTATGAAATGTAGCGTCCGTTTCAAAAAGATAAGGCAGGGGCGGCGAGTAAGAAAATGGAATGTAAAGCATTAAATGGATTGAAAAGGAAGGAATACAAACAGGCGGTAGGGGAAATCATGGAGGATGGTAAACAGCTAAGTACTATCGAAGAAAAATTGGAAAGTTTCAAGAAAGGGCTGTCTAAAGCCGAAAAAGGCACTATTGGAACCATTAACGCTAAAAGGACTAGGAAATCATGGATCACGGATGAGGTGATTACAAATATGGATGAACGGCGAAAATGGAAGAATAAAAATACAAAGATAGGCCTAATGAAGCACAAAGAATTGAACAATAAATTGAGGCGGGCAACAAATAAATCAAAAGAAGCATGGTGGAAGATGCAGTGCGAGGATATAAAAAGTCTGCAGAGGAAGGGTGAAATCGGTGGGCTGTACAACAAAGTTAAATCTTTATCGGGAAGTAAGAAAGGAAGATCTATGCTAACAGTTAGAGATAAGGCGGGTAAGGTAATAGTTGACGCAGGAAAGATCCAAGAGAGATGGAAGGAGTATATAGAAGAACTGTATGGTAAAGAACTCAGACCAATAAAATTAGACATTGCAGAAGAATATGACGTAGAAGAAGACAGCTTAGGTCCAGGCATACTCGACGATGAGATAGGAAGGGCATTAAGGGAGATGAAACTAAATAAGGCCGTGGGGGTGGATAACATTCCCGCGGAACTATTGAAATGTTTAGGAAAAAGTGGGTGGACTGATTTTCTCTGGCTTGAATGGAGCGGTGGAGGGGGGTCTGCCTGGCAGGGTAAGGTGGAGGGGGCTCTTAGCAACAGACCAGTACCAACCTCAGTTGCCTACGGGCTGTCGTTGAGTGAGGACACCGTTTTTAGTGAAGCAAGTTTTTTGTCCGCGTCGAAAAACAAAATGAATCTGAATTTAGAGCAACGTTATTCCGTGAAGATATGTGCGAAACTCGGGAAGACGGCAACTCAGACCCTCGATATGATCAAGCAGGCTTATGGGGACACTGCCTTAAGCCGTTCCACAGTACTTGAGTGGCACAAGTTGTTTAAAGAGGGTAGGGAGCTCGTTGAAGACGACCATCGCTCCGGACGGCCGTCGATGGCAAGAACCGACACGAATGTGGACAGAGTGAGGACACTGCTGAACGCAGACCGACGCTTAACCAGTGAAGAAACTGCAGACCAGTTGGGTCTGTCTGCATCCAACGTCCAACGCATTATTTCACAGGATTTCGCCATGCGCAAGGTGTGCGCCAAGATGGTGCCGAAAATTCTGCCATGGCGCGCTCGTTGTCAGACAGCTCCTGGCCAAATACGGCGTTGCCACGTTGCCGCACCCGCCCTATTCTCCCGATCTGGCACCACTGGACTTCTTCTTCTCCCTCCTGATGAAAAGACAGCTCAAGGGACGACATTTTGACTCGATAAAGCCGTTCAAGAGGCTTCGACGAGGGTCATCAACGGCATCCCCAAAGAAAATTTCCAGCGGGCGTACGGGGAGTGGGAGCAACGTTATACTAAGTGTGTAGCAGCTCAAGGAGCATACTTCGAAGATTATTAAGTCTATGTAAGTATATCGTCAATAAAATTCTTGTAAAAAAAATCAGTCCTACCACTTTTGGATGAGACCTTGTATTCACTCGATTGATGATGAAACTTGAAAGGTTCTAATGAGCACCTTTGAGCTTCAATGCCAGTAGGTGACTGGATGAAACTCGTGTGCCTTCTTTCGCTATTCTGGTGAAAGGCGTTCGCACCCAGCATCTAATAACAACATCCACTGGGCCTCAGGTGCAAAGCGCCACTCGTATCAGATGCGTCTCCAACTTGACACCTCTTTCCGAACGGCGCTATCCGTTACCGTTCACAGACCCACAAGGCATCATCGCGAGAGATTGACGGAACCAACAATGGTGGAACACACAATGAAACACCTGATTGAAGAGGCGATAAATGACTCGCGTTATCGCTACACTCTTGTAACTTTGTGATCATCCAATGGCAAACGGCGGCAATAAAAATTTGATTTGGTCTTTCGGTCACGACTCAATCCTATAAACTACATAGCTTTAGGCCGATCGCATCTTATTTTACAGCCTTATTAACAGCGAAATAATGTTAACTGAAGTTGCAAGACAACACCGAAATGACCGAATGTTCGCCCGCGCTTGTCAAGCATTTTTCATTGGGTCGTAAATGAGCGTGTTTCGGTGGGGTGTTAAGTAAATCATTCTGGCAACCCTAGCGGTATGTATTTGTTCATATTTATAGGTAAAGAAGTTTAAAAATAATTTTTCGCGCAACATATCCTACATGGAATGAAAGAACAGTCAACAAAAATCGCATAACAACGGCAGAGTATAATTTTTTCAATCCTTGGGTCACTTATGAATCGCCTTCTCATTAATTTAGATCAGGCATGAGAAAATCTTGTCAGTCCCGCAGGTCCAAAATAAATTCAAGTAATTACGCAATCCAACCTATCCAATAAAACCCGAATATTTGAATGCCTCCTACACTTCGCTGTGAAAATAAAAAGGTTATCAGCGGTGAAATATATCGGAAGTCGTGTCCGTGGGCATATGAAAGCAGTCTCATGGGCCGCGAGTCTCATAGTTGATTGATTTCTCGCCTTTAAAGATTCAACGAAGGAGTCAATGGCACATAGATCACTCAGGCTGGTCCCCGAACGAAAGCCGGTTGCGTTGCAGACTTCGATTAAGTAAACCCTGAAGTGAAAATTATTGATGAAACGGAGATAAAATCAATGCTAAAGATTAACCTAGAGAGATTGTTTTTATCCATTCAGAGGTACTCATAAAAAATAACGGACAAAATGATAATCACTTCAGAAGTCATGTACGAATACAGAGATTTGATTGCAGACGAGGCTCTTGACACGAACGGCAGGAAAACACCAAATCTTTCATATTATTAAATATACCCGCAGGAGAAACTTAACACCGAGTATTTCTGTCGTTAAAGACTTAAAATAAGTCAAGCAAGGAGTTAATTAATATTCAACGCGTCCGTAATTTTCCAAAAGAAGAAGTGTATTATGATTATCAATCACCTTTGCATCTCGGATCAAAATACCATCGAATTCCGATTGCTGCCGAAGTGCTCCTGCTTGACAGATTCATAATGGCTGGAGAATAATCAATGATCAAGCATCTTCGGCATGTTAACAGACCAGATGAGTGTCGCCGTCCAATTTACGCTACTTGCACGAGGACTTACTAATTTCTAAGTGTACGAGTTACTTGTTGAAAGTTACGCGAAGTTTTTACTTAAACCCCTTCTCTATCGACATTGGGTTCCGAAATCCTGAAACTGTAAATCTCGTAGCGGATGTGATTAGCGCATTGATGTATGCACGAAGCGATTACAAAACTGCCCTCCTAGGATCGAAAGCGGCGAACAAATGACGAATCATAATGCACAAATTGCGTAAAATGCGCGCGCGCGGCGCATTCAAGCGAGGAAACAAAAGCGGATCGATTTCAACGGGCGCGCGTGGCTCACAATGGCGCGCACGACCTTCCCCGGCCCTAATGAAAGAGCCGCCGACAACAAAACCCTTCCCCCTCAAACCAACCCACAGCCATTTATTCCGGGGGAGGGAAATAAAAAGGGATTGCTTACACGGGCCGGACCGCACCCCCGGGAGTGAAGGGAATCTTGGACGGGGGGGGGAGAGCAGGGCATCCTTGCCCGCCCCTCCTCCCGGCCGCGTGCCTCACGTTTGACCCGCTTCCGTGTTTTTATTCGATCTCGGTTCGGAGTCGGTGGGGAGAGGAACCAGGGGGGGGACAGAGAGGGGGCACCCCCGCGTCTCCTCCGAGTGGGGTTGGTGGGGGGACACAAAGAGGGGTGAAGCGGTGCGAAAGGGGGCGACGGAATGGAACAACCACCACGAAAACCAAAGCGGGGCAGCGAGAGAGGGAGGGGGCCGACTGCGCAGGCGCGGGATCTCCGTCCACCCCCGCCGTCGCCTCGGGGGGGGGGGCTGGAGGGGAGGGGGAAGGGTGGCGAGATGGCGTGGAGCGCTAGGTCGGTCAGTTGTCGTTGTGATGTTCGTCGGGCTCACGGCTCCCGAGAGAGGAACGTTTCTTACGCAGACGTCGGGTTGCTTCATACCCGGGTGAGTACGCACCAGCCCCCGCCCACCAATCCTCACTCGCTCTCCCTTCCTTTTCCGACGAGCACCACGTCCGTGGCGGTGTATGGTGCGCGTCTCCGATGTCGATCGCTCTCCTCCTTCGGGCGAGCGACGACGCAGTTAGCGGGCGGACGACGACGCCCGATGCCTTCCTTCGCCTCTTGACGCCACTTCCTAACGTCCCGCGTGACGCCCATTGCAACCCCCCAGAGAGACATCATTTGGTGAAGACACTCATTACCAAGTAGACATAAGCTTCCACGTGTGAACTTCCATCACGGCGTACTTTGTGAACGGTTACTCCCAATTGACAATACGCGTGTGGTATAATTTTACCAAGTTGGAATACATTTTTTACAACATCGAGTCCGTATCGTTTTTAAAGGGCAATGAACACCGGGGAGAGGAAGAATTGCGTTGGGGTGAGGAGGCTCTCTAAAAGAGGAGAGGTGGTTGAAAAGGGGGCGTTGAGTAAGTAGCAGTAGTAGTTTTAAGGGGAGGCGACCGACATCTGAGGTCATTTGCGCCATTAGGGATGGACAGGAAAGAATGAAGGGTGGAGAGAAACCCGGCGTCGGCATTAGCATACTCTTAACGAAAGGCGCCGAGGGGTCAGCAGGTTAACGTCCCATCCGACGGACGGCGTACTCACTCAAAGTGCCCTCCACAAAGCACCTCAAGTAGGGATCGAGATACCTCCGAAAATATTCAACACCGCCGGGATTTTAACCCGGGCCCTCTGGGTGGGAAGCCAGTACGTTAGCCCCCGCACCATCTCCATCCCAACGTTGAGTAAGGAAGCGAAGAACAGATGAGTGAAAACTGAAATATTGAGCGTGAATTTTTGTATGGCTCGGAAACTTGGTCGTTGTGTGAAGAGGATAAGCGCAGTTTGAAGGGTTAATGAGAAGTGCGAGTGGAAAGGTGGCCGGTGTGAAATGGACGGACAGAAAAACTAGGGACTAGGGAAAGTTGGGTAAGGGTAAAAGTCGTGGAGAGTGATAAAAAAATGGAAAGACAATTGGATGCAAGGCATGTTGGGAGGCAATCGAGTGTTGCACAGGAGTTGTGACACAGAGTATGAGGATGCGAAGTAAGTGACGTAGATGAAGAAAACTTATTGTTGGTGTTGGACGGGATTAAGGGAGACAGAAAATGTTAGGGGTTGAAGAATGGTTGATGCCAGTGCACCCTTTTAGAATTTAATGCGTCGTCTTTAAGCGATCGATAACAGACATTGAAATTACTAAATTTAAAAATTGAACGAAGATGTTTTCAAGAAATGACCTCGCGTCCATATTGGAAAACGATCCAAAAGTACCGCGCTATTCATGGCGGTTCGTAGTGATTCATTTGTTTTTCTTTTCATTCAAGTTTGAATCAACCCAAGTCAGAAATAAGAACCCGATAGCGGCAAAACACACGGAATTAGTAATTAGATGAAGTGCAGTTTACATATATAACGGTTTATGCAAACTTTCTACGTCGAATGTATCGGTGTTTTTGTTCTCGGCTAAACCCATCCGCCGTTTATTTTTGGCCGTCACGCCGAGAGGAAAACCAGCGTATTCTTCTAATGAGCAATGCTAACCGAAGTGCAGTGCGGTTGAGACATCCTTTCAAGTATTCTAAGACGCAAAACGCTAAAAAAGGGGAAGTTGACGTTCTTTAAAGGAAGAAAGAGTATGACGTTCTTTAAACTATGAGGGCACCAATTTAAGGTATCCAAACCATATAAACGAGAAATCCTCATCTATATATAACGATTGGCATTGGAAAATGAGCGAATCCCTTTCAATGAAGAGCGGCTTTATTACACGCACATATGTGACCGCCATCAATACAAAGTCAGCAGATCACCCTTCTTCTTCCTTTATTCATTTTTGTCGCCAGTGACTGCGGACAACTACGTGACTACGACGCCTTTTTTCAACTTCGACGAGTTTGCGATGTCTATCGTCTGTTGCATTGATCGGACGTCCGCTGCGAGTTTCATCAACAATTATGGCTTTTCCAGGTTCACCACCACGAAATTTTACTACCCATAGATTTACAGTACACCTATCAACTGCATCGTCACCATAAACAGCCTTTAACCGACCATGAATCTCAGTAGGAGTCACTTTTTCAGCAGTTGAAAATTCGTCAACAGCACGCTGTTTAACTCGCGTTGACATGGCACTAGAACACATGTCCATATTTCCGTTTCTCGAAATATACTGGATGAATGTAACGACTTCAAACCTGCGCATGCGCGTTGATGGGGAATGTTACTTCCACATGCCACCAGGAGTGCTTTTGAAGGTCATTTTGTTTGTGGTCTCCAAGCATGTGTGCATTAGTTCTCAGCCAACCCTCGTACTAGCACAGGGTATGAGATTTTCAAATAATTTTCATCTGAAAAATATTCGCATATTGTGTATTTCAAAATTCATGTAGTCATGCGAACAAGTTTGTTTATTGGGCACGATTTCGCGCCGAGTATGAGTTTCTGATGTTTGTGTTCTTTCTATTTGACCTCTGAATCTTTGGGAGTTAACTATGTTTGGTGGACTGAAATTAGAACCAGATGACATTTAAGTACCGTTAAACGCGATTAATTCCAGTAAAATTTAAATCAGATTTAAATTTAAGTTTATATTACAGTTGATGATTCAGTTGAAATTTTCCTCATGCCAAAAGATTCGTCCATTTCTCAAAGGAAAAAAATAATCATAGAAAATAAACAACAATTATCCTTCTGCGTAATTTCACTGAATGGGGCAGATCTTCTCTCTCCTCTGGTCTCACAGATAACCACACTCAAATTACCTCTATGCGATCCCCTTTCGTCTCACGAATTTAATTTAACATGCCTACATGCACGTAAATTTTTATCTAGTAAAACGAACGTGTTACCTCTTTTAGTTTTAGAGGGAAATAAATTGAGTAAGTATTTTCCGAACAGATTGACTTTTTATTGTTCAACACGCAATTACCCAAGTACGATTAGTGTAAGAAAGGCCGTATTATTGAGACGCAATTTCTCCCCCTAACCACCCCCACCCCCACGACACGAGAAAACCCTCTCTCTCTCTCACCCCCTCACCTCGCCTGGTGGTCCACATTCGCGCTTGATGCTGACAGCCTTAAACAAATGCATCTCATATTTACATAATTATTTTAGAAAGAAAGCTCTTTATTTTCCGATCGCAGCCGAAAGAACAATAGCATACTTGCAGAAGCAATGACTGGTCAGAAAGCGCAGTGGCCTGAGGGGATCTAACCTCGATCACGACGCCAGCAATAATCCAGGGGATTACATTAAAGGGAGATATGACGAGATCTCCTTGCGAAGTTATTTCGACGGCGCACATTTTGCTAAGCTTCAGTCGCCACGGACGCTAGCAATTTACTATGATTAAAGATATTTAATATATATTTATTATTATTATCATCATCAATAGTGGCTCAGTAAAGGTATCAGCTGGATTATATCCTTATAAAATAAAGATATAAATAGAGAGTAATTATTCAACATTTAGATACACTTATACTTCCTACCTGTTAAGAAAAGACTCGTAAAAACATTGATATGGAGCGTAGCTATGTACGGCGCGGAAACGTGGTCATTGAAGCAGGAGGATATTATAGCCTATGCAGCTCCTTTCACGGTTCCCTAAACCCTTAAATTATTCCGCAGTGGTTTTATCCATCCGTGTTATTCGATTCCGTTTCCTGTTTTAATGCTCTTCATGACGTGAAATCGGGCAGCCCCGGTCCAAAGCATCATTACATTCCATTTGCATCTGTACCCTTGCTCCGCCCTACCATGTTCCTCTTTTATGCATTCTTTCCATCTCGCATGTGTCTCTGCTATTACTATTTATTCGTCGCGTATCTGATAGCGTGCACACAGTTTTCCTCTCGTACTTCCTGAAAGTTCTTCCACCTTCTGTACTCTTTCTTTTCAATTTCTCCGTATTCTTCCACTACTTCTTTCGCCCCAGTATTTGTCTTAGTTTATTACGTATCTCTCGGTACTTCCCTCTACGTGCTTGAGTGTGTTCACTCTTCCATTTCCTTCTCTCTTATATATTCCTAACCAGATCTTCTGCAATCCTTGGATTCCTTAACCTTTTCTTGCTTACTGCTTCTATTTATTTGTGAATCAGTTTTTGAGGATCTCTGTTTTTTGATGCGTTTCCACCTCTCCTCCACTACCACCCATCACCCCATCCTCACCCCGCAACTTTATTCGCCAACTGGTATTCCCGGCGCAAAAGAAGAAAACAAGCGTGAGATGCAACCTCACCCTAACCGGAGATGACTCTCTCCCGAGGAGCAATCATTTTGGGACGCGGTTAATTTAGTTTTGCGGCAAGGCGGATCATTTTTCACCACCCCCTTCGTCGCCTAAAACTTGTTTAATGGCATGCCAATAGCCGACCACGCAAAACGATTTTCGTGGTAACTCTTTTGGCGTGAAGTGTGAACAATGTTTTGCCTTTTTTTTTAGTTTTGTTGCACTCCGCTGGTGACCTTTTGTCGCCCCCGCTGGGACACTGACGGGTGTCCGCTTGTCGTCTGATTTCCCGGGAGCCCATGTAAATACATGTGTATGTGGACACCTCTGCTGGTGCTCAGCCCATCAGGCTAATCCCCGCGGGTGCCGACCGGAAACAACGAGGACTCATCGGTTAGAACGGCATGTACAGGCGCCACGGGGGCCGAGGAATAACCCTGGACTTCCATGATCGGTGCCGTTGCCTTGATTCACGACCACGTGCACCACTGCCCACGCATCACGAGCTACGTGGACAGGAACACTGCGATGGCAGGGAACAATATCTTTGCAGACTGAATTGCCTCCGACCACACCTGACCGGGCTGTTTCTTTTTAGTGGTGCATGATTGACCCCAGGGGCTCAGATGAAATAGCCTTTTGAACTTTCGAACATTTAAATTCAGTTTCGGGATGATTGCAGGATGCTATAGCCAAACCACCGAGACTCGACGGGTCGTTTCGATTGGAGCTCAACGCGTGGTCCCTTGCCTATGACATCTTGAGACTCATGCAGGATAGTGGCCCTGAGAAAGCAGCGTATCTTGGATAACCTTTTCCAGGCATTTCCCAGACGAATGAACCAGGGATTCAATCAGCAATAACTTAACCCATTATGTAACCAAGAAAGAAGAACATATGACATCACAGCATATTGTCAGGTAGGGAATAGGAATATTAACAAAACGAAGAATGGCAGCATGCCTCACATTCAGAATTATCGACGGAGACAAAGGATTGAAGGAGTTGAGTGGAGGAGAGGCGGAGAAACCGCGTGGTGTCCGCAAAAACGCTCAACCTGGTAGAATAAGATGTAGATCACACAAAAAACAAACATTGCCTCATGTCTATTTTTTTAAAAGGGAAACACAAGAGTGGCACATCCTATCCGAAGAACATTTTTGAGCCAATTTTCAAAACTCTGAAATCATTCACGAGAAAATGTGAAAAATACTGGACGCCTCAAAAACTTCTTTCCTTTTTTGTGGCGGAATCGCCGGAAATCCAGGAATTCAAATATAATACGATTTCATTAAATTATGATACCTGGTGATGACGCCTAAGCGTTGAAACTAGTGGTATCAAAATGAAGGACAGTGGAAAAATTATTGCGTTCTTCATTTAATGAACATGAAAAACTTCCAAAAAGTTAAGCCAGAAACTTTCCGATACACAATACGATTTATCAAACGAGGTATGTTCCCTCGTTTGGTCATTAAATTATTTATGGATTTATAATTTATATGCATGCTTGCTAATGACGTACGCATGATTTCACGAGTTTTGTTTTCTTGCCGTTTCCACTCGGCTCGTTGCCCGCTTGCAATGCAATTCCTGCAGAAGTATTCACTTCTGAGAACCCGAGAGAAGAGCGCATAGCTGTGGGAGAAGAATGGCGACCCTCAGAAGGCCTTCATTAACCTTAGGTGATCCGCCATTAACTCGCCTCCACAACAACGAACACTCGTGAGGAACGACTAGTTGGACGCAAATAAATCGATAGAGAAGAGAAAAAGGGGGAAATGTCCCGGGGACATCGGGTGGAGGGATTGGCGGGCGAAGCAGCCAACGGCGGCGGCGGAGGACGAAGGGACGGACGGGCGATCGTACGGGGGTCCGGAGTGATCTGCACCGGGGGAGGAGGGGCTGCAGGCCCTCTCGAGGGATGCCGGGTCTGAGGCCCGCTTCCCCATAGCGACCCCCGAAGCGAAAAGAATGACGAGACGATCGAGTGCCCGATGCGATTACCATCGGATTACCACTTAATCGAGCAACATCGGGAAGCAATAGATTCGATCATGACTTACTCTAATGCATCGTCAACCAACACCTATTCCACGGTATTAGCACGTTGAAATGGATGGAATAGTCGAGACAGACTCGAACGAAAGAGAAACCTCTAAAGAAACAAGAGTCTTAACGTTGGGTAGCACAACACTCGCAGGACGGGGTCGTGCACTTGTACTCTGTTCAGGACACGTCCAGCGACTGACTCTCTGGGCTCTGACAGAGGAGTCCCTGAACGACCAAGTAAGCTCGAGTCCAAACTTACTGATTGAATCACTTATGCACCAAGTCAATATTTAATTGTCACACGCACACACCACTTAAGGATACGATTATCGGAACAGCTTGCGAGTGGAAATCAATTGGATTAATCGAACGATCTAATCTAATCAGGAGACTATTCGCTCAGGAAACAGATCCCAGAAGGGACGGAGAATATATTTATGTAGATTATTCAAATGAAAATCGAACACTTGGACGTGAAACATGCATTGTTCGCCATCCTGCACGGCATAAGTAGACGTGCGACGACGGCGAATGATGAATTCCAGCTCTCCACTGCAGCGCCCTCAGAAAACGAACCACAGACCTCTCTGCTCCTCTCCTCTGCTTGCCTCTCCATTTCTACTGCTGGACGAACACACGCCAGACACCAGTCCGCGCACCAACAACAAGGACACAGCAACCAAACAACAACAGCGTTCGCCGGTGAGCTGTGCGACAATGCCACAGCGACGGGAGTATCTCTGTCATTGTCGCCACATTTCGCGCGCACTGCATGTGTTATGGCGAGTTTTCGGTTTTCATTTCACGGCCCCTCGTAATCCGAAACGGATTCTCCCGCTTCCTGATCTGTATCGAATTCGTCGGGAGCATATTCGAATTCGTACGAGGCATGAATCGTCCACATCGCCATACCTACTGAGCCTTGAATCGCCTGAATCGAAAGTACGTGCCATCACACGTATTAACGATGACAATAATAGACCCTCGATTCAAATTGTGCTTGGACCGACGTTTCAACGAATGCCCACAAGGTGTGGGCGGCCCGTCGCTCATCCTCCTCCCTCTCGAGGGAGCCACGCCCCCCCCCCTCTCCTCCCTCCTCCTGTCGGTCATCAGATTGCCCACGGGGGGAGAGAGGTGGGCGGAGGGTGGAAGGGTTCGGGGGAAGTCTTTTGGCACGCGAGAGCAATGCAGCCCGGAGGGCCCGATTGTGATGCTGCGACCGTGCCTACCCTTGCCCCCCCCCCTTCGCCCCGCCTACCGCGACCACAGACGCCGGGGAGGAGGCGGGCGGCCGCGGGGCAAATGGCCCCCGCCCTAACGTGAGGAAATAATTGTTTACGGCCCGGAGAGCACACTGCGGAGGAAGTGACGGATTCCGACGAATGTGCAACCATCTTGGTGGCGAGGGACGATAGCATTCGATTCGAGGGCGGAAAATATAACTAACTGCGCTGGACATAATTACGATTGAGTAACGAGATATCCATGCCATTGCATTTATTTTTCAACTTCTTTTCGAAAATGACCAAGCAGATTTAGAACTTTTAAATGAAGACTTTCCTACCATTATGGGAGAATTTTGAGGCATTGCAGCAATATATCTGAAATAATAATTATACTTTACCGAAACTTTTTGTAAAAACCATGAACGCAGATGGAACTATATGGTTTGTATACATGGTTAAGGAAAAGTTTCGGAAAAATGAATTTATATCAGATACCTCACGATGCCTCAAATTTATTTAAAGTACATCCCTTGAGCGTCGACGCACACTTTAGCCCTTGTGGCTTTTCCACGACTCGAAGGCTCCCTCCTGGTATATGGATTCCGGACGAGGGTACTATTAAGGGTACGCGTGCAAGCTTCTTTTACGTAACTTAGGGTCCCATGGTGGTGCCCTTTGAGGGAGGTAGGATTTTGGGCATAGGAAATAGTCTGCTGGTGCCAAGTTGAGACTGTGAGGAGGTTGGGGAATCGTCGGGATGTCGTTGCAGAAGGTCTTCGCAAGCAGACACTCGACTCTGTTCTTTTGGTCGTCCGTCCCCAAAGACCTTTGGGAGTACGATTTTAGCGCAGATTTTTCGTATCGCCAAATTTTCAGTGAGTCAATGGTGTCCACTGTCGCTGTCTTATGTCAATGCAAACGCGAGCATGCGCACTAAACCGTCGGCCTGCATTCAGTACTTCACGTACACGTCAGGGAAACATTGTTAACGATATCTTTTATACAAACCTTGTGGAAGTACAAAAATATGCACTTATTCAATGAGGAATCTGGTTTAAAGCACGTTTGATAATTGTCTACGACTGTCCTTGCGTAACACTTGTACGTGTTGGGCTACGTTTGAAATCCCAATGAGATTTTAACGAATTTAGAAATGATTCTTAACGGTATTTATTGCAATAATTCAAATCGCTAAGCTGTAATCATTATAGTTATTGGAACTTTAAAATACGGTTTAGGAGGTTTTAGGTTATAAAAGCGAAAAGATTTTTCATGCTAAGGTCCTATTAAGGAAATTCCAAAGAAATTGCGGGAGATGCCGCAACAGTAACTTTTAACGGAGTCATCCGCTAATGTGCATTTCTTGGCAACAATTTCAGAGTGTAAAAATCATTCGCCTTGACTGGGATCCCAATCAAGGCGAATACTTTTTACACTCTGAAATTGTTGCATTGAAATGCACATTAGCGGATGACTCCGTTAAAAGTTACTGTTGCGGCATCTCCCGCAGTTTCTTTGGAATTTGTCAAAGTATAAACACCATAAGTGTTTAAAGTTGGCTTTAACCTCGTGGACTGTGGCGCCTCGCGCACGAATACGAATGCCTGTGACATTGTATGTACGGTATATCGTCAGAACATCTTGTTCCTTTAAAAGCCCCAAAATTTCAGGGTTTAAGAGGACGCCTCGGTAGCTTAAGTGGCTAAAGCACTCGACCGGATATTGAGGGATCTGGGTTCGAATCCCAGTCAAGGCGAATGATTTTTACACTCGGAAATTGTTGCATTGTCCTACTAAGGGTTATAACAGTTAGTCACATGTTTCACTTGAGATTTACGGCAGCATTACACAATTCTGCACACCTTACCTTAGCGAAAGGAAAACACTAATAATGACCAGGAGAGAACACCCATGCAGCACACTCAATCTGAGCCCTCACTTATGTTGAAACTATCCATCAAAATCCCCGAAGCGATGCTTTCATTAACCTTGCCAGTATTTTTGAAGGACCTTATGCAACATTTAATTCATAATGGTTCGTAAATGAGTTCAAACTCTCATTTCTCTCTCCATGACCTTTTTTACGTACCAATGGGAGGTATGCCTCGTCTGGACCAGAACTGTAAAACTTCACTCTGTCATCGCAGTTGGAAGTCATTATTGAAGCAACATAAGATTTCATGGGCGGATTTCATGGGTGGTCTCCGGTGAGAGTGGGAAATTAATGAAATGGATTCAACCGAATGTACGTTACCACGCGAAAACTCCAAGCAATATGAACATTTTTCCATTAAATTTGACCAATAAATTTGATACCATGAGAGGGATTCAGTATTCTGAAGCTGAGGAATATTTATACCCTCCAGTTAATATCCATTTAGAGACCAGCGGGCCGAAATGTTCTAAATGGGCGCCAGTTAATCGCTCTGATATGTACATCTCAGGGTTTACGAAAGTTTTCCCAAGGCGCAGGATTGCGGTACTTTAAAAATATATATTCTAGGATAATCCTAAGTCATCAATAACCGACCCAAATCATTCAGGAGCCAGCAAAGGGAGGGATTTCAAGATCAATCAAGATAAATGCATTGGAATCAATCGCCATAATTAATACTCGTAATTATGAGAGCTATACAGAAAAATGCTGTGTTTTACCTCCGTCGATATATGACTGTATACCTGTGACACACTTTTGAATGCATCAAAAATTACAACTCGGTGGACTCAAATATGGTTCAAAAGGAAATTTCGGTGTTTTCACGGACGTATGTGTGCATGGAGGAAACATAAAATGCGATTGATAATTTAAAATTTAATGATAAAATGTCGCATATTAAAAAAACGAGTTTCCCTTCATGAATAATATTTTAATCAAACTGGTGGTTCTCCATGAAGACAGACGCCCTCCTGACATTTTAACCCTCGGGAGCTTCTCGCACGAATTATTTCCCACTGCTCTGTCTTCTCGCTACATCTACATCTACATCAATACCCTGCAAGCCACCAACAAGGTGTGTGGCAGGGGGTGCAGCACCAGGAGGAAAGGGTTTTTCAAATGGATGGGGAAAGGTAAGGGGAACCTGCAAAAAAATATACATAAAATATATATATATATATATATATATATATATATATATATATATATATATATATATATATATATATATATAATCGTATAACCCTGCGCAGTCGCTACCTTGTAGGTTAATACTTATTATGTCGAGCCGGCTCCTGGGGGATTTCGATTACAAGAATTCTGGTCTCTTATTGTTCTCGGAAAAAAATGACCATTTAAATCTGTCTGTCCTGCAGTCAATCTCTCTAATCTTACATTCGTAATCCCTCCACCCGTAATACGTTGGGGTTCGTATTATGTTCTTGATTTCATCGGAAAAGGACCCATCTTTAAATGTTTTTAATAAGTTTAATCTATATTGTAAACGCCGCTGTGTAAGGGAATCCAAGCCTAAATTTTCTAGCAAAGTAGTTACGCTACTGCGTTGGTCATAGCAATTTTTGACAAATCAACCCCCCTCCGCTGAACTCGATCCAATTCCGAAATTAAATTTATCTCTTGAGGATCCCATATACTGGCAGCATACTCTAGGTGGGGCCTGACTAGGGCAAGAAAACATCGTTCCTTCACTTTTTCGACACATTTACCCAGCACTCTTTTTACAAATCCCAATTTTTTATTAGCGCGACCGCATATTTCCCGTATGTGCTTTCCCCAGGACAAATCGTGAGTAATTGTTACACCCAAGTATTTAAAGGAATCTACCCTCGCGATCTCGCGATCGATTTCAAACGCAAAAGTATCGCTAAAAAAATTTTCCACTAGAATAATTCTGTGCAACCTTGTATGTCCACTTCGGAAGTGAATTTTGCAAATCAATGCCAGCAGATTAACAATAAAGAATGCTGGCGCAAAGTTAACGTTAAAAATACTCCTTTGCTTTGTTTTTCGAGATTTTACTATTCGTGGTCTGAGTTCTGCATAAAAGGCCTAGGAATTAAATAAAATATTAAAGGAACACGTATTTATCTACAAAACAATTAGCTAATTAATATTTTTAAATTTCCATATAATTATCTGGGGTCTTGTCACACCATCATCATTGAACCCTCCAGGGATTTCCAAGCAAACGTTGGATAATTGCACCAGGGAGAAAAAAATTTTATCTCATTTAATATATATATATATGTATAATATATATATATATATTATATATAATATATATATATAATATATAATATATAATATATAATATATAATATATATATATAATATATAATATATATATAATATATAATATATATATAATATATATAAAATATATAATATATATAAAATATATAATATATATAAAATATATAATATATATAAAATATATATAATATATATATATAATATTTATAATATATATATTAAATGGTTTACGTTTATGCATATATATTTTTCCATTACATACCAACCAATCAACCATAATTACAGTAATCAACCCGAAGGTCGGTTTGGTAGGTGATGGTGGAGTTCACCCAGTACTAAGCCCTATACGGCGTGTGAAATTCACACATCAGGGTAGGGGGGCCAGTTCCTTTCCCTGTACCGGTTATGGTTTCCCAGGAAGATCTGGTACCCGAAAAATCACTTTAGCTTGGATCCTTTTCGACCACCAACGTCATCTTCGTCGAACGTCATCGTTCATTTAAAAAATATAAGAAATTGTGAAAATACACCGAGTGCGAAGTTTCATGCACAATGGACAGAAATAATTAAATCGGAAGAGAAAAAATCAACGGATAGAGTCTTCAATGAAGCAGAAATTTGAAGATGGCAACAGAAGAAACGCAGGGAAGGGAAAAATTACATTGGAAAGCCACGAATGAAAGACATTGATTATTCATTTAAATACGCCGATGCGATGACCTGTGAAGAAACGAAAATGTGAGGGGGAAGGAGAGAGGTATGGAAACCGTAGAAGATAAATGGGGTTTTGCAGATGGTGATAAATCCACGGAGAAAATTATATATGACCTCGAACCTGGTGAGCAGTTAAAAGCTATCTGGAATAGTAAAATCAATGAAATTACCATTGTGCATTGGCAGTCTACCTCTACCTTGGAAAATAAAAGTTTAAACATACGTTATTACTCATCACACTGCAGCTGAACCATAATATTTTGAGAAGACGCTTTTTTTCGCGGAGAAAGATTTTTTTCACCGAAGGAATTTTTAATTCTGCCTCGAGTGTGAATAAAAGAACAGATGCTTGTGTGACCGGTAAAAACAGTCGAGTACCAATGCGGCTTTAATTTTAGCCAATCGTTTCCGCTGCCTTCGATTTTACTGCCAAAGCGGCATTTCTCAACATAATGTACCTGAATGAAAATACATACAAGGTTTGCATAAAAAGTATAGGCAACAAATTTCTATTGACGTGTTTCCGTGAAGTGCTGAATTCAGACCGTAGATTAAGTGTGCGCCAGATTGAATTGATTAGACAGTGATAGTGCACACCAACATCACTGAAAATTTGGCGATACGAAAGATCTGCGCCAAACTCGTACTCCCGAAGGTCCTTGTATGGACGACCAAAAGAGTAGAGTCGAGTGTCTCCTTGCGAAGACCTTCTGCAATGACACCGCGACGATTCCCCAACCCCCTTACAGTCCCGACTATTTCCTACTCCCAAAACTGAAATTCTCCCTCCCTCAAAGGCCATCTCTCTGGGACCCTAAGTGCCGTCAAAGAAGCTTGCACGCGTGCCCTTAAGGATCTTCCGCCTACTAGGGAGCCTTCGAGTCGAGGAACAGGCACTGACAAAAGTGTGTCGACGCTCAAGGGATGTACTTTGAAGAATTTTGAAATGCATTGTAGTTAGATATGAAATAATTTATTTTTCCCAAATTTCCCCGATACTTTATATACAATATATGTATATACCGCCTGAAGGTATGCCGCAACGGCTTCCTCTGAAGCAATACGGAGAAAACGAGCCTTTCCTCCAGAGTATAACGTGTGATAGGAGCTGATTTCCCGCGAAGGAGAAAATCGAAAGCTTTCCCCACTCCACTCCACCCACCCGCGGCCTTACACTCCAGCGGGTCTATTGTCATTGTTGGTCAAATAAATACGTACAGCGATAGCCTTTTGGTTAGCCCAAGAGCATTGAAACGAGGACGAGTATCACATCTAGTATTATTAATAGGTAATCTACCGTTTAAAGTAGGTTTTTGGATGGGCAGAGCTAATAAATAAATATTTTGGGACTCCTAAAAAAACACAAAATCCAGTCTCCTACTCCAAATCAGGTCCCTCTTCATCTCTGTGTACTTTCTTCCTCCCTTCATCCCGTCCAAAATCCCTATCCTGTTTCTCCCCATTCCTCGTCTGCCTAACATTCTCCCCTCTATTACTGTCTTCCACATCCCACTACTGATCAATTCACCCTTCATCCATTTTCCTCCCTCCATTGGATTTCTCCCAACAAACCCCTCTGTTCGCCTAACATACCAAGTACTTCCTCATTTGTTTTCGTCTCTGTCCATTTCACCTTCTCCATTCTTCTCCACATCCACATTTCAAAATCCTCCAGTCTACG
This sequence comes from Hetaerina americana, assembly GCF_022747635.1. Taxonomy (NCBI): domain Eukaryota; kingdom Metazoa; phylum Arthropoda; class Insecta; order Odonata; family Calopterygidae; genus Hetaerina; species Hetaerina americana. The sequence continues at coordinate 2,862,870 of NW_027286919.1, forward strand.
TCTATCCTCCTACTTCAATGACCACGTTACCGCGGCGTACATAGCTACGCTCCATATCAAAGTTTTTGCGAGTCTTTTCTTAACATCCTTACTCAACGTCCCTCTCATCAACTCCCTCCTCCTTGTGAAAGCCTCTTTGCCTAGCTCCTATTCTACTCCTTACCTCCCTACCACTTTGACCGTGTTGGTCAAAAACACTTCCGAGATACGTAAACTGTTCTAGCTGCTCTAGTTTCTGCCCTCCTATTTTAATGTTTAGCTTAGCCTTTTTTCTTTCTAAAAAATCAAATAACCTTTGTTTTATTAACATTGATTTCCATCCCATACCTATCGCACTGAATTTCCAATGCACTCAGCAATGCTTGCAACCCCTTGGCTGACTGACATACTAAAGTTTGGTCATCCGCGAACCTAACTGATTTTACGAATTCCCCGCCCAATTTCATTCCTACCTCTAGTTCTTCCCATGCCTCTTTAATCATTTCCTCTACATACAGATTGAAAAGCAACGGTGATAATGGGCAACCCTGCCTTACACCTCTTCCTAACACGGCCCATCCGGACTCCCCGTCCCCCACCCGCACCTGTGCAGTCTGAGACATGTACAGGTTGCGGATTAGCCTCCTTTCCCTCCAATCTATTCCTATTTTCTTCAATATAATCATTAGTTTTCCTAATTTACTCTTATCAAACGTTTTTTCGAAATCTACGAAACAGGCAAATACCTCCTGGTTGTGTTCTATATTCCTCTCGATTGATAATCTCATTACTGCAATGGCATCACGCGTACCTCTCCCCTTCCTAAATCCAATCAGATCATCCCCTAAGTAATCATTTGCCCTACTCTCTATCCTTTTGTTTATGATCCTGAGAACAACTTTAGCTGCGTGGGATATCAAACTTATCGTCCTGTAGTCCTCACATGATGTAACTTTTGCCTTTTTCGGAATAGGAACTAAAACTGATCTCACAGTCTTCCGGCCAGATTCCTTCCTCATAAATACTGCGAATCAGCCTATATAGCCTCTTCCTCCCACATTTTCCTAAACATTTCAATTGTTCCTGCGGGAATGTTATCCACCCCCGCGGCCTTATATATTTTCATCTCCCTTAATGCCCTTTCTATCTCATCGTCTAGTATGGCTGGACCTAAGCTGTCTTCCTCTACGTCATATTCTTTTTCAATGTCTAACTTTGTTGGTCGAAGTTCTTTACTATGCAGTTCTTCTCTATACTCCTTCCATCTCTCTTGGATATTTCTTGTGTCAACTATTATCTTACCCGCCTTATCTCTTACTGTTAGCATAGCTCTCCCGTTCTTACTTCCCGATAAAGATTTAACTTTCCTGTACAGCACATTAATTTCACCCTTCCTCTGCAAACTTTTCATATCCTCACACTGCGTATTCCACTATGCTTCTTTTGCTTTATTTGATTAATAAAGTAAATTGATTAATAAATTGAGGCGGGCAACCGCCTCAATTTATTGTTTAATTCTTTGAACTTCATTTTGCCTAATTCTGTATTTACATTCTTCCATTTTCTCCTCTCATCCATCTTTGTTATCATCTCTTCCGTGATCCATGGTTTCCTAGTCCTTTTCGCGTTAACGGTTCCAATAGTGCCTTTTGCGGCTTTAGACAACCCTTCCTTGATACTTTCCCATTTTTCTTCGATAGTGCGTACCATCCTCCATTATTTCCTCTACCGCTTGTTTGTACTTCTTCCTTTCAATCCATTTAATGCTTCTACATTCCATTTTCTAACCCACCGCCCCTGCCTTATACTTTTGAAACGGACGCCACATTTCATAACAACTACATTTTTGTCAGAGTCCGCATCTGGTATATGTGCTCGAAAATGTTCGAAACAAAAATAATAGCTACTTACAGATACTTACATTAATTACGGAGATTCCAAACTGATTTCATTCGACTACGTCCGATGCTATAAGTTTTCAGGATTCAACGCAAGGATAGGGCGCGTTGGAAATGTTGATTGCAACCACCTCTAAACTGGGAATGAGGTGCCCTGCGCGGGATATTGCATCATCGTTGTCATGTGAATCATGAATGTCAGCGATTATACACCGACTGCACGAGTGCATCGTAATGCACGGTGAATAATAATATTGCAATTATTAATTTGTAATCAGCCGTTAAAGGTAGATGGAAGCAAACGAAACACTTTTACCTTTCTGGGCCTCGCCCGAAGCACAACCCAACATCCTGTTCTTCAACAACAAGCCACTCTTCATCTCTGGATACTTCATTGCCTCCCTGCATTCCGGCCAACATCCCAATCTATGCTAATCAAATCCCTAATTTCTCGTTTGCCTAATATGTTCTCCCCTCCATCACAGTCTTCAACATCCCATCGCTACTCAAAATGCTCTGCATCCTCCTTTCCTTCATTTTTCATGTCTCCCACCAGCCTCTCTCCTCACTCAACGTGTCCACCACTCCTTCGTACGTATCTTTTTCGTCCATTTAACTTCTTTCATACTTCTCCACACCCACACACTTAAAGCCTCCGATCTACGCTTATCCTCTTGCTTAAACGACCAAGTTTAGTACCGCACAAAATTACGCCCCATATTAAACTTTTCGCACAGTAATATTAGCTGCATATAAAATTAAAACGCCGAAATTAAACTGAAAACCATAGATATACGAATGATTTTCCCCAGCACGAATAGGTTGTTATGGCCGACAAGTCAGAGGATCAGGACAGATGGCACAAAAAATTGCATATTAAGCCAAAATAATAATCATAATAATAGTGCGAATATTTATCGCCCATTAATTCGCTATTTGGGAAATCTTGAGGAGTAAAACATCTGCTGTTGGCACTTTTTCTTCTTATAATGATGGCTAATAAATAATTTACTCGTAGATGTTTTACGATACCATCAAAAAAAGCAAACCACCATTCACGATCAAGGTTTCGATAAATGATCATCATTTTCACGCATTAGACTTCTTATATCTTCAATACACATTCAATTTTTTGAGAAGGGAGCGGTGTTTTTTTAACGAAAAAACTATTAATAAATGATTCGAAAAATTTCTTTTGGCTGAAATAAAAGTCAATGATGTCAAAAATATCGCTGTATTTTGTAAAGAGAAAAATATTTTCGCACCAATCGATGTTCTGAGAAACTCTAAAGGCTCTCCGGATTAGATAATGAATTTCTTGAATCACTTAAAGTTGCTGAGACTAGCAGCTCGTCTTACCAGTTGCTCTGCCGATAATATTAGCGTCAATCTTTTTTTTTAAACATTAAATAAGGCATCCTATTGCCAACCGAGAACGATGACAGTTGAAGAGACGGAAATAGTTCCTTTAATGTCAAAGACCATTTCTTCAATGTTTCAGACTCTGAAACTATCTTACATGTGCAACCATCCAAAACTTCAACGATAAATCAAATCACCAAAGTTACGACAATGCAATACTATGTACATGGGTGGTCTGAAAAGTTTCCGACCTAACAAAGATACAAGACAGTCGCAAAGGTTCCGATTGCCTTGTATCTTTGTTAGGTCGGAAACTTTTCAGGCCACCCTCGTATGTCCTTATAATTATCACTACGTGACGCGACTTCATTTGACGTAAATGACTCACTGTGAGATAAAAAAATTCTGCATTGATTGAACGCGATTTTGCGGGAAGCTGTACTAAAAAACCCAATTGAAAACAGTTTAGTTTTGTGACCTTAAAAAACAATTCTCTCAATGTATTTATGTATAGCAGGATGAGTAAAATATTCACAAAAATGTCCAATTTATGCTTAATTTATCAGTATAGATTACGGAATAATCCTAGATGAAGGAATGGTGACCGTCGTATGTTCCACTAAAATTAACTTCATACTCACGTATAGTATGTACTTTGACAGTAGTACTCCTGTCGTACGCCCCTGCGTGACTTGCGGCGTAATATGGGTAGTTAAGCGGGTATATGTCAATGTACGTTATTTGGATGTATTTTGGCAATTTTAGACTTCTATTTTCAATAGGATCGGCTTGTCATCATCACTTTTTCGGCGATTCTTCGGCCATCTTCTGTGTCTGTGAAAGAGAGCGTGAAAGACTTATGAAGCATCGAATATCGCGCCGAATACCGAACCCTCTATCTTCATACTGAACTCCATCAAATGCTAGTCAATATTGTAACCATATTTTACCGTTACTACAATTAAAATACCTGATATATCAAGAAATGTATTGCTTTTGTAAATTCCTATTATTATTGGTTGTAATTATTTAACGATTACTCTGTAAAGACGCGATTTAATTCCAAAGAAACTGCGGGAGATGCCGCGACAGTAACTTTTAACGGAGTCATCCGCTAATGTGCATTTCAATGCAACAATTTCAGATTGTAAAAATCATTCACCTGAATCATCCCCGTCAAGGTGAATGATTTTTACACTCTGAAATTGTTGGATTGAGGAGTGATTTAATTTTGCGTATCAACGAGTTTCAAAAGGAATTTATTCAGCACAATATGGAACAATGTCTTGAAAATTGATAATATCAAAGGAGATGTTCCCAAATTACATATGAAAATAATCCTTCCCACAGCATTTTTATAGGGATTTTTTACGAGAAATGCATTGAATCGTCATAAGTGACAAAGTAGTAGTCAGCTCACCGATATAAGATCAACACTGAACTTAAAAAAAAACTATTGCACTCGTCCGTTATAAACTCAACCAGTTTTTACTTACTTTCCCCTGGCCTACCTGATTGCAACTACAGACTTGACTTTAATTGGCATTTGGCAGCCACGATCACCTTTCTGGGTGTTTGACAGCCTTTCATTAGAGGTAATTATTATCCAATATGTCTTCTCAGAGGTATATGCATAACCTTGAAAAGAGCGTACATTTTGGCATCATCAAAGAAACTCCTCTCCGGCGATGAGGAGGGATAGAAAAGAGGGAGCGATGGAAGACTGAGCGGTCATTGGGAATGGTCGGGTGCCCCCCGCGTGGAGTTTGGGGTATCGTTCGGACCTGATTCTCTTCCATTCGCAGTCATTCCGCCTGGGTGAATAAAAATAACCGATCCGCATGCGGACATGCATTGCTAAGATGCATATGTGATTATTTTCGGGGTTAATGCGCTGAGCTAGCGGTTTCAAAGTTATCAATTCGGTTGCCAGTCAGACGGACGTTGCGTGAGAGTCGACTTTCCGGAAGTGATCTCGCCAATTTCTCGACATTTCACACGCTAATAACTAATCAAATTACATCGCTCGCTTCCCGAATGCGGAGGAATCGTGCGGGCAATTAGAGGTTCCTCCGCGGACACAGTGCCGCTCATGGCTCACGGGAGTCGTTTTTGATCCATATCGTCCACACCGTAATGCCACTGGTCTAAATTGAGTCGACGGCGTCAATATCTTTCGCATTGGTTTACGAGACCTCGTTTCCCACTGACATTTTATTGGTCATCATTTTCATGGTTCCCAACAAAAGGTCTTCATTAACACGATTTCGTTTCGAAAGCCATCGAATCTTTTGCACGGAAGTCATAGTTTGCGTCGACTGTTTCAGAAGCGCACTCCCCCTCCCTCAAATGATCCTACGGACTGTTAATTCTGCCGGCTGCTGTTATACAGGGTTCGTCCGAAAAATAAGTGTAATGACTCCTGGGCTGGGCGCGCCGCTCCAGGCGCGCCCAGCACCGCTCTGACGGGCTGCGATTGGAGGGGGGTATGTTGGCAAGCGACGCTGAAAAAGGCAGTCGGCTCTGAGCTGTGGTGTAGTGAGGAGCTCTGTTAACGCGAACCTCCACGCTCGACCCACGTCACGGAACGCGATGCCGAAGTTTTCGGAGCAGCGTTATTCCATCAAATTTGCGGTAAAGCTTGGGAAATCGTCTACCGAAACTGTCGGTATGATTAACCAGGCTTACGGGGAGTCAGCCATGTCCAGAAACATGATCTTTCGGTGGCACAAGATGTTCGTGGAGGGCAGAGAAGAGGTCGACGACGAGTCTTCGAGAGGTTCCCGATAATGCCTTCGCGGGAGCGTTCCAGGAATGGGAACGCCGCTGGAACAAGTGTATCGACTCACAAGGGTCCTATTTTGAGGAATATTAGCTTAAGATATGTAAAAGTGTAATACATTTTTTTTCCTGAGCTCAGTACACTTATTTTCCGGACGAACCCTGTAAAACTTGACCACCTGGACGGGGAACGCTTTAAAAAGTTTCCAGAGTACTCATTCTTTTATCGCCCGCCCAATTCCTGCTTTTGAGACTCTCTCTATCAACTATGCTTGGCCGTGATGCAGCAGCCATTCCGAAAGATCTGCTCAGCTTCGCCACCCCCTCCCCCCGGTTCCCGCGCGAGCAAAGGAATCATTTGCGCGGAGGAGGGAAGCCGATCCTTGCGCCATAGTCAACATGTCACGCTCGGAATATAAAATGAGATGAGTTTTTCGAGGATGATGAGCGTGTGAGGGGAGGATCTGCATAAACATAGCATCATCCAGAGATAGCTCTCAATCTCTATTATGGTCTACCTATCCGATTGTTGGACTTCAGTTTGCTTTGCTCAAGTGTGAGGTGAGGAGACGATGGCTCGGTGCAACCGCCAGTCTCGTGTCACTACGCACAGCGGACGTTAACCCGAACTTATGCATTAAACAACCTCGTGACTAAATGAATATACATGTACGAGGGCTGTCCAGAAGATAGCTTCCGTAATGCTTTTAAAAATTCACTGGAATTGAAACGGAAAATTAATTATTTTTATGTCCAAACTACATATCTCTACTATTTTGATACATACTAGCCAAACAGATTTAAACATTTGCCAGTTCCCTGGACTAGTGTTCAAATTCCTTTTAGTATAAAATTTTGCCGCCTGAGATCGCAGCCAGTCGATTACGGCATTTCTTTAAGCTCCTCGTCGACACGAGCACAAAACATGTTTAGTAGCCTCACTTTTCAGTCATGTGTTTCCATGCAACTGAGTCGTGGAAATCTGTGGAAAACTTTCTTAAGAGATCAGATACCGTAAAACACCGGTTTTCACGAACGATTTTGTCAATTTCCAGGTTCAAGGCACAACTTTGGTCCCTCTTCACATTTTGTTCGAACAGAGCATGAACATTAAATGATGAATGTCAGCAGCTTTGAAGTTTTTTGTCGGTAAAAACCTTATCACCGAACGGACTTCACATTTGGCGGTAATTGCGGAAGTATTGTTCATTTTGACTCGCTATTGAAAACAAAGGAAAAGCGGCGTGACCTTCCCTACCACTGCAGCTCGAGGCGTACTGACCTACTGTGTGCGTTAGCACAGCGACCATTCGGCTCCCTCTGCTACTTCTCACGCTTCACGTTAACGGAGGTTCCTTTCTGGACAACCCTCGTACTTAGTTATGACACGATGCCTTCACCAAAAACCTAGAATAAATATAAGTAACCGTATGAAATCAATACTTTGGACATCTATTTCTCAGTCTGAGAAGAGAGTCGAGAGGTGGCATCTTGTGACTTTTACGTTTCAAAAGAATTTACAAATCACCTTTCCCAATAACAGATTTCCCCGATAAAGAATTATACGAAATCTCCGCTACGCTAGTAGAATATAATCATTGCTAGAGAGAGGAGTACTTGCAGTCATTTGGAGCCTAAAATTAGGCAAATAGTTTTTTTTTAATTACCATATTTTTTATTTACTTTCGGAAATTGTAATTTACGAGTAAATGATTGATGCTGAACTCGTTTTCTCAGCTTTCTCGTATTATTCACAATTACTAGTCGGGAGTCTAATAGGTTTACATCTAAATTATACCCCGCAAGCCGCTGCAAGGGCGTGTGGCGGGGGTTGTTAGGTCAACACTCGTGGAAGGGAACAAAACCACATGCAAATTCCAAAGATCCTTGCAAACCTATAGCCATAGTAACGTATACATTCATGCTAAAATCGCTTCATCTTACACGCATGAAAATACATATACTATCAACTAATAAGCAATTAAACCTTAGAATCCAGTAAAAAAATATCCAATAACGTGGAAGCTAGAATTTGAAAAGTTAGACGGCGAAATTCCACTACCAGATGGACATGCATGTAATATATATATATATATATATATATATACATACATATATATATACACACATATATATATATATATATATATATATACACATATATATATATACACACACACACATATATATATATATATATATATATATATATATATATATATATATATATATATATATATATAATATATATATATATATATATATATATATATATAATATATATATATATGCGTGTGTGTGTGTGTACGTGTATATAAATATTGATTAAGAGCTTAAAACACAAAAAATACACTCATAAATATATTCGACGTTTCGACAGGCTGGTCATCATCTCCGGAATGCTGTTCCCAGTTAAAGGGCGGAGAGCATATGTGAATAAGGGGTGTGGGGGGGAGGCAAAAGACAAAAGGGTGAAATGACAAGGATGTCACAGGGGATGCTGGTTTTAGGATTATTTCAGTGGGCTAAGTTCAGCCCAGGAGGTTTGAACAAATAGAGAAGTACTGGTCAAAGGATTGGTCTTGGGAAGCATAGTTAGTGGGAATGAGATAATTTTGAAAGGTGGCAGATTTTGTGGAGTAGTAGCGGTGGTCGTTCATGGGAGGGGAAAGGTGCATTCTCCCACGTAAGAGAGGACAGAAAGTAAAGGAAAGGCGGTATGAAATGTTTTTTTTGAGGATAGGAGGTAAAGGAATGATTTTGGTTGGGGTTTTGTAGTTAGAGACGTGGATTGTCAAAAAAGATGGCAGCATTTGCATTGTCATTCATCACCCATGGAAATTTAGTGCGACAGATATGGGATGAGAATCCATATTAATAAAACAAAGGTTATGCGATTTTCTAGAAAGAAAAAGGTTAAGCTAAACATTAAAATAGGAGGGCAAATTAGAGCACGTAGAACAGTTTACGAATCTCGTTAGTGTTTTGGACCAACACGGTCAGAGTGGTAGGGACGTAAGGAGAAGAATCGCGCTAGGCAAAGAGGCTTTCACCAGGAGGAGGGAGTTGATGAGAGGGACGTAGAGTAAGGATATTAAGAAAAGACTCGTAAAAACTTTGATATGGAGCGTAGCTATGTACGGCGCGGAAACGTGGTCATTGAAGCAGGAGGATAGACGTAGATTGCAGGCTTTTGAAATGTGGGTGTGGAGAAGAATGGAGAAGGTGAAATGGATAGAAAAGAAAACAAATGAGGAAGTGGAAAGAAAGTAAAACCCAAAGCCGTACACTTAAGGGCACTTATAGGTGGAATATAGAAGGGGGTGGGAAAGTTATTGTTTGGCGGGAAGCCAGAGGCCAGTGACCCGTCACTCAAACAAATGAAATTTAAAATAAATAGTTCTACCAATTACTCCCTTGATCAGGTATTTGCACACCAAATTGACCTTCACAAGTCGCAACCACACACACACGCAGGGTTTACGGGGCGGGAAGCCCGACGTCGGGCTTCCCGCCCCGTAAACCCTGCGTGTGTGTGTGGTTGCGACTTGTGAAGGTCAATTTGGTGTGCAAATACCTGATCAAGGGAGTAATTGGTAGAACTATTTATTTTAAATTTCATTTGTTTGAGTGACGGGTCACTGGCCTCTGGCTTCCCGCCAAACAATAACTTTCCCACCCCCTTCTATATTCCACCTATAAGTGACCTTAAGTGTACGGCTTTGGGTTTTACTTTCTTTCCATGCACTCGGCCGTAGTACGTTCTTTATCTATTTATAAATGAGGAAGTATTTGGTATGGTGGGCGAAGAGAGGGGTTTGTTGGGAGAAATCCTATGGAGGCAGTAAAAGTGGATGAAGGCGGTGTTGACCGGCAGTGGGATGTTGAAGACTGTGATAGAGGGGAGAATGTTAGGCAAACGAGGAAAGGGGAGAAACAGGATAGGGATGTTGGACGGGATGAAGGGAGGAAGAAAGTACTCAGAGATGAAGAGGGACCTGATATAGAGTGGGATGATGAATTTTGTGTTTTGTTAGGAGTAATAAAATGTTTGTCTGGTAGTTGTGTCCATCCAAAAACCTACCTTAACCGGTAGATTACCTTATAACAATAATAATAATAGAATCACCCAATAGTACTTATCCGCGTATAATTGTATGGAAGGTTGGGAGAAGTTATCCATAAGGGTGTGAATAGTACAATAATTTTCTCCCGTCGTACGTACCTGCCCCGCAACCCCCTACCTCAAATGTAGACACAATAGGCAGACCATTGACAAAGTCTTACTTAGACGGAAGGACATTTAAAGTTAAATGGGGAGAAGAAATAAGCGACAGTACAACTGCCAAAGCTGGTGTCTCGCAAGGACCCATATTAGGCCCACTGCTATTTAACATTTACACAGCCGACTTCCCAATGCATAGAAATGACTGGCGAAGTATAACTGCCATCTACGCTGACGATGCCGCAATCCTGGTAAAAAGGAAAAATATCAACTCAGTCAAAGAAGGAGCACAAGACGCATTGGACGAGATAACATCATGGTACAGAAAATGGAAATTGCAGATGAACACAAAAAAAAAACCAAAGCAATACTTTTCGCCCACCCAAGATCACCTAAAATATCTTGCGAATGTATCAGGATTGGACAACAACCTATTGAATGGAGTAAAAGCATCAAATATTTAGGAGTGGACATAGATGACAGAGTGAACTTCAAAATACATAGTAAACAGATACGAGATAAGGCGGCCGCTATAAGGTCGCAATTAGCACCGATTCTCAGACAAAACGCCGCACCTCAAGACATAAAAATACTAATATACTCGACGGTAATGAGACCAGTAGTGGCCTACGCAGCACCTGCGTGGATGGGACTAGTCAGTAGATCCCTGATGGATAAATTAAATAGCAACAGAAAGGAAGACGCTGAGGCTGGCTTTTGGTCTCCCCCCCCTGGGAAGAAAACGAGATGGTATACCCAAAAACAAACAGAAAATCTTTCAGAATTCTTACTGACAAAGTGTAAAATATTTGATAAATTAAAAGAAAACACTAATGGGGCTATGGCATACACCAAACAAATAAAAATAGGCCCCTATGACGAATATAAGAGACCAAATAATGTTACACTCCTGAACAATACGAAAAAAATAATTAAATAAATAAAAAGAGGGCAATAGAACGACGCTGGTGGTGCTCCAGGAAGATATGGGAACTAAATATTGTGACACAGAGCATAAGCCCAACTAGGCGACCTCTGAAAAATAAAGCCGCTTGAAAAAACGGCAAGGCATTTCGTCGTCGCTCAGGTAGACGAGGATACCTTCAATCGACAAAATCTTTCGCCTTTTACTAAAGATTTCCGTGGAGGCGTCCCTTATGCCTTAAAGACAATTTTTGACTTTGCCCAGCAATCGGGCTAAATATAGGGCAGCCACAAAGGCCTTTGAAGCCATTACGAATAGACTAAAGTAATAATGTGTTCAACTAACCTTCGACTAGACAGCCTTTGATTGGACAAGATATTTGCGAATACCAGCCAAATCAGCGGTTTACATTCAAAAGCGCAATTCTTTTGACCAAGAGTTGGCACTCGGGAGCCATTTGATCCATCCCCAGAGAAATGGACGGAGACAATAGAGAAATGCCACTGCCACTGAGTGTCTCCTCCTGGTCTACGTTTCTTTCACGAATTTAATTTCTCCGCAGTTTTCCAAAAATGGCGTTGCCTTAAAAACTGCGGACAAAACCTAAACACTCCATGCACCCCACCTGAGAAACTACCAATCATCATGTGCACAATGCATCGTATTATGGAGATGATTTTTGGCAACCTCTCAGGAAAGGTGCACAGAATGTTTAAATCCCCTCCGCTGTCCTTGAAGCAACGCCATCCCTAGAAGACAAAAGAATCGAATTAAGTATTGTAATTTGTAATACACGTAGCATTTGAGCCAATTAATAGGTAACCACATTAATTTAATAGGAAATATCGTCGTTAATTATGCGATCACTTTATGGAAATGCAGATAAGCCACATTGGCCAAATACACATTCGAACACGAAAACCCGCCACATGGCGAATAAATATTCATTCGCATGGAAATAGATACAAGGAAAAGGGATAGGAACACATCTGCTTAATACCCATCAAGCCGCCGCAAGGGCGTGTGGCGGGGGGTGTTAGGGCACCCCCCGTAATTAAGAAAAAAACTGCACGCAAAAGCTACAAATTTACACAGTCAACAAACAAAATTGGTATAAATTCATGCAAAAACTCTTACACCCCACACACATGCAAGCACACAAACTACCAACTAACATACCTGTACACATGCACCTACAAATACACCTGATATCTTTGCAAAGTTTCATTTTCTTCCAACTTGCAAATGAAATGTTTTTAATATTTCTAAAGTGACTTTGGTTTTTTTTACTATTATGATTTCTGATTGATTGGGGAAAGATCTAATTCTTTTTGTCAAATTTTCTCCCAAGGATGCCAAATACTGGCGGCATATTCTGAATGAGGTCTAAATAGAGCAAAATAACACCTCTCTTTAACTTTCTTATCATATTTACCCACGATCCGTAAGTGTAGCGTCTATCGGTAGGGCCTGTCTAGCGTCGACAGACCCTACCGTTTAGCTATGTAGGCCAGTAATTCGAAATCATTTCATTGAAATAATATACAAGGTTTGTATGTAGTATCGGCAACAATTTTTTCCCGCCGTGTTAGCGTGAAGTGCTGAATTCAGACCGTCTGTTAATTGTTCGCATGAATCGCAGATCGTATTATTGTCGTGGACAGTGACAGTGCACTCGCCATTATATTACTGAAAATTTAGCGATGCGAAAGATCTGCGCTAAACTCGTCCCGAAGGTCTTTGGACAGACGTCCAAGAGCAGAGTCGAGTGTCTACTTATCGCAGACCTTCTGCAACGACACCGCGACGATTCCCCAACCACCTTTCAGTCCCTGCTTGCCCCCAGCAGACTATTGCCTATTTCCAAAAGTGAAATCCTCCCTCTCTCAAAGGGCATCACCATGGGAACCTTAGTAAAACCGTCAAAGAAGCTTGCACGCGTACCCTTAAGAGTACCCTTATCCGGAATCCACCTATCAGGGAGTCCACCAGGCATTGTAACAATATCTCAAATAAAACTATATTTCCGAAACTTTTCCCGATACCTTGCATACGAGAAATTTTAATAATTATTATAGATAATATAATTTCACAGTCACGGTTTTATGCACGGGCAAGGAGTGTCGGGGTTCGCCGCCATCGTGGTGAAGACGCAGAATTAAATTCCGGGTGTGTGCAGTGGGTTGAAGTGGGGGGAGGGGATTGAAGAGCGGTGGTGGGGGGGGTGGGAGCGGTGACGTCGCTAAATGGCCGAGAAGCAGCTCGTGGTGACGCGAGGAGGGAAGAGAAATGGGAGTTGGTCGCTAATGGCAGGGGAACACACCGAGGTGCGCACAGGGGCCGCTCTCCGGGGCGGGTTGCTTGCGTCGTGGGGCGCTTGGCGGTGTCATGCGTTTTGGGGGCGAAGGAGGGGCCCGAAAAGGGGGGGGGCGGTGCAAACGTTCTTTCACAACAATACGAATGTTCAACGCCAACGACACCGGATGAGCACCATTGGTCCTGCTGACTCCATTCCCCTGTTGGTGTATTGAGCACACTGGTCGAACTCAATTGAATTTTCGTGCAAATGCAATAATGATTCATACTCCTCCCTTCCCCACACCTCTCCTCCCCCTTCCGATCCCCAACGAGCCATGTCCTACGCCTACAAGGAAACCTATGTTAGTGCCGTAAACTTGTGCAAGTCGAATCGCAGAATTTGTTTCTTATCGCAATAAAGCAAATCCACAAGACCACCATTGACTCAATTTAGTTCAAATCACACAAACAAACGTCGTTTGTATCAAAATAATCCCTTTGTGTGTACCCAACTGTGCTAAAGATGATGCAGTATTTACTATGATTTGAAGAAATTTTTTTTTTCCTTGAATGTCCGACCATACATCAGTAGCCGAGCAACAATGTCATCAACGATCGCAAAAATCTTTGCCCGCAAGTATTTCTTTCACCTTGGAAACAAGCAGTTGCCACTTAGGATATGATCGAGTGGTTCGTGGGCGTACGTTAAATGAGAAAAAAATCGGATCCATTCGTAGGAATTGGTGCCACGGTAACGCAGGTCTCTCAAGCACGCGATGAAACTGCCTTGGCGTGACCGCACTCCCTTCCCGATCGCGTCCTTCCAATTAAGTTCCCTCGTTCGCCCGATGGCCGGCCACCTGTTATGGTGCCCCCACGCCGCGGGAAGTCGGCCATCGAAATCCCCACGACAACGCGGGTGACACGACCGCGCAGGACACCAACTATCGCCCGTACTAGAATCCCTTCCCGCGTGGGAAGGAAAACTGCTTCGTTGCCCGCATTACGCTCCTGCCTCAGAACCCACGCGGTGAGCGCGTGACTCGTGCACACCAACAAATAGAATTCATGCCAATTTTTATCAAAAGTTCTTGTAAAATCACTGTCCACTTCCTCTCCAAGTCTTCGCAAAATCTGGAGAATCCATCGTGCCAAAGATTTCTTCATGTTTGAAATAACCTCTTGATTTGAATTGATTAGTCTGAACGACACATTTGAGCATACTAGAAATTTTCCCTTAAATTTCTTCACCGTTAAATTTCAAGAAACTGTGGGAGATGCCGCGAAATTTCAATTTAAGAGGACGCCTCGATAGATTCACTGGCTAAGGCATTCGGCCGGACATCGATCGAGGGATCCGAGTTCGCATCCCGGTCAAGGCGAATGATTTTTACTCTCTGAAATTGTTGCATTCTTCATTGATGATTCCCAACGACCGAGGACCCTTAACTCTGGACCAAAAATAAATGTCCAAGTCCTTGAATATTGCTCATGCATCCCCTTCTAAAGACAATACATCCGTGTACTCATTTATCTCTGGTATTCATTAAAAACGTTGTGATTTACCCAGTTTGTACAAAAAGTAAAGGGAGTAGTTTCGAAAAAATAGATTTATTTCGCTGGATATAGCTGCAATGCCTCAATATTCTTCAAAGTACTTCTCTTGAGCATCGACAAACCTTTGCCAGAGCGGCTTTTCCACGCCTTGAAGGCTCCCTGGTTGGCGGATTCCGGAAGGTCGTTAAGGGTACGCGTGCAAGTTTGTATGACGGTGCTTAGGGTCCCACGGTGGCGTCCTTTGAGGGAGGATTTCACTTTCGAGAAATACTCTGCTGGTGCCATGCCGGGGATGTAAGGGGGTTGGGGAATCGTCGCAATGCCGTTTTTAGTCTGGTAGTCGGTTACCTTGGAGTAGGTGCGACTAGATGCGTTCGGGACGAGTTTAGCGCAGATTTTCGCATCGCCAAACTGTCAGTGATAATGATGTGCACCGTCACTGTCTTCATCTACATCTACTTAATACCCCGCAAGCCGCCGCAAGGGCGTGTGGCGGGGGTGTTAGGGTGGTGTTAGGGTGGATAGGGAGGATTACGGGTGGTGTTAGGACACCACCCGTAATTTAGAAAAGAAAAAGAAAAAAAAACCGCATGCAATAACCACAAAATCATATATCCACAGAAAAAAAACATGGCATACATCCATGCATGAACACTTACACCCCAAACACATACAAACACTCAAACTACCAACTAACATACACATGCTCCTGAAAGTATACCTAACAGCTTTGCAGTGTTTAACTTTGCTCCGACTTGTAAATTCAACGTTTTTAATATTTCTAAAGTGACTTCGGTTTCTTGCTATTATCATTTCTGATTGTTCGGGGAAAGAATGAGTATTTGTACCTATCTGTCCTGGAATCTATCTCCCTTAGTTTATCTTTGTGGTCTGATCTACCTAAGTAGTGTGGGGCCATTATAATTCCTTCAGTGTCATAGTTAAACTCGTCTTATCAATGTTA
The DNA here is from genome assembly GCF_022747635.1 of Hetaerina americana. Classification (NCBI taxonomy): domain Eukaryota; kingdom Metazoa; phylum Arthropoda; class Insecta; order Odonata; family Calopterygidae; genus Hetaerina; species Hetaerina americana. Next base: position 2,878,859 of record NW_027286919.1, read on the forward strand.
ATACGATCTACGATCGTATTAACATTGATACGTGCGTACACTTAACCAACCCAGTCTGAATTCATCACTTCACGCAATGCACGTCAGGAACAAATTGTTACCGATACTTTTTATACAAACCTCGTACACAGGTACAGTCCTCTTAATATTTAAACTTGCATGTAGATTTGAGGAACGGGAACCAGACGGAATGACGACTCTCTTCACTTCTGTTCGTGCGACACATTGGAGTGAGAATTAAACTTCCACATATGTGTAGCGATGAATTAGTGGAATAGGAGTAATTCTCTCTCAAATGACTACCGCATCTAAAATACCGAAATTGGCCTGTTTAAATACACGTAATCCTTACACACGACCTCTCTTGGGTGAAACACATGCGGGGAATACGAGTGATCGTACTTGTACGTGGACAAGGTGGCATGAAATTTGGATTTATTAGAAGAGTACATACAGGGTTCGTCCGGAAAATAAGTGTACTGAGCTCAGGAAAAAACATTTATTACACTTTTACATATCTTAAGCTAATATTCCTCAAAATAGGACCCTTGTGAGTCGATACACTTGTTCCAGCGGCGTTCCCTTTCCTGGAACGCTCCCGCGAAGGCATCATCGGGAACCTCTCGAAGACACGTCGTCACGGCCTCTTTGACGGCGTCCAAAGTCCCGTATCGCGTTCCTTTCAAACTCCTCTTTATCTTCGGGAACAGAAAGAAGTCCGGTGGTGCCAAGTCCGGGCTGTAGGGCGAGTGCGGCAGCGTTGCCACGCCGTGCTTGGCCAAGAAGTCCGACACGACAAGCGCGGTGTGAGACGGCGCATTGTCGTGATGCAGCCGCCAGATGTTTTTGATCGCTGGCCGGACGCGGGCGACTCGTTTTCGAAGCCTCTCGAGCACTTGGACGTAAAATGCAGCATTTACAGTTTGTCGTTCAGGTACAAATTCGTAGTGGACGACTCCCCTTTTGTCAAAAAAAAAAATAAATAAAAAATCAGTACACTTATTTTCCGGACGAACCCTGTATATGGGGAGTGAGTCAAGAGAGGTAAAGAGCGACGTACGTAGTTAGGAATCATATTAAATACGGTACGGGTTTTTACGCCACGCCAGCTGCAAGTAAGGATATCATCAGCTGCAACTAATACCCTGACCACCCAGTGGATAAACCCGCAAAGACTTCACCGCAATAGCACGCCGGGGAAACACCGAATCTTCGTTTATCATTCAGACTGTACCGCTAGAATTTGGGATCGGTTTAGTTGCCGGATTAGATCGTGCGCAGCGAGTGGAAACTAGATTTGTAAAACGTTGTTACGATATGCGTAGTGGCGTATCTATATCATCAGAGGAATTAGGTTGCGAAACACTCGCGGAACGAAGGTTAGCTTACGAAATGAATCTCTTGCATGTATTTGAGCGGGTCTCTTCGGACATGATTTTGAAAATGTAATAAAATTGTACGACGTTATGAAAGATCATGACGATAAGAATAGAGAGTACACGTTTATAACCGACTGAAGTTATTTTTCCGGGCGAGCGAGATTGCATCAGAATAACAGCAACTGGCTGCGCTAGGAGGGAAAAATATTTTTTTTTTAAAATCTAAGTAGCTTAGAATTTTATCTCTGTTTCACTTAACTCATATTTAATTATCCTTCTTGTCACTAGTGACTCCCCTCGCAAAAGTGGAGAAGTATTGAAGTAGTGTGTGTGTAACTATGGTTAGCACGCATACTATACTTTAAATCTATTCCTGACGACGAAAATGACCTCAGAAGTCTCCCCTAATAACTGCCACAATTACTGCCAGATTTAATGTTTTCATTTATTAAGGGTTGGAACAAGGTCACTAGACTCGGGCATTTCGCTATAAACACCAAGGTCAAAAATAGTGGTGCCGAACGCGAGAAATCGAACTATATCTCGATGTAGAGGTACCGGGATCCACCCCTCGCATATGATATGCGATACCTGAGCTTCGCCGCGGATTTGAACTAAACACTCTATTTCAAAATCCTGTTCTCTTCGCCGTGCACAGCCACCGTAAACCAGTCAGCCATCCTTTTTTAATGTCGCCGAGGCGAAATCCCGCTGGGAGACTGAACAGACCCGGCGAGGTCTACGTCGTATTGGCATACGCAATCTACATAGTCCAATGATTAAACTCGAATTGAAAAATAAAACTCGTTGTCAGAAGAAAAATAATTAAAGGGCAAAAACAGCACTTCTCAATAGCAAGAGGAAATATATAATAGGTTATACAAACCTACGGCTGGTCACAAACGAATCAGCTACCGGATAATAATAGAGGAAATCTACCGCTTGATTTAATATTCCATCGCCATTTTCCGACCTGATTTTCCCCAGTTCCCGTCTTGCACACGCCCCTTCGATTGACCCGCCTCCCGATCCCGTCGGAGAACTCCCGTCCCGTAGCCCGTCCACGCCTCTTCCTCTTCTCGAGACGACAGATAGGGACACGAGGGTCCACCACATGACGATGGAGGCACCGGTCGAATGTCCATGGAAACCGGGGATTACGGCCTCTGACCCTTGCTCCAAAATGGCCGACTAAACTTTGGAGGACGATGGCATAAGAAGCATACGTCCAAGGAAACAACTTTTATTCGGACGTACACGTACGCTTCAGGTGGCCGAACAAACCATTCTACGCATTGTACAATAATCCGAAACAATCGTTAGACCGTCCGGGTTGCGGATATACCACGACAGCAATTGACGTGACTCACTTCGCCATATCCATAAGCATGACTCACGAAGGAGCGAGAGGATTTAAAACCGTTGAGAGCATCAATAAAAAACTTAGCCATTAACATTACCACAATCGTAATCAACAAACAATGCTCTGGCTACTAAGAAAACAGAACGCGTCAGTTATTAACATTGGCAGTAGCCATAGCTAAAGGAAATAGACAGGAATCCGCTGATATTCCTGCAGAAGAATAACTGTCGATTATATTATATATTCAAAAACTCCTAGACAAGATATCGCAATCGATATTCGTTCTCTCAGTCTGACAAGAGCTTAAATTTTCCTTTGAATAATTTTAAGGCAATAACAACTTTAAAACACGAAATAGTAACCACCTGAAAACCCAACAAATTACTCATTTTTTAGAGGAATCCAGGATTAAGTAATACAAGATTTGTATAAAAAGTATCGGTAACGATCTTTTCCTGACGTGTTTACGTGAAATTCTGAATTAAGACCTTCGAGCGACAATTCCCCAACAGCCTTACAGTCCCGACTTGGCACCAGCACACTATTTCCAATTCCCAAAAGTGAACCCCTCTCTCAAAGGGCACCACCACTATGTGCCGTCAAAGAAGCTGGCACGCGTACCCTCGACGAGGCATTTTAGCATTATTTGAAATAATACCCTTAAGAGTTCCCTTATCCGGAATTCGCCCACCAGGGAGCCTTCGAGTCGAGGAGAAGCCACTTGTAAAAAGTTGCCGACGCTCCAGGGATGTAATTTGAAGTATTTTGAGGCATTGGAGCAATACCTGATAAATAAACGTATTATTCGAGATTTTTCAATAAAAATTTTCCCGATACTTTTTATACAAACCATGCCGATGAATAAAGTAATTTTGCTAGCAGAATTAACATAATTAAATTCGTTTATAAAATTAGCCTCGTACCGTGATCCTGAGATATAATATTAAGGTATTTTTACTTCCAATTCAGTGAAGGGAACTCGATGCTAGGCAATTATTTTATTTCCCATTTCTCCCCTTAAAGGACTGACTTTCCCTAAAATGTATCTTAACGAGTATGTAGTACGTTCATACTTCAGGGCTCAAGAACTTACTATTACTAGTCATAGTAAACCAGTGTCCCACGTTAATGTACCCGTGGAGTAGATTGTTCACGATGCAGCGGTGAGGAGGGAGCCCTTAGGTGCGGAGACGTTAGAGAAGGGCAGAAAAACTCGAGAGCGACCGGAAGAATATCGGTCCGAGCACGAATCCGATTCTCGTCCGTGCCCCCTCCCGCCAAACCACTGTGCCGCGTCCTCACTTATTCACTCGGGAGGGCTAACCTTCGGCATGGAAATCACGCCCCCTCCCCCCTAACACTCGCGCGAAGTAGATCGTGCATGCGTGCGGCAGTGGCACTTGGTGGCGACGGCGAAAAAACAGCAGCGGCGTGTCGGCCGCGACCTTGCGGGGGGGTCACCGTGGAGAGAGGCCCCTCCTCCTCACTCGAGTCTCCCACGGGTGTGAAGTGGATTTGAGGCGCCGGTTAGAGTGGGGGTGTGGCCGCGGGCGTTCGTCCTTATAACGCGGAGTGAATTGAATTTCGCAATCGACCGCGAAGGAAACAAAAATGTTTCGCGGTGGAGATCCCCTTCGCTCGAGAAGGAGAGTAAATAAGGCGAGACTGCGAAACTCAGACCGTCGTCTCCCACCGCGGACGGATGGATATCCAATTCCTGCGAGCCCTCAGCCGCCGTGCCTCCTCGGAGAAAGCCACTCCGTCCCCCGGAGTGCCGGGATGGGGGAGAGGGATCCGCTTACTCCTCGCGGGGGGACCACGAGGATGGGGGTCAATTAATTAGCACAGCGACAGTATCAGTTCGGAGGACGTCGGTCGACCCCTTCGATTGTGGGCGGGCGGGCGGGGTTGGAGATGGTGTCCTTCCGCGGGCAGGGCCGCCGCTTGCGAGGGCAGGGCCTGTCGCCCCTCTCCCGGCAGGACATCATCCGGTCGCCGACGCCCCAGAGGTGTGCCCTCGTCCACTGACGCCGCACGGAAATGAGACCCTCGTGTCAATCCGTCCTGTGCCCCGCTCGTTATTTTATCGGGAGCAATGCTTCGTCGAAAAAATCGGTGGTGAAGGGTCGAGTTTGTCCTCCGCAGAGCATGATAAATTCCTCGAGTCGATATTCTCTAAATTGCAAAGTTACAAAACCCATAGAACAGCGATTGGCGAATCCCAATCGACTTCATGTAAAACCAAAATGGTCGTTCTCGACAAACAGTTCCTCTCTCCCATTTTTTTTACGTATTTGTTATCAGGAATCAAAGAGGGGCTAGATTTCCACATTCATAGCAAACAGGAAAATGCCGACAAATTCATAAAAGCCACGCATGCAGTCGAAAAATGACGGCCTTCAATTTTCTAATGAGTCGACTGCTTACGGTACCCCAAAACAAAAACCCGGTACAACAACGAGCTAAAATGCATCAAATGCGTCGCCAAAATCAACGTATATCAACACCACATTTTAGACAAAATGTTAGACAACATAAAAGAATAAACTCAATAATAAATACGTAACGCTTACACCACAACTTAACTCTCATAAAAATAAATTAATTGCGGATCCCTACTCCCCCCCCACCCTCTCCAAAAAGTGTCCAAGAAAGTCGACGCAAACTCCACGCATGTAAACCCGAACACACTTGAGAACCTCTTGGGAAACCCCGGAGAATAAACTCCCGTGCTAGAAAAATCAAGGAACTACGAGATCAAATGCACCACTTTCCAACGCACGCACTATGAAGGACAAACTAGACTAGACTAACCCGATCATCGGGTCCAGAGAGCACCTAGCTCATTACCAAAACGGTCGTCGGTCAGCTGTTGCCAAACACATACGTGAATATGAAACAGGCCGCGTCGTCACACTGAAAAGATTTAACTTTAAACAAACAGACGGATGACTTCAAATGAGACGCCACCGAAAGCGTAGACATGCGACAAGAAAACATTATGAACAACGACGCTGGCATCATAAACAGTACACTAATACAATTGGCAAAAGACTTTGAACGAGCCTAAATTCAAAATACATCAACGGACACTTCCAACAATGGAGCCCATCATCCCAACAATTTCCATTGCTCACTTGACAACGAACAGTACTACGGTACTGACTTGTCTTCTCGCTCCGTCAAGCCCTGACCTCTCCCCGTTGATGGCCACCGGCTGATCGAAATAACGCTGTTGGAGTCTTCTAAAGTTTTCCTACTATTGGTCATAGGAATTTACTTCACTACTCAAACAGTCACTGACTAAATACTCTGCAATTGGATGCCCTTAATACATTGACCACGTTACATGTGAAGCGATTTACTGGAAACTTAATTATGCATATTAATTTAGACATATTTTAAAATGTTAAAAGTCGACGTTAACGTTCAACCTATCAGAATCACCAAAAGATTTTGCCGTCCGATTTCAGTTCTTATTCAAGCCACCCTTGAAATATACTTCCTTCCATGTTGTTGGCACAAAATTTGTATTCAAATACATTACGCAAATCGCTAAATACTTCTTTCCCGATTTCTGAATTCGATCCTCTTCCAAGTTAAAGTCTTTTTAAGTCCTTAGAGTGCGTCTCCTTCAAAAAGAACGCTTGCATCAATGCTTCAGGTCTCACGAGAGCCTCTGGGAAGAAGTCCTCGGAGATTTTCCTCCCGGGCGAAGACATTGCAGGCTCAAAATGCTTAAATTGTTTCCTCCTGTTGCAGAAACACAAATGCAAATCGGTCATGATGTAGACACTTGGAGTTGGTTCATGAAAAGTCACACCCTTCTTTGACGACGTCTACATTGATGACAGACGCTATTTATTTTTATTAGCCAAAAGAGTTATAAAAAATACTAAACTGACATACTACTTCAAAGAGAACATCCGCTATGCATTATTATTATCCAAAATATTAGAGAAATATTAGGCTGGGAATCACTCACGGATCGAAGGCTAAGTTACAGATTAAAGCTCTTGCATAAATTGGAAGGAGGTCTCTTTAGCAGTGATGCTGAAAATTTGTAATTACCCCCATTGTATTACGTAGGAGACATGACTTCATTATAAAATTAGAGGGATTAAGTGTTGAAAAAAATATATCCAAGAAGTTCTTTTGCCCAAGAACGATAAGAGATAGGAATAATGTTGTCTGACCGCGATTGGAGGAAAAAGTATTTTGTGTCAAAAGTGGTATGATGTGTGATCACCCTCTGCCAAACACCCGATTAATATCAAGGTGTTTGTCTATTCACTGATAGTCGTAGCACGTCATTATTAAATTTATGTTTTTCCTATGACGGAGATCACCTGCAAAATATATCCTCGGATTGCCCTGCCAACGCATCCAATCGCCTCATCCAATAACCCGATAGCCGCTTTAAGTGCCACAATCCATGGTTGTTGTGCCATGTCAAACTATGGCTGGAGGGGGATATTCAACTGCTTGCCTTTCATTATTATAATTCCGTATCTACCCAAGTAAACAAACCGATTTGACATTACAGATTGGAGAATGCTTTGGGAAAACGGGCGGGCATGCTTTCTTCCTCCCCGGACAATATATTTATATTTTTTAACGTGTCCACCACTCAAAATTCAACGTGATTAGAAATTTCACTCGCGAAAATACAATAATAATGTAATGTTGCAAAACAGGCCACGTTAGCCACGACTCGAAGAGAGTCTTAGGGCATCTACGTTGTGTTTAATAAGAGGACGTTCTCAGAATGTAGAACTCGCGAGAAGTCGACGAGGAAACTTCGGCGCTCTTTTGGATGATACCCTAAGAAGGGAGTGGACAGGATAGAGTCCATGCAGCGTCCTTTCTCACGCCCAAAGCCACAATCAGAGCGCAATGACTTCGCCCGAATCTCATATCGTAAATCTTCAATTAATACCTGTTGTTTTCCATTTAGAATTGCTCAAATGGAGAGGTGTGATTGGAGAGAAGGATTGTCGGTTTGGGAGAGGGATATACGCACTTCCGCAGATGAAAAGTGGACGGTGTAAGGGAAAGGAAAGGGCGGATCGATCCCCGAGGCTCCCACGGGGCGAAGAGGAGGAAGGGGTGGGTGGGTCTAGGAGGGGGGCGGGGAGCAGAAGACCCTCCTCCCGCCTACGCGCGGGCGATGCACGCGCGCACGCCTCGCCGATCCTGGCACCCTCCCATTTTTTCGTTTATCTCTTACGTACACCTTGCGAGGGATATCCCAAGAGTAACTTCTGTTTTCGTGAAGCGGGGAATTCGAGTGGAGGGAGCCGAATGGTCGCATTATCGACGTACACACACACACACACACCAGGGCAGTACGCCTCGAGCTGCAGTGGTTAGAAAGTTGCTCCGTTTGTTTGTTTACAGTGCCGAGTCAAATGGACAATACAATTAGAAATCACGCCAAACGCAAGTAATAAGGTTTTCACTGATGACTGCTTCACGGCTGCTGACATTCGACATTTAAATTGTATGCTCTGTACGGACCGAATGCGATGAGTGGCAAGAGTTGTTCGTCAGTGATGTCGTTCGCTTAAGAGTGTTAACATAAACGTCCATTATGATGACAGATGTGGCCACCCGTCTTAAGGTAAACGATGAACTGCGGCTGAAAATTGACGAAAGGTTCTTAAACTACCGGAGTTTTACTATATCTGAAATCTTTCGAAAGTTTTCCACAGATTTCTACGAATCCGTTGCATGGAAACACGACTGAAAAGTTAAGCTGCAAGATTTTTTTTTCCTCGTCTCGACGAGGAACTTGAAGATGCCGTCAACGGTTGGCTGTGATCTCAGACAACAGAGTTTTATACCGAAGGAATTTGAAAACTAGTTTAGAAATATAAAAAAATATTTAAATCTGTTTGGTGAATATCCATAAAACAGTAGAGATATGTAGTTTACAGATAAAAATAATCAATAATCTGTATCTATTTAGGTGTATTTTTTGTAGCATGACGAAGGTTACTTTCTGGACAACCCTCGTATTTCCCCGCTCGCACTCCCATTACATTCGAATTGAGTTTCTTTATGCATCCAGTGGAGCTCGTTGCAGTTCATGCTGATAAATGAAATGAATTATGGGATTCCTACGACTTTTTTTATTTTGCGTAGATAAACAACAGTTTCTCTTCGCTTTTACAGAGGGCTTCCCGAGCAAGAATGCTAAACACTAAGAGTATGGACAATGAATTTACGTCCGTTCTTTTGACGCTTATCATGCACAGGCGAAACATGCAGTGAGGCGAACGTAAATGTTACTACCTACGCAAAATACAAAATCGTATAGAACCCAGAGTTCATTTCATTTTCGCTTTGGTCTATGTTTTGTAGTAAGGCTTTCGAAACGATATATGGCGCGGGAAATAGAGATGTGAGATTATTCCGAATCATTTTTTAGCAGCAGTGTTATTATCCGAGTCCTGGACAGTGGAATGATTTATTTGATTCCACCTAGATAAGAAAAATTCTTTCGCAAGTTCCAAGAAACTGCGGGAGATCCCACGACAGTAACTTTCAACGGAATCATCCGCTGCATGTGCATTACAATGCAACTATTTAAGAGAGTAAAAATCATTCGCCTTGACCGCGATTCGAACCCGGATCCCTTGATCCCCGACCGAGTGCTTACGGGTACCGAGACGTCCTCTTAAACTCCCGAGATTTTGGGGGCTTTTTCTCAAGTGAAATTAATATTTAAAATAGAATATCTTTGTAAAACGTAATTGATGGATGTAGTACGCGACCGAAAGAGATGTTATTTCATTCGTTTTTATTATTGATAAGTAGTCTTAAAGATAAAAAATAGATGATCCCTGAAAACTATCACATAGCTTCATGATTTCGGTCTCACTGGTGCACTTCTAAGGACCTATTAATAAAAAAATAGCAGGCATTACACTAAAATATTCTTAACATTCACCTGCATACTTTCTACTTCCATTCCGCCCGATTCGTCTCATCCATTCCTCCACCCACCAACCTCCCTCGCTTCCTCAATACTCTACGCCCTGGACCGCGGCCCCATTCCCTCTCAGCATCACCCACTCGCAAATCCACTCTTCCTGCCTTCTCTGGAGTTCTCCCGACAGCCTTCCCCCGTCCTACGTCCCGCCCTGACCTGCACCGTTTCTTTCCCTTTCCATCCTTTTTATTTTCCCCATTCTTCTCCACACCCACATCTCAAAATCCAATGCTCGCTTATCTATCTCCTCGACTCAGAGAGACAGCCTTTCGGAGCCACACACCGCGACGCTTCACGGCTAAGTTTGCCCTTATCTTTCCTACACGTCTTTCCTCGAAGTTCCCGTCACACATTCCCTTCTCCTAAAGGAGTGTCTGAGAGGGATGTTGGCAAAAATGTATTAAAAATTATGAATACTTTTTTATTCGACCAAATTGTTATCTCAAGGTCGCAACTTCAAAGCCATTTTTCGTAAAAATTACTTTCCAAACAAGTTAGTACTGGCTATAATTGGGTTTTGTTGCGAGATTAAGCACGTTTGAGAGGGTTTAGTATTGTACACAACTCATGGCAATACATTACAAGGCAACTCCGTTACCTTGGTAGGATTCTATGTACATAGTCCGCATCATTTTCATTTGATAATTGTGATGATTTACTCATCGAATGTTTCATGATTTTCCATATTTCCTTTTGGTATTTTCTTTTGATACGCAATAGTTTCAATATTTTTTAGCATTTAGCTACATATCGTAAGTTTGCATAACGGATAAAGCCTTTTTGCACGCTGGACTATACCGGTCAGGTCTTAATTGGCACACACGTTATGAGAGAACAGCAGATAAAAATACAATAGATGAAATAAAACGCTTGGTGCTCTTCCACAGGTTTACTTGGGTTAAACTGCGATTTTTACCGCACTATGGCCAGACTATACAAATACTGGAGGGTGCCACGCCCTGTAATGCACTATATTTTAATTATGGATTCAGATTACGTAACTTAACAACTCAATTATTAATGAATAAGTTTTGCCATTGTTATTAAAGTATATTTTTATAGTCGAATATATAAATTCAATGGGGGCGGGGGTAGACCAGAGAGCCTGTGGAGCCGAAGGTCGCTGGTTCGAGTCCTGTGACCGGCGGAAAATTTTGGCTTAGAAAAAAAATTTTTTTTGATGGTTTTCTGGGAAGAGGCAACAACTCATTCACAGAAACACCACAATAATGGTATTTCGGAACGAGGCAACGAGAAAAATAGGCCCCTGAACCCATGGTGAAAGGCAGAAGTTTCACCTTTAGGCACTGGTGGCGCAGACCGAGTGGGTCGACCTGGTATCAGCTGCCACACCTGCGGGCGAGAGTGAGTGCTCGGTATCGGCCGCTGTACTGCGATTTGGAAGGCAACGGGAAACCATCACATTATATTCTCCCTAGAATATGCAACCTTGCCTTGCATTAAAAAACAGTAGAATGGAAAGGTATATATGCTGCAGTAAACCAATCCTAGGATTGAAATACTAAAAAAAAGATTCAAAGTAAGCAATGAAATACATTTATGCGGGTTTCGAAGTAGTATTGATTCGATCAACAGCAATGTATAGATAATATCGAATCGAAATATATAAAAAAAATTCAAACGCAGAGTATCTTAGCTGTATCGATAACTACGATTGACTTTGCCGTCCCTGGTGTCCTAGAACCTAGCTAAATGACCCAAAGGAACGTTATTTCCCGTTGGCCGAAAGGACAACCCCTTCCCATGGTCTAGCACCTTCACATGGTGGAAACACACGCGTTTTACTCATGAGTGCGTCAAGGGGTTGTGATGATAGCTCAAGGTAGAACCGCACCAGTCGGAAAGGTAATAAGGTTCTTCGGATATAGTATCCCTCACAAAAGATTAGAGTTGGTGGGCACAGTGCAGAGCGGAGTTCCCCTTCTTAGGGAGCGTTTAAGAAGGTGGGAAAGCACTGGATAGAGTGAAGAAGTATTCCCATGGGGAGAAAGTTGCGGACAGGGATAATAAATAAAAACGTAAATTGAAGACTAGTACAAACTTCAATGCGGAGCGTAATACTATTGCGCTACGCGGAAACATGGCCGCGATAAGCGAGGATTGGAGGTTCATGAGATGTGGGCGTGGAGGAGAATGGAAACTGCGTAATTGACGCAAAGAACGAGGGAATCCCGGGTGTTGGATAGGGAGAGAAGGCTGTTGTGAGAAATTCAAACAAGGCGGGAAAAATGCATGAAGGACATATTGAGTTGCAGTGGACAATTACAGATTATGGCTAAGGGTATAATGTTTGGTATGATGTTTGAATAAATCTGACGAAGAGGTCAAAAGGATAAATGTTATCTGTCACTGGTTAGGCCTCATTCAGAATATGCTGCAGGTATATGGGATCCTCACGAAGTTGGATTGATTGCCGAATTGGATCGCGTGTAACGTACAAGAGCTAGATTTGTAAGTCATTGTTATGATAAACTTAGTAGCGTATACAAATACTATTAGAGAAATATTAGGCTGGGAATCACTCGCGGAGCAAAGGTTAAATTACAGATTAAAGCTCTTGCATAAATTGGAAGGAGGTCTCTTTAGCAGCGATGTTGAAAATGTATAATTACCCACATCGTATTACGTAGGAGACATGACTTCATTATAAAATTAGAGGGATTAAGTGTTGAAAAAATATATCCAAGAAGTTCTTTTGCCCAAGAACGATAAGAGATGGGAATAATGTTGTCTGACCGCGATTGGAGGAAAAATTATTTTGTGTTAAAAGTAGTATGATGTGTGATCACCCTCTGCCAAACACCCGATTAATATCAAGGTGTTTGGCCATTCACTGATAGTCGTAACACGCCATTATTAAATTTATGTTTTTCCTATGACAGAGATCACCTGCAAAATATATCCTCGGATTACCCTGCCAACGCCTCATGCAATCACGCGTCTAACCGATCGCCTCATCCAATAACCCGATAGCCGCTTTAAGTGCCACAATCCATGGTTGTTGTGCCATGGCAAACTATGGCTGGAGGGGGGGATATTCGACTGCTTCCCTTTCATCATTATAATTCCGTATCTACCAAAGTAAAAAAAACCGATTTGACATTTCAGATTGGAGAATAATTTTGCCCACGAACGACAAGAGCTGAGAATAATGTTGTCCGATCGCGATTGGAGGAAAAAGTTTGCGTCAACTGTGGTCTCATGTGTTATCACCCTCTGCCAAGCACCCTAATGGTGGCTAGCAGGGTACCATGTGAGAAACTTGTTTGTCTGTCGGTGAATACATATAAAAACGTTCGCGAGAATCGCTGCTCCCGCCAGTTTCGAAGTGCGCGTGCTGCGATTCGATTTTTGTGTGCAAAAGGATCATTAGCCGTTCAAATTCATTTGAAATCGTGCCTGGTTGAGAGATCGGGCAGTTATGAGTGGAGAACAGTATCAGGGCTTCAAAAAATGGCCACGAAATGGCCAAAAATGTGCACGATGAATAGTTGAGTGGCAGGCTGAGTATCCAGACCGAATAAATTGTTCAACAAGTGGACCGAGAACTACGATCTGATCGACGATCGACTATTAGTGCACTCACTGAGAAATTTCCTTTTTTGATGCACAAATATGTATACACGATTGCGACGAAAAATCTGTGATCACAATCACAAACTCTGTGCAAGGCGGACGTGGGTAGTCTGCACCAAAGCAAAAATTAAACAACAAGTGCTTAGAAGTGAACAGTGGTTATGGGGCAAAGTTAAGTCGGCTTGTAATCCGTCAATATAAACTTTTTCCAACGAATGCATGTTTTACGAAGACACGACCCTCAATTTTCGACTATGCCTAGTAATACCGACTCGGATATTTTCATTGATTAATTGAAATTTTTTAAAAATTAATTTTTTTCATATTGTATTATAACACATCATTGGGTATACCTGATCGTGTTAAGTAATTAATCATTATTAGGACGCTTCATTCATTTAAATATATTGAAAGTAATGCCAAGCGGATAAAAACGCGCCGATACTTTGGCTAAAATTCTAAGGAATCGTCGACACAAACCAAAAAATATTATAATTAAAACGGAACAAAAAGAATACTCATAAAAAATCTTCTATGCTTATACGTATATGGAAACTCCAGATAGAAAGGAAATAGAGGACATCCAAAGATATACCACATGCTACGTACGAACTTCGCCTCTTTAATGTGAATCTCAGTTATCATGAAGAATTTTGACTCTTCTTATTTCGAGGGCTATTGATTTTGGATCAGTGGTCAGAGGAGATCACAGAATCGATTTATCCCGCGAAAACTAACTCGCATGTTGAACTATATGGCTGACGTGTACCGAAAGTAGCAAGTGAAATAAAAGAATACGGTGAAAATGTTTTCGCTAATCTGGGGCTTGATTTGGTGCGAGGCAAACACGGGAAAATATGTGGAAGAGTGACTCTTACGTAAACAAGAAAGATATTATTTTTTTAAGTGCCGTGTGCGCCGATTTTGACTACAGGTGCAAAGTTGCAGTGACAAAAATTAAAAACATTTTGTGCTTACGCTGGCCCAACGGAATAAAATAAACAATTGAAAATGTAAAATCAGTATTTGGGGACAGACTCTAATCTTTGCAAAACATTGGGCTTTCTAGGCATTAATATATTCATAATATCGAAAAACAACCAAGACCAACTTTGTAGCATTACTGTGACATTTACGAAACATGTGTGAATTGCTAAATCTTTTGAGAATATGAGCCCTTACACTAGCAAGACTTTCATCAAGGAATTTTTTTCTGAAATTCATTTGCATTTAGTTGTAAAACATTACTTCATTTGACACCAATGTAGCATGATCGAGGCGAAATTACAAAAAAACTTGCAACGCAGAAAAAAAATGCAAGTTATAAAAAATATTGTTGAAATAGATAATGAAACTCATTTATGAACTCAAAATTATAGTAAAATACTATTTATTGAAACAATTCCTTTTTCACTTCCTAGGAATATTAGCTGGATTATAAAATTCATTCCGGGTTTGTGCCGTTTTTTTTCTTAGATGTATTTAAACCGCATTGCATCCGTGCTTCAAATTTCTGTTTCGCACATGCGTATCGTTAAATACTCGTTAATTAAATTAACAGCTGTATTCACCTTCTGCCAGTTTACTGGTGACATTTCGTCCATGATAGAAATGTAATCGCTTAGTTCCTTTTTTTCCACTCTACTTTATAATTATATAACATTCGGTGACTTTATTACGAGTACTGCATGAATGTACGATGAAGAAAAAAAAGCCACATCACTTCTTTAATTCGAAAATTTAAAAATCCATTAATTGAGTATTTTAGACCTTCCCAACACACTCAGTTAATTATAATTAATATCCACTAAAAATGATTTATTTAATCACGTCTAACCAGCTGGATTAATTTATTTTGCTGTATATTTTTTTATATCTTTAGTACTCAGCAAGCCACGACAAGCGTGTGTGGCTGGGGGTGAAAACACACCCGACTAACTTTGACCCGAATATTTTTACACCTACCACGGTCTGGCAATGTTATTCTGGTCATTCAATTTGATGAATCATCAGGGAGAATAGTTACACTTTTACGTTGCAAAGCTATCAAAATATGCGAGTTACTTACTTTCATGTTCAAAAATGCCTTTCTGAGAGATTTACAGGTGAGTACATAAAGGCACAAGGAGTTAGCTATGCTGTGATGCTTTCTTAATAATTAAAGTTAGGCTAAACGGAGAAATATAATGCCGATATTAGACTTCTAAAATTAGCAAAATTGAAGAGTCCCAAGAATTCACCGTGGCTTTGACTTCCTTTTCGAAATATGGGTTACCTATTTGTTCCCTTCATCGCGACGGAATTCTATATTGATCAGTGTGTCTTTCCAGAGTCCATAGTCTAATAAATATGGGTTTTGCCTAATGAAGCGGAATTCAGTGTCTAACCTTCTCACAGCCGAAGTATGCTCGCTCATTGGTCAATAGCAATGCAATCTAACCGGAACCTTGATTTATACCTAGCCACAGAATATTATAGATAAGAGTGGCATAAACAATCGACGCGATAGTTTTCCAACAACTAATTATAAATATTGATATTGATTGTAAATTACCTCGTGACCTCAATGTCTTACCCACATATACCAATCGTTTACGACCATGGCGATATTCCGCCGACGAAATTCGTATTGATAATCAATGATTGATCATTCCCGATGCAATTCCCTCAATAATCACCTCCGCCGTCACAGGTGCCCGATATTAAAAACAAGGAGGGTACGGGGGGTAGGTAATGGGGGGGGGGGCGGGAGGGGTTTGAGAAAGTTTTAATTGACCCTCAGGGGGGGAGGGGGTGTTTGCGTTTTAAATCGACGAGAGATGACGGCGGTCGACGAAGTCGTAGCTAGGGACGGCCAATATGTATCGAAAAAGAAAATTTTCAGCCATTAAAAATTCGATTATTATCGAATCGAATATTCGCCGATTTAAATTTATCGAGCTTGCAAAATCATTCTTAGTGGGTTTATTGAAGTGTGTTCTCCTTCGATTTGGATGAAACTTGTGTCCAAACTGCTCAACAGAGATCCTTTGGAATGCTTCATAGTCAAATCTTGGGAAATTAATAATTTAGTCAAGTTTTTACTTAAAATTACTTTTTACGTTGGGTCAATTCTAAAAAAAAACCATTTGTTCAAAAGAGCTAAGGTAAGAGTGAAATATTTCTGAGGGGTCCAGATTCGAACCCGGCGCCTAGGAACTAGTCACAAAAAAAGATAAACATGAAATCCATGAACAAATGGTATACCATTTTTTCTATGCCTAAAAAGAACTCAATTATATACAAATATGACTTTAAATGATAGTGCACCATGCGTACGCATCGCATACCATTTATACCCTAGAAAAGAGTGGTACGCAATTGTGTATCGTGCCATTGTATGCCATTGTGACCCTCGCAATCGACAGCCTTGTCCCGAGCTAGTATGATGATAAACTGAGCATCGTATCGAAATTATTAGAGTACATATAGTAGGTTGAGAGTCTCTCACGGAGCGAAAGTTAAATTAGAGTTTAAATCTCTTGCTTTAATTGAAAGGATGTCTCTTTAGCACTGAAGATGTAAATGTATTATTAATGCTATCGTACTACGGTAGGCGAGATCATGCCAGTAAAAATACAGAGGATACGTGTAGAACAGATTTCAGATGTCATTTCCGACGCACGATACGGGATGTCCGTCCGAATGTGACCCCTATCGATATGGGACAATGTTATTCTGATGCGTCATTGTTCGTGGAAAAATGGCATCTTAAATCTATCTGTTCTACACTTAATCTCTCTAATTTAATTCACATGGCTGACATTCACATCCTGACTATTACTGGATTCGGTACAGCTTTGAATCGATAATACTAAATTAGTATAACGTATTGCCATGGCAAGTCTTCCGATATAGCTATATTGATATTACAACTGTGTTCCCAAAACATGGAGTTCGGAAGCGTTTGGATCAAGAGCGTTTGAGAGCGCCACCCCCCCCCCCCCCGCCCCGTCCAGAGGCCAAAGTGCGACACTCCTGGGGGAGCACGCAGAAGGTGTAGAGGAGATATCCTGAAACGTTTGTCGCCCCGGGCAATACGCACCGAATCGATCAGAGAGGAAGTTATCTGGGCCACGAAAGGGAGGCCCACACCTTCGGGCGCTCGGTGTGGAACAAGCGGCTGAACACGGCCACGCCAACGGTAGCGCGAGCGGATGGATCAGAAATCCAATCCGCAATCAGCAATCTATAACATTAAGGATATGACTTCATTGTCGCCGGGTTGGCAGGGATGACTCGAAATGGTCCATACAGCTCTATCGACATATCGAAAGACGGCAGATATGACAATTTGGTATAATCAATCGATATTATCGATATAACGTTTGATGGAATCAAGCAACGTGAAATACCAATTTGAGATACGCCTAATTGTTTTCCCGACCTCCCCGTTGCATTTTCCAGAAGAACTTATTTTTACATCAAACAATTACCGCCTATACTCGTTAGCTTATTGGGTCGTTGAGATACATTTCATTATTAAAACCAGTAATAACCAAAAAAACAGTAATAGTTAAATGCTTATCCCCCAGTGCGGTGGTGGATGGCGCCGTGCCTCGGAAAAAGGCAGTGGACGAGCACCTACTGTCACACGCCAGCATTCGTCTTTTATTTTCTTTTATTTACAATCCCGCGCGCCAAAAGTGGTTCTTAGGATCATCAACAAGAGGATTGAGAGTTGGGCAAACGATTACTTGGGGGATTATCAGTCGGGGGGTTCAGAAAGGTGAGGGAGAAGCGTGATGCTTCAACAGTTAGAGGGCACTAATAGAGAGGAAATTTGCAGAAATATCAGGGAGATCACTCGATTGGAGGGACAAGATATGTATACGCAACCTGTACGTGACCCAGACTGCTCATGCGCGCGTAATGGACGGAGGGTTGTGAAGGATAGTGTTAGGAAGACGTTTCTGGCAGGGTTGTCCATTATCATCGGTGGTATTCAACGCATATTTGGAGGAGATGATTGAAGAGGCATCGGAAGAATTGGAGGTAGGAATGAACGTCGGAGGGGAATTGGTAAAATCAGTTAGGCTGGCGGATGATTAACATTTAATCAGCCAGGGGCATTGGCAAGTCACTGTGATAGATACGGCACACAAATCAATGTAAACAAACCAAAGATTATGCATTTTTCGAGATCGAGGCAAGCTAAGTTAAGCATTAGAATCGGAGGGAAGCAATTGGCGCAGGTGGAACTATTTATGTTACTCGGAAGAGTTTTCGACCCAAATGATCTAAGTAGTAGGGACCTACGTAAGTCGAAGAATTGCGTCGGGAAATGAAGATTTCTCAAGGAGGAGGGACTTGATGACGAGGACATTGAGTATGGACGTTAAGAAAAGACTTAAATATTTTATGAGGAGCGTGATTTGCTACGGCGCGGCGATATAGCCGTTGAAGCAAAACGATAGGCATACAGATTCAAGTCTTATGAAATGTGAGTGTGGAGAATGGCAAAGGTGGACTGAAAGGAAAACAAACGAGGAAGTCACAGGTATGGAGGTGGGAGAAATCCAAAGGAGGCGGGAAGCTGGGTGAGGAGGGTTTTGATTAGCGATGAGATGTTGAAGGCTGCGATAGAGGGGAGAACGTGAGGGAAGGGAGGAAAGGAGTTAGATGGAGTGAAGGGAGGAAGGAAGCATGCCGATTTGAAGAGGGGCCTAATTTAAGGCTATAATTTGGGTTGCTCTAATGTTTGGAATGTATCTGTTGCAGGTGAATGTATCGTTGCTCAGTCGGCATCCTTCTGAAACCTCACTTTAACTCTAGAATGCCATTGATGATTATGCAGTACATAGTCTTCTTATACAGGTATTCCATACTCTTATAAATACAGGATGACCTTCTACTTACATTGAGATTTTACTGAGAGGGCTTCGGGCAGTAGCTTAGGAGAAGCAGATATTCTTTCAAAAAAAGTAACCCTTGATGTCTGCGAGTTGTCACGACACGTTGACTGAAACCCTGAGAGAGTCATTCAGCGAGGGCATGAAAAGCTTTATTGCAAACAAGAATCCGCTGTTTCACATGAGACTGCAAAATAGGCGGAGTAAGCACAGAGCAGAGATATTACCCAACGAGCTGGCGAAATGGGAAAATATTTACAGGGAGAATTTTACTGAACCTAGCGCCGGTACCCCCATGCTCTCGAATATTCAAATATCGGTACACGTTTCGCGTTTTGAATCATGAACTATGAGAGGGTTTCCAATGAAAAAAAACACAACCATTCTACGCAAAAAACGAGAAGGGAAAGAATATTTACGCATGCACACACGCAAACAATCCCACTATCCCACAATTAGGCGTTTGTTCCAGATGAATATTTATGAAATGAAAAGGATACATATGCATTTTTACGTTTCAAATAAAGAAGAATTAAAATGAGAAGGGCTATATATATATATATATATATATATATATATATATATATATATATATATATATATATATATATATATATATGTATATATATATATATGTATATATATATGTATATATATAATCATTGTATATATATATATATATATGTATATATATATATATGTATATATATGTATGTATATATATATATATGTATATATATGTATGTATATATATATATATGTATATATGTATTTATATATATATATGTATATATGTATATATATATATATATGCATATACATATAATATACCCATATATCCATGCGTGTGAATAATAATTTGTTGAAAGGACAGTATTACGTTGTCACTAGCCTGTAGTGGCTTGATTGTATTAGATGAATGAGAAAGTGTTTCGTCTGCATGCATGATGTAACTCAAAGGTGTTGCATATTGTATTTACCCCGCGGATCTCACAGCTTGTTAGATCAGGGAAACAGAAAGGTAAGAGAAGCGATGGTTCCATCTTTATTCCAGGGAGGTCAAATGGAAATTATGAATATTCATGAAATTAAATAGCCTGGGTGTTTATACGTAGATCCCATTAATTAGGAAGTCTCTCTTGACAAACTCGCGGGGCTAGGCATTCGTTTTGCTCTCATGGCGGTCACGGCAGCGCTATTTGCGATTAGAAATGCAACCATGCGAGGGCAAATGAGGCAGTTGTCCTTGACCCGAAGGCATTCGGGGGGGGAGGGGGGATGAGGAAACAGTGATGAAACTCGTAAGAGTGATAGCGGAAGGTAAAACACACTTATCAGAATAATGAACATTCAACAGAGTATCTAAATAAATTCTCATACTGGCTCATTCATACTCATACTGGCCTTCTTTTAAAGCGCACCTTTCATTTCATAATAAGGATACAATGGGGGACGAGGCGTTTATCTTATTTTTATTTTATATCCACGAAAACTGTCCGCCAGGAGGACCGCCATTATTTACCTTCGTGATCTTCGATTTGTAATGAAAATGTTATAATACAGCATTTTGATTATACCCGTACTAATACCCAGAACTATTCTTCCATTATACATATTCGAAAGCGGCGATGAAACCTTTCACAAACAGAAGAACCGATTGACAATGGCCAACAACACTAGCATATTCATCGAGAGACACTCTGCAGTCTTTATGCCTGAAGTTTATTCTTTTTAAATGGTGGAATAGTGTGATAACATCTGCATCGACGAGATTGGATGTAATATAAATGCGAAGCCATGTAATTTACCCCCCCACCTCGTGTGTGTGTGTGTGTGGATGTATACATGTATAACTATATATATATATATATATATATATATATATATATATATACTATATATATATATATATATATATATATATATATACTATATATATATATATATATATATATATATATATATATATAGAGTTATATTTTTGTCCGTGGGTGTTGTATGAAATGAGATAATGTCAGATGGCGCCTAAATCACTTAGTGTTGTCAAGGCTCCAATTATAAAGAGCAACCCTGGTATCGAGGGATAAATGAACGCTTTTTCCAGGGAATTAGTTTAATAAAATCTATTCTAATAAATATTCTTCGAAAACTGGGCTATTTCCCACAAATATTCAAGGTCCGCTTCAATAAATAGGTCCCTCCTCGGACAGACAGAGCCTTCGGCACTCGAAAGTCCCTGGTCACGCAACAGCTCTGAAATTAACCGAGCATCACAAAGGAGGTCTCCTTGAAGAGAGAATTTCTCCTGCCTTGTGGATCTTTTTAATTCTTTTCTTTGCCCGCCGCATAATTGGAAAAACCCAGCGTCTTTAAATGGTTTCCCTTTCGCCACAAGTCAACGCGTCTCCAATAGTGAAAATGGAAACCGGTTGTGTGGCAGCTCAGGGGTCAATTGTGAAATATTACCTTCAACCCTCAAGTGATGGTGAGGTCATTTCTTCATCCGTGGCTTCCTCTCGCGAGGCAATAAATGGGTGGCTTATGACGGCGAGAGCGTTCCACCCCCCCACCTTCCTTTCCCTAACCCCCCCTTCCGCGCCCACGAAACGATGTCGGTATAGGCCTCAACAAAGGCGAACAGTGAAGGTACTCATCGAACCATACGAGCAAGACCAAAGCATTGGCAATCCAGCGCTGGAAGAGCAGTAAGGCGTGCATTCTGAAACCCCATCGTGAAAGATTGCGGGCGTCGGAGCACACTTGAGACTGAGTGGCACACTGTGATGTGCTATTGGAGAACTGACCCTATTCAAAAGCACAGTATCCCAGTCATGCATCCTTAAATTTACTATCCTACCTGCTGCACCCATAGGCGCAGAATCAGTAGTTACCGATAACATTTATTTCCACTTCAAGTTGAAATACGAGTGCCGTCCAGTTAGTAACTCCGTTTTGAAATAAAATGTGAACCTAGTGACAAGACAAATATGTTTTATTATAAAAAATTTGAAAGGCACATTCTCAAAATAATTTTCTGCACAATTGCCATTCAAATTGACGCATTTATTACAACGATACACAAGCTATGCAATTCCGTCTCTGAAAAATAGTAGTAGTGGTATTTAGGGTAAAGGAGGCGACCGACAGCTGAGGTCATTTGCGCCATTAGAGATGGACAGGAAAGAATGAAGGGTGGAGAGAAACCCGGCGTCGGCATTAGCCTACTCTTTACGAAAGCCGCCAAGGGGTCCGCAGTTTAACGTCCCATCCGACGGACGGCGTACTCACTCAAAGTGCCCTCCACAAAGTTCCTCAAGTAGGGATCGAGATACCTCTGAAAAATATTCAACACCGCTGGGATTTGAACCCGAGCCCTCTGGGTGGGAAACCTGTACGATAACCACCGCAACATCTCGATCCCCTTCTCTGAAGAAATCTGCAACCTTTTAACCACTTTTTTACACCAGATTTGCAATTCTGTGTACCTGTCGAAGCACTGTATTGCTAGCCACGTCTAGCGAGGTATTCGGAATCGTAAATCGGCAATTTCCACGAATTTCTCGTTGATTTTCACCGTAATTTCATCTGTCTCAAGGTTAGTTCGGCCCCTGCTGTGTCCTCTAGTCGCTAACATTGCTGCTGTGGCCATTATTTGTAAACCGAGAATGCACCACTGCCTCACTCCGCCTTCACTCATTACTATTCCGTCTCCGTACACACTTCACAAAGTTGCCTATCAATATTTCAATTGGATTGTGTTCGTTTTTTGCCAGTCAAAACATAATCACAGATCGCGGGATTTTCCATTGCAGCGCTCATTTTAACAGTTCGCAGAGAGAGCAAAGCAGAAGCACCACAGTCTGCATACTACCACAGCAGAATATGTACCGAGTGTAGGTACATTTAGACACCAAGATTGTGGCTCTAACCCCACCCACCTCCACTCTGGGCCAAAACGTAAGTTATTTTATTGACAGCCCTCGTAGGTAAGGTGTCATCATAGGTACACTTATAGACCGATGCGACCGTAAGCAATTACATGGAGTTATTGCGAAAGTCGGGGGGTAATTTTAGATTAGGTTAATCGATTATTGAGGATCGATTAAGGTCGGAACACTAGTTATATATTACAGCGATTAATCATAGTCAAATAATTGATATATGCATTATTTCTTTGCAATCACATCTGATTAAATTCAAAATGATTCATTAAAATAAATAAAAACATTGAGAGGAACAATTATAATCAGAAAACTAATAATCGATTGAATATATAAATGAATAATACATCATTTAAATGATCAGCCGATTATTTTAATCGAACTTGATTGAAATTTCTAACCGAAAGCTCGTGAATATTATAATGATCGTTCACGTGCAATTTATTATCGTTGTAAATAAAATAAATTCCAGCCTTTTAAAAATGCGAGGCATATAAATAAGCGCATACTTAAGAAAGAAATTTTAAATCGGCGTTCTGCCAATGGGAGGATTCATTGGAATAGTGACGCATTAATTTATGGATATCCGCAGGGCGAAAGAAAAGGCGGAAAGCAGCTTGCGTGTGGGCGGATGAATTCTCCTTTGATTACTTGACTTCTGAAGCACAAAGAAGAGTTCAAAGTCAACATCATCAATGCAAAATCTATTCTAAACGCAAGCTACTATGTTACAAGGGTAGGATCTGTACGTTTTTTTGATAAAACTTTGAAGATACTTCCTTAAAATACGTTGAATTAAATTTCTTTCGACATATTCCCCGATTTGGAAGGATGCTTCGTAAATTTCTTCCCTATTTACATGGTTTGCATAAAAAGTATCGAGGATGTTTTTGGAGGATATATTTATTTCAATTATTGTCTCAAAATCGGCTTTTACGCAACCCGAAGGCACCCTGGTTGGCGGATGCCGGATAAGGGTACGCGCGCAAGCTTCTTTGACGGCACCTAGGGTAAAACCGTGTTGGTGTCCTTTTTGGGAGGATTTCACTTTTGGGAATAGGAAATAGTAATATGCTGGTGTCAAGTCGGAGGGACTGTCCAAAAAGTCGGGGGTCATCTTCGATGCGTAGAAGAAGGTCTTTGCGAGCAGACACTCCAAGTCTGCTCTTTTGGTCGTCAGTCCTTAAGACCCTAGGGACGAGTTTAACGGTTTAGATCTTTCACATCGCCAAATTTTCAGTGATAATGGTGTGTCCACTGTCACTGTCTTATCAATGCCAATATACGATCTGCGATCATGCGCACACTTAACCGACCCGGTCTGAATTCAGCACTTCACGGAATGTAAGTCAGGAAAAACTTTTTACGACTGCATTTTATGCGAACTTTACGCGTCAAACATCACTCGTTTGAGGTTTGAGCATAGTTTAACTCTCCCAGTTATTCTCCTCACATCTTACCCACACGAAACAACAATTCCGACAACCCAGTAGCCATGTTGTAACAGTCCTATATTAAGAAGGACTCCTTCTAAACCTGACATCCGCAACCTAAATGTATACCTTGGAGACACGATGCATGGTGAATGGTTCCCTTGGTGCTAAATTCCTAATTTAATAAATTTCAATTACAGAAGTCTACATCATAATTTTCATGAAAGGCAGTGCGTGCTTCCTGCACAACCGGCTAAGAAAAATCCCGCGCACGGAAAATAGCGATGAATCTTGAGCAAAATGCCGTTACTTTGGACGTCCTTGTGGGTGACCCTGAGGTGGAATTTCTTCCAACGAGGGCCGCGAAGCGCCGACCGAAAATACAGGAACCAGAAACACTAAGCGCTTTAAAATCTATATTTTATCATCCAGCCCCACGTCGCTACACGTTAATTCTGCGGCGAGGCGCCTCTTTCCGAAAACACCTGAGCACTGCATCAGCCCCGGAGGGGAGGGAGGCTGGGAATACGCAGGGCCGCTTTTGCGAGTCGGCACCCAGACATCCATGGACATCCACGAGAGTCATTTGATTCGGAGGGATCTCGGTTCCATCCTAGATTCTTTCGCGTAACGAAAGTGGACGAAGAATCTCCGACTAAGCAATGCATCCGCTTTAATGAGAACGCATCATAAAGGGCGCATTTCAATCGTAAGAAATAAACATGTGGTCACCGAGACAGCACCCCTCCGAGACACTGCGTCATTAGCCGCGCACTTCCTTCTCTCACCTGCGAGGTCACCCTTCTGCACGCACCCCTTTTCCTTCCCCTCCTCATCCGCCCACCCCCAGGGTTGCGGAGGGGGGTGAATTTAAAGAGAACTGTCCCAGCTTGCGCGAATATATTCAATATTTCCGTTAAAAGTACAATAAAACTTGAAGAAACGTCACAAAATGTCTTCTCAGATGCCATCAAAATAAAATTTTATAATGGTTATGCATCGAATAGATGAAGAGCGTACCGATTCTATGAACTTCGCCTCTAATAAGATGAGATGAAATGAGTCATTTGATGCCATTTAATATTGATAATATAATTCCACTGCGAAATAAAAACATGTCTTCTCTCATTGCGAGTATATCTGGAAATGTAATTTGTCAAAAAGTAAGTCCAATTTAAGCTAATTTTCGGGGACGTTATTGCGCGAGGTTATGATTGATTAAAAATGTTGCAAAATGAAAAGATTTGATTTACTTTCCATGGATGGTTCAATTCCATTTGTAAGATAGAAAACAAGGCGTTTTACTGATGATGCCGCGCATGATTTCCGCAAACATTTTTAAAATTTTGGTGGTCATCATTTTGAACCTAACCGGTACAGTAGCGTAGTCACATACAAATTGTATTTAAGCCAGCATAACAACATATCACGGCTGTGGCCACCCCTCATCGTGAGCACGCAAGACATGCCTGATTTCGATGGGCAGGCGATGATGCAATTCACTGCGTGATTCCTATGAAACGGAGGAAAGCAGCTTCAACCGATGAACAATAAGACCAGGACTGTCCCGATAGTAGTAGGACTGAGTCGTTGAAAAAATGTCTGTCAGCATTGATGTATTCACTTGAAATAGTTTTTTATAAGTAGAACCCGTGTGCGTCCACACACCGCTTCCAGCGGGTTTTCCAATCATCATACGCCTTCTGGAAGGCGGTGCTCGGAATAATGCTAAGCTCCCTCGTCACGGCCTGTTATAACGCTTCCACCGAGCCGTGGTGACGTCCTTTCGGTACGGATATGAGGAGGCGGGGCAGGGGAAATAGAGGTTTCGAAAACGAACTATCCGCGCTCCGCCTCAAGCCTGGCAGCCCAATGACACCGGCCCCCAGCCTTTCCTGAGACTCCCCTCTCTCAAACCCAGCCAGGGGAACTCTCCTCAGTCTATCTGAGAAAATATATAAGTTATACTACTTTTGGAAAATATCTTGTTTTGTTTTTTACCATAGTAAAAAAGAATTATTGAATTATCGTGGGTGTCACTATTTAACAAAAAGACATAGAAAAAATGGAATTAGCCGCAAATCAGTGGAGAGGGTTTTTAGGATTTTGTTGAGCATGTTCATGTGAGATGAAACCTAAACCCTGATTGGCGTTCCGTACAACTCCGAGACGTCGAATGCGAGGATGGGCCAGCCGACCGAGAAACCAATCCCCGTTCTCCTTCCGCGCGACATTTCTCCCGGATAACCTCGGGCCACATGAAAGATAGATTGATAGATAACATCTTTGTCCGGGCGAAATTAGGGCCATAAGATCTCTTATTCCATGATATCATGCTCACACCGTTTAGCCTTGTTACCGTGTCGAAGATTTTAACGGGTCCCTCAACAAGACCATTTGAAAGAAACGAATATGTAAAGCCATGCTTCAATCTTAGATATGGAACCTAATTTCGTTCGACTCCACAAAACGGTCGTTTAGGCAACCAGAGAAGAGTGGGTGGGATGCTATGAGATAAAGGGAGTGAGGTGGAGGATGGGAACGTGAAATAAATTTTAAAAAAACTAACGAAGATGTTCTAGGAATGGTAAGAGGGTAGGAGAGGGAGTTGTCGGTGGAAATTCGAAGAAGGCAGGAAAAGTGGAAACAGGGAATATTGCGTTGCCATGGAGTGATGAAGAGGAAGGAAAGAGCAATAGATAAAGGAGAAAATGTTGCTAGAACGAGGAACGGGGTGGAAAAGATAGAAGGCGTGTCTGCCGGCCGAAAGGATGCGGAGCTAACTCGTGGTCCGATAAATGGCTGTTGTCGCGTGCATTTGGATTCGTGTCGGGTGACGTTTAGAAATGCCCGAGCGCACAAAGAAACTTGCTTCAAGCAGTAGGCAGATGCAAAAGTAAATATTTATGGCATTTTACTTAACGTCGATATGAATATCCACGAAATGTTCGATGCTATGACGATTCGAAACAATCGGGATTTCAATATCGAAGATACAAGGTTTGTATAAAGAGTATCGGTAACAATTTTTCCCTGGCGTGTGTCCGAAGTGCTGAATTCATACCGCGTCGGTGAAATGTGCGCATGATAGTAGATCGTATTGGCATTGACTTAAGAAGACAGTGCATGCCAATATCACTGCATATTTGGTGATGCGAAAGATCTGCGCTAAACTGGAACCGAAAGTCTTGACGGACGACCCAAAGAGCAGAGTCGGGTCCAAATTCCAAAGAAATTGCGGGAGATACCGCAACAGTAACTATTAACGGAGTCATCCGCTAATGTGGATTTCAATGCAACAATTAAGAGGGCGCCTCGATAGCTTAACTGGCTAAAGCACTCGACCGAATATTGAGGGATCTGGGTTCGAATCCCTGTCAAGGCGAATGATTTTCACACTCACGATTCCTCAACCCCCTCATAGTCCCAACTTGACACCAGCACACTATTTCCTATTCCCAAAAGTGAAATCCTCCATCCCTCGAAGGACACCACCGTGGTTTGACCCTAAATGCCGTCAAAGAAGCTTACAGACGTGCCCTTAAGAGAGCTCATATCCGGGATCCGCCTACCAGGGAGCCTTCGAATCGTGGAAAAGCCGCAAGGGCAAAAGTATATCGACGCTCTTAAGGGATGTATACTTCGAAAACTTTTTGTATGAGGCATTGTGGAAATATCTGAAATAACTCTATTTTTTTCCGAAACTTAATATACAAACCATGTATTGCCGATAATTAACTCATTAATTACCGCCACGAAGGAATAGGGCCGCCGTAGCCATACTTCGCCGTGAAACGCCACGGAGGGCATCACAAGCATCGCACAGCCGCCTCCGAATGAAACGAAAGACCCCCCCCCCCTTTCAAGTCCGGGGACGGTCCAGCCAGTCGCATCCCGCGCGATCGGTCGGAGAGACCGCATCCGCCACCAAGACGCACCGCGTCGCCAGCGACGCATCCCATCGCAAGAACAGGGTCGCTGCTCACCCCCTCGCCGTACAACCGACCCCGGAGGGAGGGTTTAAAAGGCCGGACCGCATGGAGGGGGCGCGGATGAAAAACACGCTCGCGCGCCGTAACTGCGGATTCATAAGCTGGAGGCCTCGGGGGGAGGGGAGCCTCGCCCGCCCCCCCCCCTCCGAGGAAAGGGAGGGCGAAAAGGGGGCGGGACCCTATCGTCGCCCATCGCCCTCACATCAAGACAAGTAAGATGAGTATATCGTGGACAACCAACCGAATCGACACGATCACATTGAAATTGGACCCGCAGAATTCAGGGCGGCGGGAAAACTTATTGATATTTTCGAAATTAGTGCTTTTTCTTTGTCAAATTTCAGTAAAACCAAAAGCGGTGCACATTTTGGTGATTTGATGATTTTCCGAGGAATGTCTCCATCACGGTAGACAAGGTTCTCAAATCCCGCGAGTTGTGAAGTGCGATCTATGATTAGGTTTTTACTGGCAAAAAACCACACACAAGCCAATTGTAATTCATTGGCAACTTAGTGAAGTGTGTACGGAGACGTAATAGTGATTAGTGAAGGCGGAGTGGGGCAGTGGTGCATTCTCAGTATAAAAATGGCCAAAGCACCAATGTTCACGACGAGGACACCGCAGTCGGGTCGTCGGCATAGCCTTGTGACAGATGAACTGACGGATGAACTTGGACATCATGGACATTTGTCCGATCACTCTTAAACTAACGACACCACTGACACACAACTCTTGTCACTCATCACACTTAGTCCGTGCACAGCGCAAATATCCCGATGAAAGTCAGTAGATTTGAAGATTATTGTCGGTAATAACCTTATCACTACACGGATTTTACATTTGCCGGTAATTGCGAGTGTATTGTTCATTTTGACTCGCTTGTGTTAAGCAACGACAGGACTTCCAAACACTGCAGCTCGAGGCGTAATGTCCTTGTTGTGTGTGTGTGTGTGTGTCAATACAACAAACATTCAGTTAACCCCAGTACTTCGCTTGCTACATGCAAACTCAGTTTACTTTCTGGGCAGCCCTTGAAATATTGTGGTCGAAACTAATGTCTAAAAATAATTAAATTCGACCAATGTCCTCACCAACGGAGGCGGAGGATTTGCCGAGTAAACAAAGAATTGAAGTGAGTCCTTGCTTTGGAAGTTACGAGAGATATTTTTCCCCTGAAAGAATGGACCTAGCAGATGTGATTCTGAATCATGCGATTTTAAAGGCGAAAAGGGCGTGCGTTTGAGAAATGTGTCGGCGTCAAATAAGAGAAGTGGAAAGATATTTGAAGGAAAGTTGCTCGTTCACGTCATTCCACGTTTATCATTACTCTACAGCACTGCAGCTCGAGGCCTATTGTCCTAGTGCATGCGTGTGTGTGTATTTCAATGCAGCAAACATTCGGCTCCCCGACTACTTGGCTCGCCACACGGAAATGGAGGTTAATGTCTTGACAGCCTTCGTGATTCGCCAACAAGGTAATTGTCATTGTCGTCGAAAAGAGAGAAATGTGTGCAGAGGAGTCTTAAGTGGAAAGATGTCACCGAGGAGTCAGTGAGGACATTGGCCGAAGTTGATTCATAGCATAGATGAAGCGGATATTCGAGTACTGGAAGCTACGTATTTGGAAGTGTGGGTTGACGGGTAGGATTTGGAATTTGGCGTGGGTTGGGATGGAAGATCGTCCAATTGCCGCTTTGTATTTTGATTGTGTTACGTTCTTTTATCGATCAAAGTAATAGACATTTCATTAAAGGTAGTTTATTTTGGAAATATCCCAATGCTTAACTCCAACGCATTAACCAATAGCACTCACTTACCTTGCATAGTTTTTTTCTTCAATTCTTCATATCTTCCACGTTTATTTAAAATTTAAAAAATATATTTTTAGTTTATTTGTGTTTTAACTTATTTTATTTCTAACAAAACACAAGCACAAACATAATACGCAGACGGGCACTCCTCCACCCCACTTGAACCCTCGGTAAACAAAGGGCATTGGCTCGCATTGCCGATGGCAGTGGTCACCCCGTCGGCCGAAATATCCACTTAGGAGTGTTATACATATGCCGCTAAACATTTATTCACTCCTCGAGGGACACCTTCTGTAGCATATTCTGTTTACAAGACGCTAAGGCGAGTGAGTGAAATCTTTGGTCGGGTTGGGGGGGGGGGGGGTTAGAGCCATTGTGCAATATGGGAGTCACTCGACGGAGGGGAAGTTGATTGCAAAGAGACGAAGGCGTATCAGAGAGCAGATCGCTGATTTCCGAAATGTCCACCATACCGTTTCAAGAAAGCGTGAATAAAAATGTCAAGGGAAGAAATATACCAGGAATGTGTTTCAGAGTTTCAGTAATGTTCAAGGCCGTACCATAAAAAACCATAAACACAGTAATCAACCCGAAGGTCGGAGTACAATGAAGATTATTGCAACGCGAACTAGAAAACGCTCCAAGTTCCGCCACGTGTTAAGTTAGTTTTTGTTGCAGAGAGAGAGAGAGGGGACATAGCAACAGCGAGACGCAGGGCCACGCACCACTTCGAAACTGATGTTCCTCTCTTACTTTGCGAAGCTTGCGGCTCCCGACACGTGGCTCAATAGAAGGGCGTATAAGGAATGAGAAGGCTTTTAGTATGGGTCTTCCTTCCGGTTCTCTCGTTTATTAGAAACACACGGTTTCTTCTAAAATACCATTTAGAATGAATGCAACAACATTGCCAAAATAGTGGAAAAAACATTTACGAGTCTACTCTCGGGGTGCGAAATTCAAGTAAAGTTACGAAGGCTGGCTGAGAATCAGCACACAGACCAGACCAGACCAGATCCCCTATTGACTGGGCAATTGCCCTCAGTTTAAACGCTGCTTCGGTGTGACAACGTCCACCCCTTCAGCGGCAGTGTGTGTGCATTTTGCACAGGAAAAACAATGGCGAACGAAAGTGTAAATGACGAACGTGTACCTTTCCAGTGTTAGTGAAGGAGAAATTGAAAGAAAGACCACTAGTGGGTTGGTAATTGGCCATTAACCTTAGGGAAGAACTAAAATTACCTTATTTTAAGGGCGGGAACATTTTGCCCAAAATCTCGTCAACAGGACGGAATGATATTTCTTAATATTAAACTAAAATTAATTTGTTGACTCCACACAGAATAACTGTGCCGCCCCAAATAGAATTTTGGCGAACTTGTGGAAGCCATACGAAATCGACAAAGAAATTTGACAGATTGCAAAAAAATGGCACTTCACTTCTTCCCTGAAAAACACAAATATCCGAAAGCGTGACTAGCAACATTAAAGGTTACCTGACGAGACAAACTAAATGGAAGTAGTACGGTTTAAGATACGAGCTCACGGTAGAAACGGCCAAACATGGTTTGAGAAAATTACCGAAACCTTACTTTATGTATTAAATAAGGATTTAGAATATCGAGAGAAAGTCAGCAATGTAAAAAAACCATGACTTCTTAAAACGACCAATAGAAGATGGCATGGTTTACCTGGATCGGTCTCGAACCCTAAACCCCAGATACGTATTTGAACCGAAGCGTATGAGCAAGTAAAAACAGCTCAAAATTATTGATTTAACCGCATCTATGTTATAGGTAATGCTGGGTGAAATTTTCTGGGGCGTTAATCATTCCATGAGTGAGCTCTGAAACCGGCAAACAAAAAGAAGATTTCGGATCAATAGCATCGTCGGCGGGGGGCAGCTTCTCTATCGATCCTCGGAACCGCATGTATTGCTTGCTCCAAGGTGCAATTCGCGACTCAGCTGAAGGACGTGCGCCAGTTGCGACCAATTATTCTCCCGTCTAAGAAAAAAGACAGGACTGAGGGAAATGAGTCGACCCATAAGAAAAAAAAAGATTGAACCGATGCTGAAAATTTAAATTTCATTAAAAAGCCTAATTTAAGCCATTCCTAATTCCGTATAAATTTTTACACACAAAAATCAATCAAATTTAAATTATTCCATATTGTGTTCAAATAATAATGCCATGGTGTGTGCAAAATGTAGGTCAAACACTTATTGGATTAAAAGCGGAGGGAGGGCAGGAACGCGGAGTGAAGATGTGATAACTGGAATGAAGTGTAAGGAGTTCTAATAATGAGTTGAAAAGCTTTAAGCAAAGATGAAGGAATGAAATTAGAAAAGGTGAGAAATCTTAAATAGAGGCAAATCGAGAGTTTCAAGGGAAACAGGAGTAAAGATATATATTGAAAAAGATAACGACGCACGTGTTCAGTGTAAAGAGCATTAGCTATAAGAAGGCGTTTATCAGTGGATCGGATGAAAAGATCCCGAGGAATTGGACAGAAGCACTTCTGATAACGCAATTATACCAGGAAGCATTGATCCGGGCGGGCACATGGATGAAGACAGCGCGTGTACACAAACACATGAAGTACTATGAGAAATAAAAGCAGACAAAGAGGTAGGAACAGGGAATACTTGTAAATGGAATTTTTCAAGGGTGCAAGGAATATTAAATGATTTTTCCTTGCCTTATGGTAGATTTTATGAGGATGGGGTTCGGCCAGAATATTCACCTAGGCCAGTTGTGTTAAAAAAATAGTAATTCATTTATATGAGAGGAGATTAATAGCCAATTAATATCGCACGCCGAAAATACGAAACAGAGGAAGATTGAGAAAGGAGTCCACCGACTTCTTCAGTGAAAATGGTACGGACTGAGGGAAGGGGTGGGACCAATGACGCCAATACTATATATATGCATTAATCGAAAGCGATATGGACCTTCGGCAGTTTGCATCGTGGATCTCGAGGAAGCTGTCGGCGGAAGAGTAAGCGAGGCAAAATTAATGGGATATTGGACGAGGGATGCCGGAGGACGTCGGGGCGTCACCCCATTTCAAATCCCAAACCAACACCAACATGCAAGGGTGCACGGGTTGCGGGCAGTGGACAGTGGTAGCAAACAAGGCGATCCTTAGTATATATATATATATATATATATATATATATATATATATATATATATATATATATATATATATATATATAATTGTACACATGTGAGAGACAAGTGCTAAAAGCGGCATAGAACGGGCGCAGGTTACGAATGAGGGTAAGGGTCAACTGCTGGTCTATTGAGGTTGATCAGCGAATGAACAGATTTCGTTGTGCAGACAACCAAGGGATTCCAGGATATTGTTGATCACATTTCAGTATCAGTGTGAGAGGAATGCAATGGCAGCAAGTGGTAAAAATATGCAATAGGCAATATTCTGGAGAGATAAAATAATGGAATTCAACATATAAGTTAGAGTGCACGACGAAAAATGGAAGCATTCAAACGTGTAGCATCTCTCGCCGATAAAAAGATTAGCAAACTCAAAAATTCTTAACTTGTAGGCCAGTCAAAGCAATTGGTTTGAGTTATACCGATTATACAATCTAAAAGTTTACAATGTTATCACTAGATTTGAAAATGTTGTATGCATGTCAATATACTCTGATTGGCTAAAAATATTCCTCAGCCGACGATATTCGATTGAGACGCTCAATAACTATGATTACCCTGGCAAGACTTCCTTTCCTCTTACTTGCTTTCTGGGGGTAATTTCAAAGGAAACGCGTGGAACGAATTTCGTCGCGGTTTATATCTTAGTTATTTATTTATTTATCGACTTAATTGGGCGAGGTTGAGACATATAGTCCCTTATTCCACCTAACCCGTACATAACAGACATTAGATGGAAGACAATTACATACAACCAAGCTTTAGATGGAGGAAAATTCACCTAGGTGGGAATCGAACCCGCGACCTCTGGGTTGGTAGGCGAGGAAGTTAGCCCACCGCCACCGGGATCGAATTGAATTTTAAAAAATTCAATGAAAACTACAGCAAATTTTTTGAAAATTAAAATAAGATGTATTTCATTAAATTATTAAAATGTGGGATCGATCAATGGAAATGTATGCAGGCGAAAATGTTGTACCATCGCAATAGCCTTAGTATTGAAAAAAAAGTGGACTACATAATTTCGCGATATCAGCTCCTTGAAATGTTGAATCTACGTTCGTTTTTAAAAGCGAGAGCAAAGATGAGCTCAACTATTCTCTTCGGTGGGAGCTATTTCAGACTCTTGCCTTCGGTTGATTGCCCTGAATTTCCGGTAGGCTCTAAAAAAGTATCTCTTCGGTGCCGGATGAAAAGTGCCAAAATGATACAGCACGTCACGAGAATATCTGTGCATCGAAAAGAAATATCTAAGTGCAAGACAGACGTCTGATGGTCAGGATTCGGCGGAAGAAAGAGACGGCGGGATTCAAGAGACATGGAGGAGGGGTGAAGGGGAGGATGGGAGGCAAACGAGGGAGGGATTGGGGTTGGGAGAGATGGAGGGGCCTGGTGGATGGGGAGGGTGGCGTGATCAGAGGGGAAGAGGGGAGGGAAGCCACTTGGGGAGGGAGGTGGAGGGGAGTATGAAGGGACAGTCCCCCAATCACTCGACGCCCATTCATCTCCAGGCTCCCTTCGGCGTGTGACGCCATCTCGGTCTCTCCCTCCTCCCCCCGCCCACTCCTCCCACGTTTTCAATTGGAATCATTTTCGTTTTAAATTGAAACTCGTCGTTTCGTGGAGTGCTTTAGCTTATAATCTGTTACGTTCGTTATTCATTTTGCCTTTGGTTGCATGCACGAAGGAATTGCCCTGGCGCCGTTTACGAACAAAATAAATACATGATTCCGGTCAAATGGTGTCAATTTGTTCCGATAGCATACACCTTTAAATATACTCGGGTTAGTTTTTAGCAACCGCCGGAACCCAATATTTACTCAATAAGTTTAGTCTCAGAAATTTTTCAAACGAACCAAATTCACGAACAATTGGGATCAAAGGCGCATTCACCTGGATAACAGTTTAATGCGTACAAGGTAATTTACCTCAAATTATGTTTCGCATAGGTTGAAAATAATCAATATATGCTCAGTATACAGGGTTCGTCCGGAAAATAAGTGTACTGAGCTCAGGAAAAAAAATTTATTACACTTTTACATATCTTAAGCTAATATTCCTCAAAATAGGACCCTTGTGAGTCGCTACACTTGTTCCAGCGGCGTTCCCATTCCTGGAACGCTCCCGCGAAGGCATCATCGGGAACCTCTCGAAGACTCGTCGTCGGCCTCTTCTCTGCCCTCCACGAACATCTTGTGCCACCGAAAGATCATGTTTCTGGACATGGCTGACTCCCCGTAAGCCTGGTTAATCATACCGACAGTTTCGGTAGACGATTTCCCAAGCTTTACCGCAAATTTGATGGAATAACGCTGCTCCAAAAACTTCGGCATCGCGTTCCGTGACGTGGGTCGAACGTGGAGGTTCGCGTTAACAGAGCTCCTCACTACACCACAGCTCAGAGCCGACTGCCTTTTTCAGCTTCGCTTGCCAACATACCCCCCTCCAATCGCAGCCCGTCAGAGCGGTGCTGGGCGCGCCTGGAGCGGCGCGCCAAGCCCAGGAGTCAGTACACTTATTTTGCGGACGAACCCTGTACTTGCATAATAATATTTGCATAGAATATTTACTTTTAAATATTCACTCAGGTGACTTTCGATTCTTTGCAACAGTAATTCGTGGAATATTAAAATCCTCTTCTCACTGCAAAACTCGAAAACCAGCGCTACATTGTCGAAACGTCGAAAAACCTGCCATTAAATAACCTCCTCCAACAATGCGATTTAGGGACTGATGAAGATCTGCCTTCTCCCGATCCACGCGAACCGCAGCTGCCATTGAGGAGAAGGATTTCAAAAGTCAATACCATTGGCATCCTGAGGCGACTCTGAGGGGGTCCCAGCGTCATTCTAAACCCCGCGGGATCTCAAAAGTGGGAGATGTCTACCCTGAAAGCCGGCCTGTGGCTGTGCATTAGGTTTAGGGTAGCCAGGGTGTTCGAGTCATCATTAGAACACCGTAGATGAGGTCAACTGGCCAAAATTAAGAGCTCGGATCTTACGGAAGTGTTATGTGCGAACGTAAATTATGGCAAAAAGATATCTCCTTGCCATGCCATTTAAAAAATCATATTTGTATTTGAATAGGTATTTGGAAATAAAATAACCGCAACAATATTTCTCTTTTCTTTCATTAATAAAATGTCTTTCATGTTGTCGCAGTCCATACTTCAGACGTTCGCTTGTCTGAGTTGAACAGGTTTGGTACAGCCAAAGAAAAACAAACTGCTTACGCTATCAAGGTGAATGCGTGAATACATAGATCTCGAGTGTTTTCACCTATAAACATTAATTCCTAGGGCAAGTGCTATCATTCGCATCGGATATGTGTGGAGGAAAGTACAAAGAGGATGTAATTATGGAGGTCGAGACTGTGGAATCTCATTTATGACGATGAGAACGTTACTCGATTCACTGACTTTGCGTTTCACAGACGCTATACTTCTTAAGCTAGTTTCACTACCCTGCGGCATCATCAGGAAAAATGAAGGTACCGGTGTAGATATATTTGTTGATTAAGTAATATATTTTTAGAGGAACGCAAAATCTATATTGTGTTAAATTCCTATCATCACACTACAGTGGGTTTAATACTATCGGAGAATTGAACTCTTCACCGTCCAGTAGTTGAAATCTTTTTCCTTTGGTATACTCTGGCGATACTTCAAAGCTGTTTCATTGCAAAGTCTATGATGTTTCTTCCGCTTTATTTGACGCAGTCACCCTTGGATCTGAGTGATTGCATAGCATTTTTCTCGTCCACGCGAAATAACCGCTATTTGGAGCATATGAGAATGCATCGATGGCGGAGGTCTGTCCCATGGCTGTGGTTCATTTTTATTCCATTTTCTCGTATAAAAAATGACTAATTTATCAGGACAATTTACAATTGATTTGAATTAAGTCTTCCTCCAGCATGTTTATAAATTTCCACGTCATTTGATAGATTTCTATTGAATATTTCTCCCTTTCACCTACCTTTCTCTCCCATATCCTCCCTTACATAATATCCTTCCAGCCTGCACCCCCTGACACACAAAACCCTTTGGTGAATCACGGGGTATTTATGTAGACATAATAATTTAACTCACGGAAAATACGAAAACGGCAAATAGGGACTCGAATAGCAGAGACTATAGTACATGTTACGGATTGGCCACTGAATGGAACTTAGCAACACAGATTCCAGTGAGGCGACAAAGAGTTAATAATAGCACATGCTCCATCTACTCTCCTTGGGTCCGATCGCGCCCAAGAATGTGGAAGAATTGGCGAATCGAATCAAATAGAGAAACAATATTATCGATATTTTCAACAATCGAGAAACATGCGATACGCTATTAATATGATGTGTACCGAATGAAAATGACTCATGCGGACTTGTATCGAGCGATGCATGTCGCCTACGCTTCGTAGTTCGCTCTCCGTTAGCCAAAGAAGTGCAGTGGCCGACGACGAGCCGGGACCGGCAGTGAGCCGAGCCGGGGGACGTCGCCGAGAGGAGCCCGAGGCCCGGTTCGTGGCCTCTCACTCGACTCGGACGCCTCTCCGCGGAGGGCGCGAAACACCCCCCCAGGGGGGGTGGGCTGTTTAAGTGGCCCACTCCGAACTGATGACGGAGACATTGAGTAAGAATGTTAAGAAAAGGCTCGTTAAAACTTCGATATGGAGCGTACTTATGTCCGGCGCGGTCGTGGTCGGCCGAAACGTGGTCACTGATGCAAGATGATGGACTTAGATTGGAAGCTTTTGAGATGTGGGTGTGGAGAAGGATGGAGAAGGTGCAGTGGACGGAAAGTAAAACAAATGAGGGAGTACTAGGTTCGGTGGGCCAGGAGAGGGGTTTGTTGGGAGAAATCCAATGGAGGCAGGAAAAGTAGATGAACTGGAGGTAGGAATGAAAGTGGGTGGGGAATTCGTTAAATCAGTTAGGTTTGCTGATGACCAAGCTTTAGTTTGTCAGTCAGCCAAGGGATTGCAAGCATTGCTTAGTGAATTGGCAATTCAGTGCGACAGGTATGGGATGAGAATCAATATTAATAAAACAAAGGTTATGCGATTTACTAGAAAGAAAAAGGGCAAGCTTAACATTAAAATAGGAGGGCAAAAACTAGAGCAGGTAGAACAGTTTACGTATCTCGGTAGTGTTTTGGACCAACACGGTCAAAGTAGTAGGGACGTAAGGAGAAGAATTGCGCTAGGCAAAGAGGCTTTCACGAGGAGGAGGGAGTTGATGACGGGGACTTTGAGTAAGGATGTTAAGAAAAGACTCGTAAAAACTTTGATATGGAGCGTAGCTATGTACGGCGCGGAAACGTGGTCATTGAAGCAGGAGGATAGACGTAGACTGGAGGCTTTTGAAATAACCTTCCTAACACTGCCCATCCGGACTCCCCATTCCCCACTCGCACCTAAGCAATCTGAGACATGTACAGGTTGCGGATTAGCCTCCTGTCCCTCAAATATATTCCTATTTTCTGCAATATACTCATTAGTTTTTCCCAATTCACTCCATCAAACGCCTTTTCGAAATTTACGAAACAGGCAAATACCTCCTGGTTGTGTTCTATATTCCTCTCGATTAATAATCTCATTACTGCAATGGCATCACGCGTACCTCTCCCCTTCCTAAATCCAATTAGATCATCCCCTAAGTAATCATTTGCCCTATTCTCTATCATTTTGTTTATGATCCTGAGAACAACTTTAGCTACGTGGGATATCAAACTTATTTTCCTGTAGTCCTCACATGATGTAGCCTTTACCTTTTTCGGAATAGGAACTAAAACTGATCTCACAAAGTCTTCCGGCCAGATTCCTTCCTCATACCTGTAGATACTACGAATCACCCCATATAGCCTCTTCCTCCCACACTTTCCTAAGCATTTTAAAAGTTCCACAGGAATGTTATTCACCCCCGCGGCCTTATTTAGTTTCATCTCCCTTAATGCTCTTTCTGACTCATGGTCGAGTATGTCTGGAACTAAGCTCTCTTCCTCGACGTCATGTTCCTTTTCGATGTCTAACTTTGTTGTAACTGTATGGTAATGAACTTCGAAGTTCTTTACCATACAGTTCTTCTATATATTCCTCCCATCTCTCTTGGATCTTTCCTGCGTCGACTATTTTCTTTCCCGCCTTATCACTAACTGCTATCATCGACCTTCCTTTCTTACTTCCCGACAAAGATTTAACTTTGCTGTACAGCGCACCAATTTCACCCTTCCTCTAAATAAAGATATACTCATGTCAAAATACATTCAAAAGACGCGTTGGATATATGGGGCTACGTACAGAGTCTTAAGTGAAAATAAGTCTTCTCAATCCGCAACTATTTTCGCGTTGACGGAATGAAGGATTAAGACACACACCTGGACCAGCTAACCAATTAAGAGCAATTTCCATTGGTTAAGCAGTGACGGAAGTCATGGCTCATTATATTTGAAGTGTTTCTGTCATGGGAGTCCATTATAGTCGTATCGGAAAATGAGTTGAAAAGGTGCTCTCGGGACTGACTTCCTCCACCCTTGTTCGGGGTCAGGTAATTAAAGGCCTATGCATTGAAAGTAATACGCTGCTAAGAGTTAAATGGAAAAAATAGCTGAAGCACCGTTATTGCACCACAGATGACAACAATTACACGTTAAGGAATTCCCGTGAAATATACACAGAATTTTCTCCTAGAATTAAAAACTATTTAATCGAACTTCGTACGCACGTACTCAATGGACGATGAATCTCAGTAAGAGTCACTTTTTCAGTAGTTAAATATTCGAAAACAGCGGGCTGTTTAACTCGCGTTGACATAACACTAAAATACGCATCCATACTTCCGCTTCTCGAAATACACTGGATGAATTTAACTACCTCAAGAGTCCACGGGGAATGTTACTTTCACATGCCATCAGGAGTACTTTTGAAAGTCATTTTGTTTGTGGTCTACAATGTGCATGTGTGCATTAGTTTTCAGCCTACCCTCGTGTTTGCTCCTGGGAAAGTCCGAAGGAGATGCATTTCTCCTCAACGTTTGCACCAAAATGTTTTCTCTTGCTGTCTTCAGGAGGGAAGGCGGCGGCGCATGCCCGCTTATCCGTCCCTGATTCTATGAAGGTCAACTCAAAGAAAAGAGAGATGATCGCATGGAGGGGTCCCCCGTCCTTATTTCTCTCGTCTCGCGGGTCTTGGGCGTTCACGCAAAGAGAGGGGGGGAGGGGGGAAGGGGTTCATTCATGGGAGGCGATGCACGGTTTAACGAGACCTCCGGAAGGGGAGGCGGTGCAAGAAGCAGAGCCCGGAATTGGGACGAGGGAGGAGTGGGGAGGGGAGAGGAAGTGCCAGCCAAGACAACTAACACCGTCCCTCACGAGCCCGAATCCTTCGACAATCAGCCTGCCTCCATGCCGTGTGTCTAGAAGGGCTATTCTCTCTTTCTTCGTTTCCCTAATTCTCTCTCTACCTTCACACACTCCTCCTTCCGCAATCTTCCGGGGTTCTCCGGCAACTCCCTCTCTTTGCCTACGGCATTCGTCCTCCACTCCGTCCAACTCATTCCCTTCGTTCCTCCCCTCATTCTCGCCTCCAAAGCCTCCAATCCACGCCCATCGTCGCGCCCCAAACACCACGTCGCACATCATTACAACCGTAAGCTTCATGAACTTCGTAGTTTCAGGCTTCACTTTGTGAAAATTATCCATTGCGGAAAGAAAAAACAGCTATCGTACCTGATAGTACCCTAGAGATCGTACGCCATAGTACGGTAACTAAGGATGCTACTATGTATTGAAACCATGAATGACATTGATGAAATTAATGAAAAATTAAGAAAAGAAGCGGCATTTAAATAGTTGTTTTATTCTTTTCCTCCGCTTCATATTATATTTTACTAACTTTTTCTTTACATATTTAATACGCGTGCCCATCATCGACTATTTTCTTCTCGTGAGTACTTCAATTCAAATACGAAGTTCGATTGGAGAGACATTATGTATTCAGTGTAGTGCACCCAATGATAAGCTAAACCAATCGTGCTGGAGTACCCAATCAATTTTTACGTGTAATTTTACAAAGTTCCGCTTTTTTTTCCATTGTGTGATGGAACATTATCGCACAGTTGTACCCCAGGCTACCACAATTGCCCGTCTTTAAGGAAACTCCTCGAGGCCACCCGTTAGCCGGTCGTCAGCGCGATCGAGTGGAGAGCCTCCCGGTGGAGGAAGGAGGCCGGAACAATGGCGGACGCAGCAGGGCCGGGGAGCGGGGTGGCGGCGGCCCTGCTCCCCTCGAGCGAGCGCGCCCTCCAACCGATGCCTCGGGAGCGTCTCCCGTCGTCACGGTGCGCGGCTCAAGGTGGATGGCGTGGATTGGGAGGGGGAGGCCTTCTCCCGCGCGTCTTTCATATCGTGCTCGAGGGAGGAGGCGGAAGGGCGCGCGAGGGGGAGGGAACCTCCCCTTTCCTTCCAGGACCCCTCGCCGGCCAATGCAGCCACGGTTCAATGCGGGCTTTGTTTCAGACATCCGCGGTTTTATTCAATCCTTCCCTCTTCGAATCGGACGAATCTCTCTCGCGGGATCTCATGCTACGAAGTATCACACTAACTACTTAAGAAGATGCTTCGGAGATTTATGACCCCCGCGGAACTGTGGCAGAGGAGACAAGAGTAATAAATGGGTATCCTCCATGTATAATATATATTTATAAATGGGTATCCCCCCCGTCAACTCCTCCTTAAGTATAAATCCGTTTCCGGATTCACTATTATAAATCAGCTTTTGTTATTTTAAATTGAAAATCTGTAAATATTAGTTTTTAAAAACATTTTAAATTGGATTTAGCATAATGATCACGAAAATTTTCAGTTCTCTTTATGATTTTGAGAACTTTCTTGACTTATACGAGGAAGTAAGGAAAGGGTATGCAATAATAACAAACTTTGCAATAAGGTGCCTATGGGTCCCAGGAAGGAGTTCGTCTAAGGAAGCGATGACGAAGGTGCATAAAATTGTGCTCCTCTCATCTACGAGAAGGAAGTGAAAATCAAGTCAGCCAGAATAATCATAATATCGATTAAATTCGGAAGGTACGATTTTAGCTTATGGCTTTAGGTTTGTGGTAAAAATCGGAAGGGAAGGGTGATGAATGCGTGCATCATGGTGGAGTACGGATGTTGTGGTGGACCAGAGGATAAAAAGAGAGTTATGTTCACAACCAGAGAGTGGATGAGTCGAATGAACAAACGTAGATGAGAGGAGATAGGGATGGTAGAGCGAGAGAGAGCCATGGGTGCATGTTTTCGAATGCATGGGTGCAATTACCCAAATATATCATTTCAATTTTTTTGACATTACTTAAGCAATTTTTTTAGACTTGGCCCACCTCGAAGGAGAACGGCTTTAAGAATCTGTGGGAGGGCATTATATTTATCCAGATGATGATTTAGACAAAAAATATTTCCATTATAAAGTGAACAAAATTAAATCTGCATTCTATGAGGTAGGTCACACGGCCAGGAATTGTTTAATTTAAAGTACTCCAGCAGGAAGGGCGAGGAAACATAAGGGCGCATGTCTGATACCGTCACCGTTTACTTCCCATTTCAATTCACTAACTATTTTATTAACTTATTATCGCCAAACGCCATATAATACCTCAAAAATTAACTCGAAGTTTTGCTGGATAGGTGGCAGTAGATCTCACCTAGTTCTAAGCCTAACTGCGCGTGTATTTTACAGGGTAAAAAAGGGGGGGTAGTTCCTTATTCCCTGCCTGGTGGTAGTGTCCCAGGAACATCTAGTAGATCCAAAAAATCACAAAGGTCAGATGCCGCAAAGGGTGCCGAAGGGGTCGCTCACGACGGGAGCACAGCGCTCTACGGAGCTACTACGTCCCGATAACACCATGTAAGCTTCCTCAAATCAACTTAGAGCACTTTCTTGAACCACAGATGTATGCCTCAATCTTCAATTGAAAGAACACACATTTCAGGACAAGAATCGGTTTACACTATACCACAAAGCGTCTCAGGTTCTGGTGGGAGAAAGTCGTGAGAACAATACGCTTCTGACAAGGACAATGCGTTGTAAAGATGGCGTGGTAGCCTATGGCAACTTGCATTGTTTCTATTTAATTACATCTCGAAGGTAATTCTCTCATGCAAGTAAATTTGAAGATTGAGACAAACTCTTGTCCAATAAATTGCAGATGATTTGCATAATGATAAAAGCATTATGGTATCAGATGGGGAAAATACTATGAAAATTGTTGAATGCTTAATGATCGGAATGGAAGGACTGTGGCAGGGTTGTGAATCAGGAGTTACGATAGAGAGGGGCGCGCACCCCCGTGACGCCGCAGGACCCACTTAAGATGCTCAGGAGAGTATGCCTTGTTGGAGCATGGGCATTCCTCGTGCCTTTATATATATATTGTAATCTAAATGGCCAGAGAATCTCTGCTTCTCAATTTATCTTCTCTTTTTGGCATGAGAATATCTTGTTCATTAAATTTAACCGCTTAGGGTATGCTTGGGTTTCAACTCGACTGGTCCGTCTGGATGTCCACTCGGAGAGATTGATGTAGCCCAGAGGTGCCCCAGATTCAATCAAATTTTGGTTCGATAATACGCTCCGGTTTTAGGTCTAAAATCCTAAACTCTTCGAGGGAAAATTCCTCGATTAAAAAGTTACGTCTTCAAGACCTTATCGTCAATAATATCTAATGTTTGTAAGATATCAACTTCACTCCAGTCCTAACTTTTCCCTCAAAATAAACTACAGAAGATGAAGATGTGATGTACCGAAGACGTACAAGAAAAAATTCATTTCCAAGATGGTTTAAGTCCACATCAAAATTAGTTGAGGGAAGAGAAGGGCATGGAAGTGGATTTCAATCATTGAGAATAATGACTCCTCTGACAACACAGCATCTGATGTCTGCACTGAACAAAAAAACTTCACAGGAATCCAATTTTTTGTTAAGTTTTGTCGACATCGGTCTCCACAAAAAACCTAACATGGCTAATCGGTTCTCGTAGGGCGATTGGCGAAATTTCGACAACTGGGATTACTGTAGTCGATGCGCAGCGCTAAGCAGCTGGGCGGTGCCGCCCGACACTTGAGAGTAACTGTACGCTTTTTTATATTTTTTAGTATCCTGCAAGCCACCGCAAGGGTGTGTGGCAGGGGGGGTGAATAATGCAGACGGCTGTGTGCTTTGACACACGGTGGGTCCAATTGGTAACCGGAACACTTCCACGTAATTCTTCCTCAATTAATCCTCAGAGCATTCGCCATCGTGGGGGGTCGAACACAGTTTCCAGGATTCGCGGA
Source organism: Hetaerina americana (assembly GCF_022747635.1). Taxonomy (NCBI): domain Eukaryota; kingdom Metazoa; phylum Arthropoda; class Insecta; order Odonata; family Calopterygidae; genus Hetaerina; species Hetaerina americana. The sequence continues at coordinate 2,923,763 of NW_027286919.1, forward strand.
GACTTTAACATTGTCACAACGTCGAGGTGTTCCTCAAGTGTGAGTGGAAATCCACTCCTAGTGAGCACAACGAGAGCCATTTCTTTCGTTCCATGACTTCAGCGACTTGGAGGTCGGACTGTTTGTTTCCCTCCTCACCGACTCTCCAAGGATTGATTCCCGGGCGCGGCGCGATACCTTCGGAGAATCCTGATCACGGCTTTCCTATACCTCTAAGCATGCCACCCATCGAATCTAATGTCAAATTATAAACCATGCTGCCTTACGTTTAGGAACAAGAAAGAAAATGTATGAGTTCTTTTAGTGTTCCCCTCAAGACTTCCTCCGACTTAGTCGATAAAAACCAAATTCAACTTTTTGACTCTATCTTTAAATTTGGGTTCACTGGATTTTGTGAGGCAATGACTTTGTGACGCGGAGTGGTAAAATATATTGACTCGGTGGTATTTTCTTAGGCACCCGCTCTTGGTCCTTCCTCAATAGATAGGGTGCACGGTGTCTTAAATGGAGAGTTTGGGATTTCGGAGCCAGGGCGGCAGGCGTGAGGCGATAAAAACATTTCCTGAACACGTCGACAAAAAAATTGAAGCACTTAATTGTTTCATTCCCTGGGTCTCTCAATGGATTTACGAGTGTCGTTGCGATCCGTGACTGCATTCGCTTTTTGAAGACTGGCATTCCAAATGACTCTAGCGGACTCACAGGGCTTCGACGAATTAATCACCGGCAACGCATTTTGTTTGAGACGTAAAGTAGATATATTTATTGATTTACTCATAGATGAATGGCAGCGCCGTATTTTATTTGCGTCATTGGTTTATCCGTCGGATCTAGGGTAATTACGCTGGGAAAAAATGTTTGAAGGATCAATTATTTTCTGGTGATTTGTCTCTCCGCAAATCCCTCGTATCCGATGAAATCCAGTTAAGATGCGAATTATTCTGGTCACGAATTAGGAAAATGTTAGCTAGTATGTGTTGGATTTTAGGGTGAACATGTAGGTCGTAATTTAAATAACTAATACGTGTATAGTAATTGTACTGGAGGTAATAAGTCTTCATGAAGTGTATCGAAGAGGCAAGTGGCAGCAGCCGTGTATAAGCCAAAGGCCCGCCCAATGGGTGAAGAATTCTCGGAAGATTCGGGAATCAAATTTTGCCGCTAGCAGATGACATAGAAAGTGGTTCAGACCATTATTGCATGGGACACCTGTGGTAAACGGCATATCGAGGCTATTCCAAACGCCCTTTTGACCGTAAACTTAGGGCGAAAAAATGTTTGAATGTTCTTAAGAAAAGAGGGAGATTAATTGGGGGCCAACATATGGAATTCCTCGTAATATTAATGGCAGAATAATTAGTAATAATGTTGCTAATGAATTTAAAAACTTATCTTTGAAAATAATAAAAAAAACAGCTGGACTTCTTTGCGAGGATTAGTACGAAGAAATAATTTGTTTCCATTTTACTGTATGCAGTCAAAATGGAAATAAATATTTTATTCATGTTAGCCAACCTTTTACTTCGTGCAATGAGATAATTTTGCGCCCTTTACGACTGCAAATACCGTAATTTTCGGCATGAAAAGACATCCTCGAACAAAAATGCTCGAACAGACGAAATAATAGGCAGAATTCAAATATTCAGTATTTTATATCTAAATGAAGAAGTATATCCTGACGATGAGTTAATTATTCTAACGTCCATATCCGTGAAGGGCCCGCTCGGCGCTTCTCCCACACATTCTTAGAGAGATACTCTTTTTCCTCATTCACGTGGGGTTTTGCGATTTTCCTGTCGGATTTGACTCTAAAGTGTGTGCTAGGAGTTTGCCAAATTTCAACTTCTTGGGTATCTCTGCAAAGCAGGTGAAATATCTTCAGACACGCAAATTTATACATACAAATTATGTAATAAATGGTTGGCCCCGAGAGGAGCTAGGCTCTCTGTGGCTGCAATTCGTAAGTTCTTTCCGCTTTCTTAATGTTCAACATGTCCACCCGACACATAAAAACCTTTCGCGGGCTTTAAGGACCCCTAGTCCTTGGAGTATTCTGGCTGGTGAAATGGGCACATCGGGCTGGTGAGTGTGGCGGGTCATCTGCCTTATTGGTCTCGAGATTTTCTTGATCGCGTACCCATAACATAAGGCGACGCGTAATATAGTTGTAGGAATAAATTAAACAGATGACATACGGATGATACATGATATGCGTGTGTATACTCGGAAAGGCACTGTTTGTGTGTGTATGTATATTATACACACACACACACACACACACACACACATATATATATATATATATATATGGGCTGACACAATATAGCACAAATAGAATAGAATATCAGCATTTAAAAGGGCACTCACACGGTAAATTTTTCGAGTTTTCGGCCCTCTCAGAGGCCTTCTTCAAGTGAAACTTCTTCAAGTGATAGAAAAGTTTCTCTCTTGAAGAAGGCCTCTGAGAGGGCCGAAAGCTCGAACAATTTACCGTGTGAGTGTCCTTTTAAATGTTGCTATTCTATTCTATTTGTGTTACATTGTGTCAGCCCATTATTGTGCCGCTCGTGTGAGTTTTTCCGTACAATCGTGATATATATATATATATATATATATATATATATATATATATATATAATCATTGATTAATAAATTTAATACGCAGAAACACAAAGAAAGGAAACTCACATATGTAGTTTTGACCTTTCGACGGCCTGATGTCTGCTGATGATGACGGTCGTGCCGTCGAAACATCAAAACTGCATATGTGAGTGTCCTTTAATTGTGTTTCTGCGGTTTAAAAATCTTATTCAATGTTTTTATATACTACCTTGATCAAAAGGTTCCCGGAATAACCACCGTGTGGCGCTCCCATCGTTCCGATTTGAGTTCTGTTTTTTTTGTTAAATTGGTACATCTGTTGTTGATATTCCCTTTAAATCTTAGTGTCATAACTTGACATTTGCAAAAGTTACGTAGCCAAGAGTACATCTATCTCTGTGTGTGTTGGCGATTTTTTACAATTTCAGAAATGGATTTAAAGTTGCAACAACGAACTTGTATTAAATTTTGCGTAAAAAACGGATTTAGTGGCGCACGGACGTTGGAAATGTTGGAAAAGTGTTTCGGCCACGATTCTCTAAAAAAAACGGTCGTTTACCAGTGGCACGAGCGGTTCAGAAGTGGTCGTGAGTCAATCGAAGATGATGAACGCAGTGGCAGACCATCGACATCGAAAGTCGGTGAAAAAATTGATAAAGTAAAAAAAATGTTGGTCAATAACCGCAAATATAAATATATATATATATATATATATATATATATATATATATATATATACACGCACACACACCCACTCATTCACAAAGAAATAGATATAAGGAAAAGGGATAGGAACACACATAAAGGACGAACACAGTAGAGGTGGTGGAGGCGGAATCAGGCAAACCACTAGTTTAAAAAATATTACCTAGACCGGGACTTGAACTCCTTTGGAGGGTGAGACAGCTCCCTAACGCCATCTCTCGGCCAATGAATCGGCGCACTTGGATGCATAAAGCATTGCAGATCTCCGGGTACATTACGTTACCTGGATAGCTCAAGTGGCAAAGAGCATCCGCCCGGCAAGTGGAAAGGTCTGGAGTTCAAGCCCCGGTCTAGGAAATGTTTTTTACACTCGTGATTTGTCTGATACCGCCTTCCCCACCTCTACTGTGTTCGTCCTTTGTGTTCCTGTCCCATTTCCTTATATGTATTACTATGTGAATGAGTATTTGTTCGCCGTTTGGCGGGATTTCGTGTTTGAATGGGTAAAATATATATATACTACCCATTATATACATACATAGTGTATATATATATATATCGCTAAAAGGACAGCTAAAATATATAAATGAAGGACAGCTAAAATATATAAAGGACAGCTAAAATGATTAGAAAACCATGGATCACGGATGAGATGATTGCAAAGATGGATGAGCGGCGAAAATGAAAGAATGTCAATACAAAATTGGGCAAAATGAAGTACAAAGAATTAACAATAAATTGAGGCGGGCAACAAAAAAAGCAAAAGAAGCATGGTGGAAGACGCAGTGCGAGGATATTGAAAGTCTGCAGAGGAAGGGTGAAATCGGTGCGCTCTACAGCAAAGTTAAATCTTTATCGGGAAGTAAGAAAGGGAGATATATGCTAACAATTATAGATAAGGCGGGTAAGGTAATAGTTGACGCAGGAAAGATTCAAGAGAGATGGAAGGAATATATAGAATAACTGTATAGTAAAGAAATTAGACCAACAAAGTTAGACATTGAAAAAGAATATGACGTAGAGGAAGATAGCTTAGGTCCAGGCATACTAGACGATGAGATAGAAAGGGCATTAAGGGAGATGAACTTAATAAGACCGTGGGGGTGGATAACATTCCCGCGGAACTTTTAAAATGATTAGAAAAATGTTGGAGGAAGAGGCAATATGGGCTGATCCGTAGTATATATGAGGAAGGAATCTGGCCGGAAGACTTTGTGAGATCAGTTTTAGTCCGAAAAAGGTAAAGGCTATATCATGTAAGGACTACAGGACGATAAGTTTGATATCCCACGCAGCTAAAGTTGCTCTCAGGATCATAAACAAAAGGATAGAGAGTAGGGCAAATGATTACTTAGGGGATGATCAGTTTGGGTTTAGGAAGGGGAGAGGTACCCGTGATGCCATTGCAGTAATGAGATTATTAATCGAGAGGAATATAGAACACAACCAGGAGGTATTTGCCTGTTTCGTAGATTTCGAAAAAGCATTTGATAGAGTGAATTGGGAAAAACTAATGGGTATATTGCAGAAAATAGGAATAGATTGGAGGGAAAGGAGGCTAATCCGCAACCTGTACATGTCTCAGGCTGCTCAGGTGCGAGTGGGGAACGGGGAGTCCGGATGGGCAGTGTTAGGAAGAGGTGTAAGGCAGGGTGTCCCATTATCACCGTTGCTGTTCAACCTGTATGCAGAGGAAATGATCAAAGAGGCATGTAAAGAACTCGAGGTAGGAATGAAAGTGGTTGGGGAATTCGTAAAATCAGTTAGGTTTGCTGATGACCAAGCTTTAGTTTGTCAGTCAGCCAAGGGGCTGCAAGCATTGCTGAGTGAATTGGAAAGTCAGTGCGACAGGTATGGGATGAGAATCAATATTAATAAAACAAAGGTTATGCGATTCTCTAGAAGGAAAAAGGTTAACCTAAACATTAAAATAGGAGGGCAAAAACTAGAACAGGTAGAACAGTTTACGTATCTCGTTAGTGTTTTGGACGAACACGGTCGAAGTAGTAAGGACGTAAGGAGAAGAATTGCGCTTGGCAAAGAGGCTTTCACAAGGAGGGAGTTGATGACGGGGGCGTTGAGTAAGGATGTTAAGAAAAGACTCGTAAAAACTTTGATATGGAGAGTAGCTATATACGGCGCGGAAACGTGGTCATTGAAGCAGGAGGATAGACGTAGACTGGAGGCTTTTGAAAAGTGAGTGTGGAGAAGAATGGAGAAGGTGAAATGGACTGAGAAGAAAACTAACGAGGAAGTACTTGGTATGGTGGGCGAAGAGAAGGGTTTTTTGGGAGCAATCCTATGGACGCAGGAAAAGTGGCTGAAGGGGGTATTGACCGGCAGCGGGATGTTGAAGACTGTAACAGAAGGGAGAATGTTAGGCAAACGAGGAAAGGGAAGGAACAGGATTGGGATGTTGGACCGGATGAAGGGAGGAAGAAAGTACTCAGAGCTGAAGAGGGACCTGATGTAGAGTAGGGTACTGGATTTTATATTTTGTTAGGAAGCACAAAATATTTATCCAATAGCTGTGTCCATCCAAAACCTACCTTAACCGGTAGATTACCTAATAATAATATATATACGCATGCATACACACACACATATATATATATATATATATATATATATATATATATATGTGTATGTGTTAGTGTATGTGTCTATAACTTTCATTAAGAAATACAAGTTCACATTCGATCATATTTACTTCATTTTCTTTTTTAACGTATCCACAAATATCGACTGGTATAATCCATAGTATTTTACCAAAAATAATCTCAGGAACAACCAGAAACAAACATTTCCCTCATCGGTCTCTTTTACCTTGGCTTACTTAACCTATTTAATGCTACATCATTAGTATTACGTGAAAGTATAAATGTTTATCAATTATGAAATCATGTAAAATAACCAATGCTAGTTTCCTGCTTAATTTAAACGAGTATGCATAGTCAGTAATATTATACCATAGTCCTAGTACTCGGTATCCTTATTTGCTACGATTTAAATCTAACTACATCATTACTTTGAAAGGCAACGATAACTCCAAAGCTTCATTATACTTAGAGTCTGCTTGGTGGAGAAAGTGTAAGATGCACTTGGAAAGAGATCTTCTGTGCCAAGGATTATCCTTGCACGGGGTGAAACCGATGTTCGTGCCATATCTATGGCCTCGTCATTAGTGATAGGTTGGTTCACACGGATTTTCTGTCCGCACGATGTTAACGGCCAAGGGCATCTGCGAGTACGTTTGTCGAATACAGTTGGCTCTCTCCCCGTGAGGGCTATGTAATAAATGATTGCTATGAACTGAGGAGGAAGTAATCATAGGCCAGCATGAATTATGGCACCCTTAGGCAAATCTGAAGTAATTGGTTTTTCCACATATAGTACTCTAAAACTTCTTGTATTTCCTTTCACGTGTAAGTGTTTCAGTTCAGCTGGTAACCGCATTCTTCCTAATGTAACGCCAGAACTTAACCCATCATATAAGAGCCATTGTCGAGTGAGTAAAAACGTACAGGAGTCTGCTGTGCATAAGAGATGTACCCGGCAGAATAATTGGACCGAACATTTGCCTCTTTATACCTGTATTACTAATGGTTTTTCTAGCTCGTATAAGAAACCAGTGTTACATTTATTTTAATGTATTTCTGCTCAGAATAACTTTAACTGACGCACATTAACGGGTACACGACCTTTGACAATTGAAACCATCAATCCACGTTCATGGATTCTTGGGGATTGCCAACAAAAATAGAAGCGAATAAAAAAAAATAAAATGATGAATTTTCCTCCCCACATTTCTCCTCCACTCCCTTCGCCAAATGTCATGTTTAAACATGCACGTGATATAATCATTTTCTGAGATAACCAAGTATGTGTGGCAAAGACAGCCGAGAGGGACCATATCTCTCTCGGATCCATTTACGGTCCATCATTGCCGAGTCTGGAAGAAACTCGATCGAGGCGGCATCGGCGTCTCCCCTGCCACTTCACTTCACGCGCGGATTGATTAATTGTACATCTACGCGCCTATACCCCCACAGTGTTGGTGGGGATGAAAGTAAATCTCTCGGGATCAACCGCGTCGGCGTTTGCGGCCATCAAAGTGCGTCTCGCCCCCGGCGTCTCGGCTGACCGAGCGCCCTCTGCGGTCGCCCCCACCTAACGGGTTGTTGCGCCGCGAATATAACCACCCGCCGCAACCCACCCACCCACCCACACCCTCCCCGCGACGACGCTCCGATTCCCACGGCCCACTCCCCGTCACCTCATGGAAAAGGGCCGGCGCTACCCACGCCCCCTCAACAAAGAGCCCCCCTCCCCGCCAGAGCAACTCTTACGTTTGACAGTATATGTAGTCGAGTTTCGTCGAGTGCTCGAGCCCTATGTTAACGAAGGATCCATATTAATCAGCAGAGATATTGCGCAATTGATACGATATTCTACCGCGGCGTAAATACGAGGGCTGTCCAGAAAGCAGCCAATCGATGACGGCATCTTGAAGTTCCTCGTCGAGATGAGCACAAAACATGTAGGGGCAGCCTAACTTTTAAGTCGTGTTTCCATGCAACAGAGTCGTAGAAATCTGCGGCAAACTTTCTAAAGATTTCAGATATCGTAAAACGCCAGTTTTCACGAATTTTTTCGTCAATTTTCTGGAGCAATTCATTGTTCACCACAGACGGGCGGCCACTTTTGTCATCGTCATGGGCGTTTGTGTTCACTCTTAAACGAATGACAACACTGACGCACACCTCTTACCCCTCATCACACTTTGGTCCGTACAGAGCACAAATTTGCCGAAAAATGTCGGCAGCTTTGAGGTTTATCGCCAGTAAAAACCTTATCACTGAACGGACTTCACATTAGGTGGGAATTTCAATTGTATTGTTCATTTGACTCGCTATTGTAAACAAACGACAAGCGGCGCGACCTTCCAAACACAGAAGTTGGAGGCGTAGTGAGCTGATGTGGTCGTCAATACAGCGACCATTTGGCTCCCTCTTCCACTTTTTCTCACGTTACTTGAGAACAGAAGTTACTTTCTGGACAGCGCTCGTAACAAATCGGACAACGAGGCTCTTACCAATTATAAGCAATAATAATGATGTGTCAGGACACTTACATGACCTAATTCGGATTTAACCTGGATACGGATAAAGATGGCCAGTTACTGAATAATTTTCAAGAACGAAGAGAAATCGTCATATAATTATAGGTTCGAGAGACTGAGTTTAGAGACATTGAAAACAAAAAGATTAAAGGCACAATTTACTCTTTTAGAAAAGTACAAATTATTCGAGTTGAACGCTGAAAACAGGGTTAACTCTTCCGACGTATCACATACATTTATTTGCCTACGCATACACGAATATATTTTAATGATGAAAGAAAAGACACATTTTGTTTAAGTAAGTAAGATATTATTTTACAAGTTGCTTTAACGTGTAATACGTATTCAGGTGAAAATTTTCACGAGGAACATGGCACGAAGTGTTGAAACCAGGGTCGTGTGAATAAAAATATCGTAGTGGATATTACAATTGTTAATTATCATTTCTCTCCAATATGGAAAGTTTCCGCAAAAGTTAAGCCTGAAACTATACGATTCTGACATGCATTTGTGTTTCTTTCTACTGATTATGAATGAGATCTGTAGGCACGATTAAAATAGACAAACAATAAAAAACCTACGATTAAATGTACAGTCAAACAAAAAGAGAAAGATATTAATTAATAATAGTCTGTGCAAAACAACAGATGTCTATAGCGTTGCATAAACTGATCACCCCTTAATAATCCTCCACGTGAAAGTTAGACAACTCGCAAAAATTCTAAATTTCAATTCTCGTGTTCGTTTCGCAGCGTTCTACAGCATCAGGGGCAGACATTGCCTTCGCGGGGCACCCTTCCCCGACGCCGTCTAATCCATCCCGGGCGCAGTCCCCCCCCGCCCCAACTCCTCCCCTTTCACCACACCCTCCCGACCCCTTTCAGAGCAAGAGCTTCCCTCCACATTGTCCCCCTCGCGTCGGCAGGCTACCGGAAACCATCTCCCCAGCGACACAGATCTCGGAAATCCCTGCTCTTCAACCCCCGCCGCCCCCCCCCCCCCGCCAAGCTCCCTCCCCTAGTGGCGGCGTCGCCACGCGAACCCTTCATTTCTCGTCGCGAGTGACTTCTTTCCGAGGCAGGGAGATGGGAGCGGACGCCATCGGACTCCAAGTGATAGAGACGATAGCTTGCGGACATTGGTCGCCTGGCTGAGCCCCCTCGACTCATTCTCTATATGCATTGTTTCACATGTTTAACAATTATTACAGTAGAAAGGAAAAATCAATCTATCTTTAGATCGAAGTATCTATGTAAATCTATTGTCGCATAACATTATTCCTACTAAAGACCTAAAAAATTCAACGTGGGGGCATCAATGGGAAACCCCACTTTTTTTGTCCCGGGAAATCTATAGAATGCTACGAGCTGAAAATATCCTGCAGCTTCATAAAACTGCAAGTGGATCCGGACGAGATCCGGAGGGCGGTTTGATGTAGAAGGCCCATATACTTGCCGTCGAAGAAATTTTTTTTTCAATGTATCCTGCAAGGCACCGCTAGGGTGTGTGGCAGGGGGTGAATACACATCAGACTAATTTTTACCCGAACATGAACCTACCGCGGTCGGGAATTTTTTTTCTGATCCCTTACCGTTCGTGGAAAAAATGACATCTTAGATCAAACTGTTCTACATTTAATCTCTCTAATTGTATTTATCTCACCTACCGTAGTACGATGGGGGTAACAAAACATTTTCAACATCAGTTCTAAAGAGACGCCCTTCCAATTAATGCAAGAGCTTCAATCTGTAATTTAATCTTCGCTCCGTGAGTGATTCACGTTCTAGCTGCCCTAGTATTTTGGATACGGTACTAATTTTATCATAACAATGTTTTACAAATCTAGCTCCTCTACGCTGCACGCGATCCAATTCGGCATTCAATCCAACTTCATAAGGAACCCATATACTTGCAACATATTCTAAATGAGGCCTAATTAGCGACAGATAACATTTCTCTTTGAACTTTTCATCACATTTACCCAGTACTCTACTGATAAATCTTAATTTTTTGTTAGCTTGTCCATTTATGTATGCAAGTATTTCACCCGGGAGAGGTCTTGAGTGAGGGAAACACCTAAGTGTTTAATCGAGTCTACATATTCCATATCGGTGTTCCCGATGCAGTAGGAGTTCGGGAGGGAATCGCTCCTTTTCCATAAATTTATCACTACGAGGATGAACTAACTGGTCGGACACCAATCGCACTTCGGTTTACAGGGACAAGCCCCTAGGGTCTATGTTCGCCAGTGTTTTTCATTTGCTATTTAATGAAGTGGCTGTGGGAAAGTTTGCTAGAATAACTTTTTAAGCAAAAAATTCTCTCGGGCTCAAACGAAAAATTTTCATATTTTTTTAAATATGTCTTCATGTAAAAGAAGATTCCTTACGTTTGGTGCATTGATCAAAACCATTTGTGAAAATTTGTAACTCTTCACCAAATTTATTCAAAAATATTTCCCACTAGTAATGCTCACGATTAATATTAACGGAAAATTAGCAAATAGACCAGAGTTAAAAGTGAAAGGCATCGTAAAGGACTTATATACAAACAATTAATGATTTTCACGTCAAAATAATGCTCTAAATTCATTGCATACCTGCACGATTTAAAATATCCGCAAATGGTTGGGCCCCGATTCAACGGTAGCGACGGTGAAATTATTGTCCCTTTAAATCACTTGCGAGAAATTTAGTCTATAATTGCAAAACATGAAAGTTTATAACCAAATAAGTTGTAACCATGTCTAAAAGTTGGGCGCGTCTGAATAAATTTCGTATTCTGCGGGAGTCTAGTCGCCATTTTTCCCAGGCATATTCAGTTACGGTAAACAAATACGTGCGTGTTAAATTGAATGCCAAAATTTTGACCAAGTTTAATCTGCACGCTATGTTTTAATAAATGTGCGTAATATTGTTAAATGCCACGCAATTTGCCCGAGCATATATATTACTCGCGCTAAATTCATTCAGCGCTCGCAAGATGATGCGTAAGGCGTAGAATATGACTCATGAGAGGCAAGAACATTAAATTAGCACTTTGTGCGAAAATATACGTAGATAGGCTGGGCTTGTCCGACGAGACTACCTGACTACCACTGTAATTATGCATATGAGATATTCTCGAGAACGACTCGTGTTGGGGAGAGCGGTGAGGAGGGATGAAGGGGAGGATCGAAGGAGATGCGCCACGTTGCCAGGGCCAGCCTCGGAAAATTTGACTGGGAACATCATTTTGTGGAAAAGGTGGTTTAATTCATTAATCGGGCGTTAGGCCGCAAAACAACTCCACATCAATTCCACAACTCAATTGTGAAAAACTCCTTAGCTGCAAAGTAGACGAAACTTAGAAAAAACGACTTGCGAAATCACGAATAAAACACCAAGTAAACACACACACACAATCAATCAAACGCACAAACGTAGACAAAATAGAGGCCGTGGGCTGTGGTCGTATCATGTGTAGGAGATTAAGTCGCTTGCAAGTGGTGAGCGATACTCAAAACTTAGGAAAACGAGGAAAAAATAGTCTTTGTGGCCTCCTTCGTTTGACCTATGACGAATTGATTTGGATGGATGGCTTCGTCAGGTCGGTATCACTTCCCATCCTAAAAAAAAGGAAAAGGCTGCCGAATATGGACGGAGTTTATAGAACAATTAGTTTTATTTCTCGCGCAGCTAAGGTGGGAACTCAGAATCATCAACAAAAGAATGAAGAAGATAACATATGTTCAACCTGAAGAGTATGAGTTAGTGTTTGGAAAGTGGAGAGGTCCTTGTGATGCAATTGCATCAAGTAATCAAGCCTCCAATAAAGAGGGACATAGAGTACGATGTATTTCTTTGCTTCGTGCTTTTCAAAGGAGGCCATTCAACAGATAAAATTCGGTGTGTTAATGATTTTATTGCAGACGACAGAGGTGAACTGGAAGGACAGGAGACATATCTCGACCTTGACATATCTCAGAGTTCACAGGGGCGGGTAAGGAATGGAGATTCGTAATGTTGGTAGAGGGAGCAGACGGTTCCGTCCACTGCCACTCGAACTTTCCAACTCGAACCTGAGGAGGAAATCTTCAAAGATGCACGAGAGGAGCTTGGAGGTAGGTTCGAAGGCAGTCGGTGAGCTCATTTAAGTAGTAGTGGTATTTAGGGGAAGGAGGCGACCGACAGCTGAGGTCATTTGCGCCATAGGGGATGGATGGGAAAGGATGAAGGGTGGAGAGAAACCCGGCGTCGGCTTAGGCCTACTCTTTACGAAAGGCGACAAGGAGTCCGCAGCTTAGCGTCCCATCCGACGGACGGTGTACTCACTCAAAGTGCCCTCCACAAAGCACCTCAAGTAGAGATCGAGATACCACTGAAAAATATTCAACACCGCAGGGATTTTAACCCGGGTCTTCTGGGTAGGAAGCCAGTACGGTAGGCACCGCACCATCTCGATCCCCGATTACATTAAACCCGATGTAGTTGCGGATGACCGAGTTTTACATGGTTAGCGACTCAGCCTAAGTTTTACAATCATTGATGGAGTAAATTTGAAAATCAGAGTGATGGGTATGAAATGGGAATCTATGTATGCAAAAGAAAAGGATCGAGGTCCTTGGGAGGGAATGCGGATTGCTGGGATGCACAAACAAGTCGCAGCGAAAAAGGATGCGGGGCAATTCGGTTGGCTATGGAATATTGAAGACTGCGATAGAGCAGAGATCGTTGGGAAAGCGAGGAAGGGAAAGGATTAGGACGGGATAAAGGGAGGCAGACGAGCGTTCAGAATCGAATGAGGGTTTAACTGTGTTAGGTGAGGCTGAGAAAAGTAGCAGTGGTGCGTGTGTTCTTCTGAAGAGCAAAACATAAAAAAGCACGTTTAGGTTGTCGAATGCTTGGGGGGCACAACCGCCTTCTGCAGCGTAAGAATGTTTGACTTGAGGAGAAGGTCGAGCGTTGGGTTAAATTAAGTATGCCTTTCGGGGAGGATAAGGGTAAGAATTGCTAAGGCACCACTTTGACACAGCAGTTAGGATATTCATTACTTTGTACGGAGTTCTACGAGGGTTGGCTGAAAAGTAATGCACACATGCTTGTAGACTAATAACAAAAACAAATGGCAAGATCGGGCAAAAATTACATTAGAATACAACTCTTCGGTTTCAAAAAAATACATTTATTTGTCAACATTGTCACCGTCGATTCTAACACATTTCTCCCAACCTGTAAGAAATTTTTTCATTCCGTCACTGAAAACCTGTTCCGAATTTTCTCAAATCCATGACTTGACAGCTGTCTTCACCTCATCTCCCGAGGTGTAATGATTACCCTTGAGGTTTCTCTTGAGTTGAGCAAAAAAAATTAAAATCGCGAGGCGCAAGATCGGGGGAATATGGAGGGTGTGGAATCGGTTCGAATTTCAGGTTTCGCGGAGCCTCTCCAGTTGCGGGGTGCGAGGTGTGTGGACGAGCGCTGTCATGTTGCTAGATTATTGGCACCAGGCTATATTGCCTTTAACACTACAAACTTGACCAATATGGTTTGCGATACGCTTTTGAGTGATTCGCCGGGCATTTTGAATCAAATTTTGGACGATTTTGCGATGTTTATCGTCTGTTGCATTGATCGGACGTCCGCTGCGAGTTTCATCAACAATTATGGCTTTTCCAGGTTCACAACCACGAAATTTTACCACCGATCGATTTACCGTAGGCCTATCAACAGTACTGTCACCATGAACAGCCATTAACCGACCATGAATCTCAGTAGGAGTCACTTTTTCAGCAGTTAAAAATTCGATAACAGCACGCTGTTTAACTCGCGTTGACATAGCACTAGAACACGTCTCCATACTTCCGCTTCTAAAAATACACTGGATGAATGTAACGACCTCAAATTAGCGCATAGCGAATGTTGCTTCCACATGCCACCAGGAGTGCTTCTGAAGGTCATTTTGTTTGTAGTCTACAATCATGTGTGCATCAGTTTTCAGCCTACCGTCCTACTTACATTTTCCGTGGGATATTTAGAAGCAATTCGTGTCCCTTATATGTTTACATGATTTGTTTCCCTTCCTTTGGGAGGACGGTCACGCCCTCCACCCCTCCAGCGCATGGCTCGACGATGTGTCTTCTAGTACGTGCACCCGCTGTCTTGTCTCTGGAGCATCGCCTACTCTCCCGGACCATTTGCGAACAAATCGCGGTCGAAAATACGCACAAAGATGCGAGCAGGGATGATGTGGGGTTGGAAGAAGCAAAGAGGGGGTATTCCGGAAGTGGGGGACCGTCTCTCCCCCGACCGCATGGAACACCCCTCCAAATTCACGCCCCCCCTTACATCCATCCCACGATGGTTTGTGGACGCCGCGTCCTCTGCTCTCTCTCCCCAATCGACGCTGACACCCCCCCCACCACCCTTCCCCGCTCGACTTTGCCGCCACGGCACACAAGGACCAGTTGTATTCTTCTGTGGAGAAGATCCCCATAGGTTCGCGATAAATGCTGCATATCTAGAGGCACAGCCTCGCGGGACGGAACCGCCTCTCAGAGCGAAGGAATCATTTTTCACACCCGTAGAGGCCTCACACCACCCTTGATCCACCGTTTATTATTTAAAGAAACGCCGAAGTTTTAAAGGATTTCAATACGAGGGTGGTTCAATAAGTACCCGTGTTGGATGACAAAGGGCGTTCCTGAGGGAAGTTTATGTTATCATCGTGTGCTGCCATCTATCAAACGATGGTGGAACAAATTTCAGACTTATTTAAAGGTTAGTTTGGATTTGGCAGCCATTCGAGTAAGACGTGTTTCGTGATTTTCGCTAAGATGGAAAAAGAGCAGTATCGTTCGGCAATTCGCTTTTTGTTTTTGAATGGGAAGAAATGCGAGGCGATAAAAGCAAAGTTGGTTGCTGTTTATGGGGACACTTCGCCATCTATGACCACAGTTAGATATTCAACGAATTTAAACGTGGGCGAACATCTGTTTTTGATTAGGAGCGACCAGGACGCCCGGCAGACGTGGTTACCGAGGAAATCATTCACAAGGTCCACGCAATGATTCTCGCTGATGGACGAACGAAAGTGCGCGAAGTAGCAGAGGCCGTGGGTGTGTCGACCGGAATGGCAATTAATATTTTACATGATCAGTTGGCGATGAAAAAATTGTCGGTCCAATGGGTGCCGCGATTGCTGTTTTACCACGATAACGCACCAGCACATTCAACCGGAGTTTTCGCCGCCCAACTGCATGAACTACGTTATGAATTGCTGCCGCACCCCCCGTATTCACCCGATCTGGCTCCCTGCGACTTTTTATTATTTCCTAACATGAAGAAATGGCTAGCGGGAAAAAAATTAGCTCAAACGAGGAAGTTATCGCCGAGACAGAGGCGCATTTTGGAGAGTTCGACAAATCCTATTTTTTAGAGGGGTTCAAAAAATGGCCGGAACGTTGGGAGGAGTGTATCCTTCTAAAAGGGGATTATGTTGAAAAAAAATGTTTTTGAAAAAATGGTTTCTTCATTTCTAACACGGGTACTTATTGAACCGCCCTCGTATATAAGTTTTGTAACAAAAGTATCGGTAGCAATTTTTTCCTGACGTGTGCGTGTAGTGCCGAATTGAGACCGTGTCGGTTGAAGAATGGGCATGATTACAGATCGTATTGGCAATGGTAAGACATTTCACGCCATAATCACTGAAAATTTGGCGATACGAAATATCTGCGCCAATCTCGTCCCGAAGGCCTGCTCCAAGGTTTCACCTACCTGGCGAAAGACGACATCTCTACGATTTCCCAACCCCCTTATAGTCCCGACTTGGCACCAGCAGACTATTTCCTTGTGTAAAAGTGAAATCCTCCCTCAGAGGACACCAACATGGGACCCTAAGTATCGTCAAGGAAGCATGCACGTGTACCCTTAAGGATCTTCCGGAATCCGCCTCCCAGGTATCCTTTGAGTCTTAGAAAAGCCGCTGGCAAAGTGTGTCAATGGATTGAAGAATATTGAGAGGCATTCTCGCAATACCTGAAATTAATCTATTTTCCCGATGCCTTTTCTCCAAAGCATGTATTTAACCAAGTCTGACAAGAGACCGAAGAGAAAACCTATTTTAAAACTTCGACTACTTAAGTTATAGTTGGAATCGTGGCTCCTCCCTTACTTAATTTTCCCTTAGTCAACCTTGAGAAAGCTAGACATTAAAAAACTAAGGATCCGGCACTGAGAGCTTTTTATGCTGACGCGCCGTAAAACAACGCATCCCCCATTCATTCATCCATCGCCTTTGCCGCCTCCACATCGGGTCCAATCCACGCCATTCCACAAAAACACCCATAACACCCTCCCCCCCCATCCCACTCACCGCACCCCCTGTACGAGCCCGCCGTCGGCAGCGCACGAAATCGACCGAGCACCGTGCGTACGGATCGATGCTCCTCCTCGACGGGCAATGAGAGTCGCCAAAACCCTATCCTTCCTTCCCTCCCGGGGACCAGCTCTCCCTCGCGCGCCGCGACATTCGACGGCGGGTGCCCCTCCACACCACGGCGAGCGCCCCTCTGGCAACGTGTTGCTCCCGCCGCGCACGGCCTTGAGAACCCTCGCTCGCTGCGAGGGACGGCGGGTCCGCGGTCGTTGGCCGAACGGCGCCGATTTCATTGGGAACATTAGTCTGGGATCTTGAGGATCTGACTTTGAATGCACAGGTTGTTTCGGGAGGGCAGAGAAGATGTTGAAGACACCGGACGCTCAAAACGCCCTCAGACCTCAAAAAGTGACGAAAATCTTGCAAAAGAGAAGGTTTCATTGGACAAAGATAACAGATTAAGTGTTCTCATGGTTTCTGATGTGAAAGTCCCCTAAAAGTGATGTGCTTGTCGAAGTTTGACCAAAAATATGGGCATGAGAAAGGTGTGTGCGAAGTTGGCGCCGCGTGTGCTCTCGGATGAACAAAAGGAAACTCGCACACGGATCTGCCAAGAGCTTCTCAATCATGTCAGTGAGAATCCAAACATTGCCCCGCCAGATTCCTTCCTCTCCCTCCGCAGCAAATCCGTTCAGTAAGGACGTCACAACGGCTCGGTGGAAGCGTTACAACAGGGAGTGTGAAGAGGAAGTTTAGCAGCATTCCGGGCGCCGCCTTCCGGAAGGTGTACGATGCGTGGAAAACCCATATGGCAAGTGTGTATGGACACACTAAGATGCTATTTCGAAGATCTTGAGTGAATGCATCAATTATGGCAATAAATTATTTGTAATCGCCTCAGTCCTACTACTTCTGAGGCAGACCTTGTGCATCATTGATAACCGATCCGCTCAAGTGGAATTTTGGTTGAAATTCATTAAAAAAAAAGACATTGCTAGCACATATTATTTTATCAAAACGAGTTTTTTTCATGGCCAAAAGGACAAAAATAAGGACAAAATTTCCTATTGCGAGGATGCATTACTTTACTCATGGGGGTTATAATGCTCTTACTGTGCAAAGAGAAAGGAATGATTAGTCTCGAAACCACCACATCTTACTGTTTATTCTAGCTAACGTAGTTGTCCATCGATAAATATCTCTTCTTCCTCGATGTAGCATGTATTCGACATTCGCCTAATTAACATATAGAATTAGTAGCCAGGGCCAATGATGCTGTTTCTGCGGATATCACAAACAAAAGAGCGAAAAAAAACCATAGCACTTAGCACATGAAAAACCTTTTATGTTTTTCTAGCGAGCTACAAAACAGGTTAGACAAGTTGCGTTGCTTCAACGGTCATATTGCCGCGCCTTCCAAAACCACGCTCCACATCAAATATTTAAAATCTTTTCTCAAAGCCCTTACTCAACGTCCCTTTCATCAATTCCCTCCTTGTTAAAGCTTAATTGCCCAACGCAATTCTTCTTCCAATGTCTCCACGACGTGCTTTTACCATTTGGGTCAAACACTTCCCTGTGACATCAACAGTTCCACCTGCGCTAATGGATTCCCTCCTATTCTAATGTTTAACTTAGCTTTCCTCTTTCTTGAAAACTGCTTGACCTGTGTTATTTATATCAATTCTCATCCCATATCTATCGCACTGAATTTCCAATTCACTCAGCAATGCTTGCAACTCCTTGGCTGACTGACAAACTGGAGCTTGGTAATCAGCCAACCAAACTGATTTTACGAATTCTCCGCCGACTTTCATTCCTACCTCCAGTTATTCCCATGCCTCCATAATCATTTCCTCTACATATCCGTTGCACAGCACCGGTGCCTAACACCCATTCCTAACACTGCCCATCCGGACTCTCCGTTCCCCACTCGCACCGAGCAGTCTGAGACATGCACAGGTTGCGGATTAGCCTCCTTTCCCTCCAATATATTCCTATTTTCTGCAATATATTCATTAGTTTTTCCCAATTCACTATATCAAATGCTTTTTCGAAATCTACGAAACAGGCAAATACCTCTTGGTTGTGTTCTATATTCCTCTCGATTAATAATCTCATTACTGCAATGGCATCACGCGTACCTCTCCCCTTCCTTAACCCGAACTGATCATCCCCTGAGTAATCATTTGTCCTATTCTCTGAGGACAACTTTAGCTGCGGGGGATATCAAACTTATTGTCCTGTAGTCCTCACATGACGTAGCCTTTACCTTTTTCGGAATAGGAACTAAAACTGATCTCACAAAGTCTTCCGGCCAGATTCCTTCCTCATAAATACTGCGAATCAGCCCATATAGCCCCTTCCTCCCACATTTTCCTAAACATTTCAATAGTTCCGCGGGAATGTTATCCACCCCCACGGCCTTATTTAGTTTCATCTTCCTTAATGCCCTTTCTATCTCATTGTCTAGTATGCCTGGTCCTAAGCTGTCTTCCTCTACGTTATATTCTTTTTCAATGTCTAACTTTGTTGGTCGAAGTTCTATACTAAACAGTTCTTCTATATACTCCTTCCATCTCTCTTGGATCTTTCCTGTGTCAACTATTACCTTACCTACCTTATCTCTAACTGTTAGTATAGATCTCCCTTTCTTACTTCCCTATAAAGATTTAACTTTGCTATACAGCGCACCAATTTCTAAATCTACGAAACAAGCAAATGCGTCTTGATTTTATACTTTATTCCTCTTTAATAGTGACTGTTGAGGCATCAACGCCGCTCCCCCCTTTATGAACTCCCAATTGATCATCCCCTAAGTAATCATTTGCCCTGCTCTCTATCCTCAGGGCGTGGAATTCGTGCAGTTAAGCACTGGGCTACTCTCGGGAGGGCCCAGGTTCGATTCCCGGGCAATACTCCGGGAACCCCCAGCTTCACTCAAACTTCGCGATTTATTAGGGTATCAGATATTCCTGGGACATCACTGCCAGTACAGAGAATTAGGAAATGGCTCCCTATTTTACCCTGATGCGCGAACTCCAAACACCGTACAGGGTTCGGGACGAGGTGAGCTCCACCCTCAACTATCAAACCAGCCATCGTCTTGATTGCTGCGGTAATAACACTACGACCTAAATGAGACGACGGCTATGCCCTCTCTCAAAAGTCCGCGGTATTAGCATACTGAGTCGGATAGTTGTGGGAATGCGCACTCGGTACGTCTCCGGCAAACGGAAGAGCGCAAGGACAAGTCGCTTCCAGACCCCCGTGTGTGAATTACTCAAGCAATGGATTCAATACAAGACGACCCCTACCCACACCAATTGAGCTAATCTTCGAGTTTATTCCTGTGGGCTTGTTTAATTGCTGTAAGATCAATGTTCATTGAAGTTGAGCACATTTTGCTTCATTTCACGGATTTTATAATTTCGTTTTACCGCTTTTGGAGGAAGAATATGGAAAAGATAGAGTCATCCCTCAGCGCTGGGATTCAAGTTATTCCATCATGCAAATGTGTTTCACGATATCGTGGCTTCATTTATTGGTCTACGAGCCCTTAATAGCGCGGTTTGTGGACCTATTTCATTTCTCTATGATTATATGCTTTCTACCGACTCAAATTCACAGTGAAGGACATCTAGTGCGACACTTGGCAATCAGAATTAAACTTAAAAAAAAAGTGTGTCGTGATGAATTTTTGGAAAAAGAGAAATTTCCTCCCGAACGCCTAATACATCAGGAACACTAAAATGGAATGTGTAGACTTATAAATACCTAGGCGTTACCCTTCTACATCTACATCTACTCAATACCCCGCAAGCCGCCGCAAGGGCGTGTGGCGGGGGGTGTTAGGACACCACCCGTAATTTAGAAAAGAAAAAAAACCGTATGCAAAAACCACAAATTCATACATCCACAAAAAACATGCCATACATTCATGCATGAACATTTACACCCCACACACATGCAAAAACTCAAGACTATCAACTAACATACACATGCACCTGAAAGTATACCTAACAGCTTTGCAGTGTTTAACTTTGCTCCGACTTGTAGATTCAATGTTTTTAATATTTCTAAAGTGACTTCGGTTTATTACTATTATGATTTCTGATTGTTCGGGGAAAGAATGAGTATTTGTATCTATCTGTCCTGGAATCTATCACCCTTATTTTATCGTTGTGGTCTGATCTACCAATAGTATAGTGTGCTCTAATCCATTCTCTCCGAATGGCTAAGTCAGCCTGGCTCAGTGCTTTCATATTAATCAATTACCGGTGTATCCAATTCAGATTCTTTCATGGCCCAATCATCCCTCGTTCTATCGCAATTATAATTACTGCACGCATTCTTCAAGCACGCGCCATTGACAGCGCGTTCAATGGACATTTTTGCTTATCCAGATATTGCCAAGGCTTACACTTCCAAAACCTTATCTCGTAATTAAAGCAAAAACAAAAGACTTCCAGCTTATTCGCAATTCAATTGATTCACCTCAGCAACCGACTGAGGAAGGCACGAAAATGAAACTTTGTTATCGCAGCCATCTCCGCCATAAAGCTGGAGAGAGGCGAGCGGATAAGGGAAGAAACATCTCCCCGACCTGTTGTCCGAAGTCCCCTCCGCGTGCTTCTTGTATGTTTATATATATATATATATATATATATATATATATATATATATATATATATATATATATATACACACACACATTCAAATACAAATCCCGCCAAACGGCGAACAAATACTCATTTATATAGAAACAGATATAAGAAAAATGGATAGGAACACACACAAAGGACGAACGCAGGAGAGGTGGGGAAGGCGGGATCCAGCAGATCACAAATGCAAAAATATTTCCTAGACCGGGATTTGAACTTCGGATCTTTCCACTTGCCGTGCGGAGGCTCTTAACCTGCATAAAGCATCGCAGATCTCAGCTGGATAGCTCAAGTGATTACGAGCCTCCGCCCGGCAAGTGGAAAGATCCGGAGTTCAAATCCCGGTCTAGGAAATATTTTTGCATTTGTGATCTGCTGGATTCCGCCTTCCCCTCCTCTCCTGTGTTCGTCCTTTGTGTGTGTTCCTATCCATTTTCCTTATATCTGTTTCTATATAAATGAGTATATATATATATATATATATATATATATATATATATATATATATATATATATATATCTGCGGCCATTTCGGAGGAGGAGCCGTGTGTTCGCGACCCCACGGGTGGTTGGGGTTCCCCGAGGATCGCACACGGGGCGGCCGCATCCGACCCCCTCCCCCATCCCAGTTCCCCTTGCGTGCGGCCCATCCCCTCCGTCTCGCCCCGCTTCCCTTCCGAATGTGAAAGGTTGCCCAAATCAAAACAATGTGAGCCTCCCAACCCTCGCCCCCCTTTGCCGTATTTTATGGGGAGACGGCGCCAGGCGCCTGAATCTCTCACGCCGTCTCTCTCTCTCTCCAAAGGGCGTAAATAGTACTTCCCAGGGGAGAGGTGGGAGGAGCAGGAGGGGTGCGGATAGTAGTCCACACCGCACAGATCACGCGAACTATCGTTTGAGGGAAGCGGGCCCCGGTAATCCTCAAGTTAGCTCCTCTCGTGTGAGCACGGACTCGGGGGTGACTGCATGGGAGGGAAGGGAAGAGAAGGGAGGGAGGGAATGCGATTTAGAAAATGATACGGTGCAGCGAACTCCTAAGAGTAAAGGTCAAGCCTTTTTTAGAACTGTTCCGACAAACACCCCACTTTCCGTAACTTCTCACCCCCTTTCCCTCCTCCCTGGATTACTCCGGCCCGGAATGGTTAACGCACAGTTACCCAATTGAACGTCCCTGGGTCGGAGGGCTTCTCGTGAGTGGAGGCCCGCTTTAACATTTTCGCCGGGGGAGGGAACGAAAAACAAGCCACTAGGGAGAATTCGATTGAAATAGTTTCTGGCCTGATTCTCCACCTTTGCGGTCTTCTTGAAATTCGTATCCTCTCTCTCTCTCTTTCTCTCGACTTTCACTGCGGCCGGTGCTTCGAGGATCGACCCCCGCGCATGCAACCGCTCGCTGTTTCGTTTTCGACTCAGTTCAAGCTCGGAAGCACTAATCTTTTATTGCTTTCGTTTTGGAAGTCTGAGGCGATGAAGAGAGAAAGTTTGCATTCACTCTCAGATATCGTGACGTGTTGACTCAATTGACATGGGAAGGCTTTAGAATCATCAACTTGGCACACGTTCCGAATGCAAGTTATAGATCGAGCGGGCTTGAAAAATGACAAGCAAATACGTAAATCATTGAAACCAATGGACTCGGATTTTACCCGATCATTAAGTGGACCCTGAGCATACAAATAATGCACATGTGAAATCGATTACGTGGATACGAGATACTCGAGGAGGATCGTGCGGGGTGGGAATGCAAGGTTTGCATAAAAAGTATCGGTAACAGGTTTCTTTCCTGATATGAGCGTGAAGTGATGAATTGAGACCGTTGGTTAAGTGTGCGCATGATCGCCTATCGTAAAATGGCACTTAAGACAGTGACAGTGCACACATCATTTCCACTGAATATTTGGCGATGCGAAAGATCTGCACTAAACTCGTTCCTAAGGTCGACCAAAAGAGCAGAGTCGAGTGTTTGCTTGCGAAGACCTCCAGCAACGACATCGCGACGATTCCCCAACCCCCTTAGAGTACCCCTACTTGGAACCAGCGGTCTGTTTCTTATTCTCAAAAGTGAAACCTTTCCTCAAAGGACATTATGGGACCCTTAGTGCCGTCGAAAAAGCTTGTACGCGTATCTTTAAGGGCCTTCCGGAATCCGCCTTCCAAGAGCCTTCTAGCCGTGGAAAAGCCGCTGGTAAGAGTATGTCGACACTCAAGGGAAGAAGTACTTTGAATAATTTTGAAGTATTGTAGCAATGTCTGAAATAAATCCATCTCTTTTGAAATTTTTCCCGACACTGTTTATACCAACCATGGTTGGGAGGGTTGGTGTGTGAGTCAGATATGAAATGAGGTGTAGAGGAGGCACAGCGGCTATGGACGAGCATCGTCGATGCGAAGGTCGTAGTCTCCGGAACAGAAGAGCATGTGTGAAGCATTGCGAGACTCAGAAAGACGTAAGCTAGAGACGTAGTTTAATGGTAGAAATTATGAAAAGGCAATAATTGCCGCACTTCACTTAAAAAAAAAGGTTTTTTCCATATTTATTCTACGCTGATATGATGAAATCCAGGCTATTGCGAGCAATTACGGATAAATCAGGCTGGAATTCATCTACACTTGATGATCAGCATGTAATGGTAAAAACGATAGTTGTGGTAGAGAGCCCTACGGGTATACAACGAGCAAATATTGGTGCCAAATAAAGTAGCGACGGCTGGAATGCTACACTAGTGGGCTAATAAGATCTAATATTCTGCATAGTATTGCCCCATTATTTGACCTCTCCCACTCCCCATGACCGGAGGGTCCCGGGTTCAATTCTCGGGCAAGGCACTCTGGGCACCTGCAGCTCCACCCAAGCTAAAGTAATTTTTCGGGTACCAGGTCTTCCTGGGAAACCATAACTGGCACAGGGAAAGGAACTGCCCCCCCTACCCTGATGTGTGAATTTTCACACGCCGTATAGGGCTTAGTACTGGGTGAACTCTACCATCACCTACCAAACCGACCTTCGGGTTGATTTCTGTGTTTATGGTTTAAAAATACCCTCCCCGGACTAAAACCTTGACGTGGTGGAAGGGCTTGTGCGTTCCGATGACCCCTAGAGCTGTGCTGGCGGGAGTAATAATAATTGCTCCTGGTAGGGTCACCCATGCCAGATAGGTCGAAGGTTAGGAGTCAGACGAAAGGTAGTCCACGCAGCGTCTGTTCCTCAGTGAGGCGGCTGCAATGGCGTCTGACCCCAGTGGGGCGGCCACTAAGTGATGGTGTCACATTAAAAACACTATTGAGGAAGGCAATGGGAAATCACCCCAATTATCATTCCCAAGATAAATATGATGCCACTAAAGAGATTTTAAGTCCTGGCAACTCAGCCCAATCGGCCGTGTGTCGAGCCCGGCAGCGGGGAAGGCAAGGCTTCCGCGATCGTCATCCCATGAATCCCTTGCAGGGGAAAACTGGCAGCAGCAGGACAGAAGACGCAGGAGAAGAAGACCAAATTAGTTAGAATAGGAACGTGGAATGTTAGGACAATGATGAGGACAGGTAAACTGGAAAATATCAAGCGAGAGATGGAAAGGGGAAAAATAGATACTTTACGTCTATGTGAGGTGAGATGGAAGGATAGCGGGGATTACTGGAGTGATAATTATAGAATAATATACAGCGGTGGGGACGAGATCCAACGAGGAATTGCCATAGTATTGAATGAAGAGATAGGAAGAAGCGTAGTCAATAAAGAATAGGCAATATATAGAATACTACTATTAGAGATAAAAGCAGAATTGACGAACGTGGTTATTATTCAGGTATACATGCCACCGAGCAACCATAAGGAAGAAGAGGTCGATAGGATATACGATCAGTTAGAGGACATAATCGCGTGTGTTCCTGCAGGGAAACATTTGATAGTGATGGGGGATTGGAATGCGTAGGTAGACGAAGGAAGAGATGGTGAATAGGTCGGGGGCTACGGTTTAGGCACGAGGAATGACCGCGGGGAGAATGCAGTTGAGTTTTGCAGGAGACAGGTGTTAGTCATCACCAACACTTGGTTTAGACACCACAAAAGACGCAGGTATAAATGGAAAATGCCAGGTGACTCAGAAAGGTATCAGCTAGATTATATTCTGGTTAGACTCATGTTTAGGAACAATGTGATAAATTCGCACATCTTCCCGGGAGCGGATGCGGACTCTTACCACAATTTGGTTGTTATGAAATGTAGCGTCCGTTTCAAAAAGATAAGGCAGGGACGGCGGGTCTGAAAATGGAATGTAGAAGCATTAAATGGATTGAAAAGGAAGGAGTATTAACCGGCGGTGGAAGAAATCATGGATGATGGTAAAGAGCTAAGTACTATCGAAAAAATATGGGAAAGTATCAAGAAAGGGTTATCTAAAGCCGCAAAAGGCACTATTGGAACCGTTAACGCGAAAAGGACTAGGGAACCATGGATCACGGATGATATGATTACAAAGGTGGATGAGAGGAGAAAATGGAAGAATGTACACACGGAGTTAGGCAAAATGAAGTACACAGAATTAAACAATTAATTGAGGCGGGCAACAAATAAAGCAAAAGAAGCCTGGTGGAAGACGCAGTGCGAGGATATGGAAAGTCTGCAGAGAAAGGGTGAAATTGTTGCGCTGTGTAGCAGAGTTAAATCTTTATCGGGAAGTAAGAAAGGAAGATCTATGCTAACAGTTAGAGATAAGTCGGGTAAGATAATAGTTGACTCAGGAAAGATCCAAGAGAGATGGGAGGAATATATAGAAGAACTGTATGGTAAAGAACTTAGACCAACAAAGTTAGACATCGAAAAGGAACATGGCGTAGGGAAAGATAGCTTAGGTGCAGACATACTCGACGATGAGATAGAAAGGGCATTAAGGGAGATGAAACTAAATAAGGCCGTGGGGGTAGATAACATTCCTGCGTAACTACTAAAATGTATAGGAAAATGTGGGAGGAAGAGTCTATATGGGCTGTTTCGTAGTATCTATGAGAAAGGAATCTGGCCGGAATACTTTGTGAGATCAGTTTTAGTTCCTATTCCGAAAAAGGTAAAGGCTACGTCATGTGAGGACTACAGGACAATTAGTTTGATATCCCACGCAGCTAAAGTTGTACTAAGAATCATAAACAAAAGGATAGAGAGTAGGGCAAATGATTACTTAGGGGATGATCAGTATGGGTTTAGGAACGGGAGAGGTACGCGTGATGCCAGTGCAGTAATGAGATTATTAATCGAGAGAAATATAAAATACAACCAGGAGGTATTTGCCTGTTTGCCGGTATTTGGTTGAAGGGGGTTTTATTATGGGAAGCATGTTTAGGGATGGGGAGACTCGCGGACGGGGAGGAGGGATTGCACGAGGCGCGGTGGTTGTTAATAACCACCGTGCCTAAATTGATCAACGTGTGTGTTTGTGGTTATGAGAGAGAAAGAGTGAAATAAAAGTGCCAGTAAATTGCTAACACGTAACAGGTATGATGAGTGACGGCCATTGCGATTAATACATAGTAGTAGTAGTAGTTTTGAGGGGAGGCGACCGACAGCTGAGGTCATTTGCGCCATAGGGGATGGATAGGAAAGGATGAAGGGTGGAGAGAAACCCGGCGTCGGCATTAGCCTACTCTTTACGAAAGGCGCCAAGGGGTCCGCAGCTTAACGTCCCATCCGACGGACGGCGTACTCACTCAAAGTGCCCTCCACAAAGCACCTCAAGTAGGGATCGAGATACCTCTGAAAAATATTCAACACCGATTAATACATTTCGGTCCCTCGCATCGCAACCGAGTTTGTCTGATTGCACGAGTCCCTTTAAGAAATGCTATAAGACGCAGAGCGGTGCGACGAACCACGGGCGACGAGGGGCTTCATTCCCCGCTGTCCTCAAGCCCGTCGTTCGCTCGCCTCTCAGTCCGCCGGCGTCTGAGCATGGGCGCAGTGTCGCTCCATGGGCCCCAAAGGGCTCACCTCCAGGCCACCCTCGGGCAACTTCCAAGCGACGACTGCGCGCTAGGCTCTGAGGCGCGGCTGGGAGAAAATCGGTGGGGTCTTTGGTGGTGCAGGTGCCGCGCTATTTGACGAGCTGGCCTGCCTATTGGCTCATTTTTCAGTACACCGTTCTTATAGCCCATCTCCACAAAGGACTTCGAGGAATCTCAGCGAGAAAATTCCCTCCCGACGCCGAGTAACGAGTGGCCATCGTCAATCTTGTCGTTTAAATTGTAAATATGAAAGCGCCAAGTTTTATTCACGATATGAAAACACTCAACTGCACACATGACGAGCATTTAATTAAAATCTCATCCCAAACGTTGTACGGGAGGACGGAACATTCGAGTTATCTAACGGGAAACAGAAAGAGATTAGGGGAATTAATGGCGAGCAAAATTTCTGAGGAATTGCAAAAGCATTGCATTGACTTTTTTGCGGAATTTGAATTCTTAAGTTTAGACAGCAGCAGTTGAAACGGCTTCAAGCATTTACACACGCAGGTAAGAGTTTCCAAAAAGCTATTAGAGGTTAAGATTATCATCCAAATTATTCTGAAGAAGCAACGGAAAATAAATTGAAGCGAAACATTAAAAGCACCCGGCGGATGTAATATTTTCCATAATGTTATCGAGACTCTCATCAGCAGACAGAGGTGGAGGAAACTGGTAACCACTGTCGCCACGCTGCTTACTTCTGTTTAAGTACTTCACTCAATTGCGACGGGAACGACCACTATCAAATGTAGTCGCCGTTTTTTACGCGAGATTCGTCGCAAGGAATATTTGTGGAAGCTACATTTTTATTTTATTAATTCTCCAGTTTATAAATATGTCTGAAATGTTACATTTTTGCATTTGAAATTTTCAAAATTTTCTTTCACAGAATGCATACTAGAAATATTGTCCTATAAGCCTAACGAGGTTCAGTTTAATAGCAGTTAATGTGACTGATAGTCGTCCGAGAAGAGCCTAGGACCTCGAACAGTGAGAAGTGACCTCTTTAGCTAATAGGCACCATTGCACGGTCTTATTACGTATTTTACCGGTTACATTCGTTCATTTCAGCTTATTTTATGCCTGACCTAATTCGCAATTCTACACCTATTTTGGTGAGCGTGTAATATACTGAACGGTGATTATTAACTGTGCAAAATAATAATTAACTGGCACATGAGATCAACAAACATTGCCGAGGCTATTATGTGAAATACGAGGGATAACTAGGTCAGAGGCGGAACACAACTCGGCGATTTGTGAAACTCACGTTGGTTATGATATCCCCCTGAGAATCAGATTTTCTCTTGCCACTAGTGCTAATTCACAATACCACAGGAAATAATATTTTATTGTGAAATTCACGAATTGCACTAATAGAACGCTGATCGATAGTACTCATTGAAAAATGAAGTATTTTAACGCGAATTTTTCATTGTTCGGCGAAAACGATTGTACCCAACTACACAAATATTCGCATGGCACATACATTAGTGGAGGCATTTCAGCACCAGCAAAAATTTCGTCCCGCTAAAACATTTTACCGGGCAGAATACGAGCTGACTTAATTGTGGGCATGGCAACGCTTCACGAGGCAATTTGAGAAAAACTCCGGGTCAATTGCCGAGCGGCTATTCTTCCCATCATTTAGAATCGCGCACTAACGTGTGAGTGCAAGCGACGTCCCCTAGCACCGCGCCATGGCAACCCAAGTCGCTCTAGTTTAAAACTTCTATTAATAGATGGAGTATCTTGCGCACCGCCACAAATCCTGTCAGCCAATATTTGACCCAAATTTGACCGCAACTGTGCCCTGCTCAGCCAGGAGTGTCCCACCACATCCACTTGCAACCGCACACTAAAACGACCCAATTATGACACGTGGCATATTTTTGTCACGTGTTTCTTCCTCGCCATTCTAGCGTTGAATTATTTTCCTCGCCTAATCCGGAAGTATCCGTGAATGTTCCTCGAATTAAGTGCACGGTGGCATTATTTGCGCCAGGCGATAATTGTCACGGTTGAAAGGATGTGCGTCGGGTCCTTCCTGAATCAAGTTAAGTCTATCGCCGCCGTCATTACAAGAGGTCGCGTGATTGTGTTTCCCACCGCGAGGCTTCGGCCGTCCAAGGTCGGATACGGGAGGGCCTTCGCAAGCGACCGTTCTTGTACTCTTTTTTAATACACCACGATTCAAATGTCACGTAAAAAACGCAATGCCCGCCATCGTTTGCTTCAATTATCTCAAGGTGATTCGGGCGTAAAAACTTAATTATCAAGGGATATAAGTAGATATACCAGTCTTCACGTACATCAAATTAAAATTGTCTCATTATCACTCAACGTTACAGTGCAGTGTTTCTATACTGTAATTGGTTAACGATATTAATTACATAGCAAAAGCATAATTAATAGAATATGATCAGGTTGACGGTGAATGGTGAATCTTGACTCGTCGTCGCCATGGAAGTGTAAGGTGTTTGGAAAAAAAGCAATGTTAAAAAACTTATAAAAGCCATTGACTAAATCGTACCATATTTAATTATTATATCGGAAGTTAGTCCCAAAATTATTATTTATTAAAAGTCTGTAGTGTTCATCCGGAAACTGATAGTTAACAGGTTGATTTACCTATAAACTGAAAAACGAGTAAAGCAAAGTCAAACATCGTTGAGTCGAGGCGCCATTTTCCTGTTTGGCAACGAGAAATTCCATGATATTGGGACTTTAAGTATTTTCAGTTATTTATTTATTTTTTACCCTTCAAGGCACCGCTAGTGTGTGTGGCAGGGGGTGAATACACACCAGACTAATATCGACCCGAATATTTTTACCCCTGCCGCGGTCGGACAATGTTATTTTGAAAATATTACATCTTAAGTCTATCTGTTCTACACGCTATATCTCTAATTTTATTGACATAATATCTTCTACCGAGGTGCGATGGGGATATTCAAACATTTTCAACATCCCTGCTTAAGAGACCCCCTTCCAACTCTTGCAAGAGATTTAATCTCTATTTTAACCTTCCCTACGTGAGTGATTCCCAGCCTAGCTCCTCTAAATTCTGGATACGCAACTCAATTTATCATTATAACGTTTTACAAATCTAGCTCCTCTATGCTGCAGGCGATCCAATTCGGCAATCAATCCAACTTCGCGAGGATCCCATATAATTGCACCATATTCTAAATGAGGCCTAACCAGCGAAATATAACATTTCTCTTTGACTTTTTCATCACATTTACCCAGTAGTACTCATATTTCCCAAGATAACGTGGAAAAGTATTAGGTATTTCATGATATAAATAAATTTAGTTCTTATATTAATCTGTTAAATATTGACACGCATTGAAAGGAACTGGAACGTTCCTTGATGTTTAAGGAGTTTAATGAATAACTGATCGTAGCACTTTTCCACTGGACAAAAGTTTTATTTTACCACCAGGTTTCGAGATACTACATCATCATCGATCTGATGGTGATGTAATACATCGAAACACGGTCGTAAAAAAAAAATTTGTCAAGAGGAAAAGTGCAACAAGATCAGTTATTCATTATGTTCGACTTCCACAGCATCACGCCTGAAGCTACTCAATATGTATTTAGGGAGTTTTATTTTGCTGAAGCTGCCAGCATCGTCCATTGGAGTAAATGCCGAGTACACTATTACTTAGGAATAATTGTAAGAAAACTAGCGTGGAAAGAGCAGTTGTCTTTATTTTACAATGGATAAAACTCGCATTTGAGATGTTTTCGTCAAGTTTTCAGAATACATGGTATTATCTGAGTTGAGGGTCAATCATATAACGGAATAGTAATGAGGCGGAGTGAGGCAGTGGTGCATAAAGTTTAAAATTGGCACCAATGTTCATGAGGAGGACCACCATGGTCGGCCTAGCCTTGTGACAGATTAAATGACGGTGAAAATCAACGTAAAAATTCGTGAAAATCTCCGATTTACAATTACAGATCTCTCTCGCTAGACTTAGTGGCTTG
This sequence comes from Hetaerina americana, assembly GCF_022747635.1. Lineage (NCBI taxonomy): Eukaryota > Metazoa > Arthropoda > Insecta > Odonata > Calopterygidae > Hetaerina > Hetaerina americana. The sequence continues at coordinate 2,955,206 of NW_027286919.1, forward strand.
CGACACAGCGCTTTGACAGTGACGCACAATTTCATGCTCGTGTAAACGAGTGGTAAAAATGTTAGGCGGCAGATTTATTCAAAGACGAAATTAAAAAGCTAGAGTGTTGTAATGATAAATGCCTCAATATGAATGGCAACTATGTAGTAAAATAGTTTAAGAATGTGCCTTTCAAGTGGGCATTAAAAACTTTGTCTTGCGACTCGGTTCATATTTTATTTAAAAATGTACGTCACTTTCTGGACAGCACTCGTAATTTACATGAAGTATAGTCTTGTATGGTTCTAAAACATTGCTGCTGAGGCATAAGGATAAGAGTAGATTTACGAGCTTATGTGGTTTTCAGGTATTTTGTGTGCTAGGCGGCGGAACTCATAAGTGTAAAAGAGTTTAGTCCATCAAAAACTTCCCTTGACGGTGCGTGCTACTGTCAATAATAATTACTCAGGATACGCTTTTAATTTATGCCTAAGCTAACGGCTGTACAAATACTCCAGGAAAAACTCTTCTTCGGCCCATCGATGTAGCCAAGATGGCGTCAACTTTGGCCGTACAGTGTTGTGGCTCTTGTAAAACACGACTCGAAGTACGAGATAAAGTCGTTAGTTGCGATATTTGCACATGTGTATATCACCATAAATGCTCCGGCATAAGTGATACCACAATAAAAGCGCTCTCGGACTGTCATGACATTTACTGGAAGTATTTTTTATGCCGGGTAAAAAAGCTCAATATTTACAACATGGCGGCCGACATTGAGAATTTGAAAATGGAGTTACGGACTCTCCAATCTACTGGATCTACGGAAAGTGTTACCTTGCAGCCAATTTAAAAGAAATCTGTTATATTTAATACGGAAATGAAATCGGAAGTCAAAGAACAATTAGGCCTCAGTAGTGGCAACACCGATTTGTGCCCCAAAAATGTAAACACAAAATTTAGCGCCAAGAGTTCCAAATCCACCGTCACTGACGAGGAAGGTTTTCAAAATGGTGAATTACAAGAGAAACAAACGGAATACGGTGTTCGAAAGTTGTAAGCAGCCTGCTGTTACGTGCTACTTTGTGGGAGTTCCTCGCAAGTCTCTCTTCTACGTTGGTCGTGTCCAGTCCAATGCAACGCCTAATGACATTGTGAGGCATCTGTCCGGAATTTTTCCTGGGAATGAATTCAAATGTGAAAGTTTAAGAGTTGGTGAAGTATAGTGTTCTTTTTAACTCAGTGCGCCAATCAGCCTTAAAGATCATCTTCTTAGAGAAGATATTTGGCCAGTTGAGGTGAAAGTGGGGAAATTTTACCCCTCAAAACCGCGGCAACTGACTCCTACTCATGAAGAGATAGAGAATATTCCAGAAGTTTCAGCTGCGGTGATAAATCGGAACTCCGATTTGAAAACTTGTGATGCGCTGGTATCAACCTTTGCAACAAGGGGCCACCATGACAGCCCTACGGAAAAGTGTTCATTAGAGAAGCGTGTTACCCGCCTCCAAACGGGAATATCAAAGCCTAAGTCCTTCTGACTAGTTCCTGGTATTAATTTATTTTGCCAAAATGTGATATGCCTACGAAATAAGACAACAGAGATAGAGTCAGTTGTCAATCATGGTGGCTGCAGTGTGCTATGTCTCAATGAGCATTGGATCACAAAAAATGAAGTTGATGTGTATACCATTAGCGATTTTAGCTTGGCATCATTCTACTGCCGATCTGTGGCAAAAAACGGTGGTACCTGTATTTATGTCTTGAAAGGTATGCCCTTCAAAGTAATTGACTTGGCCAAATTCCGTCTGGAATTGCACTTCGAAGTATCTGCGATCATGTTGAAGAACCTGAATCTGATCATTGCTTCTGTGTATCGCTCCCATAATGGTGTATTTGAACATTTCTACAGACAGCTGGAATTAGTGCTATCCCTATTCTTGACTCTGAAAGCCAATATCGTAATTTGTGGAGATCTCAACATAGACATAACACTAAAACTAGCGATTGTCAGGTTCTTGAAAATATTTTGCTTTCATATAATTTATAGGAGGCCCATAGCAAGAAAAGGTTTAGAGTTTCCAACTGCTTCTATCTTTTATCAATCGGCACGGTATTTGCACAGAATCTGTACAGCAAACGTGTTTTTCAAGTTTTTTTGGTAATTTCCTAGACATGTTTGCACAATGCTTTCCTGAAAAAATACTAAACTTTATGCCCACTAAAAATAAAAATAATCTCTGGTATACTGGGGAATTATTAGCTCTTAGAAATGATTTACTTAGTTAATATCACTCTTAGAAAACCAGTGGAAGCCTGCATGACAAAGAGGCTTACTTGAAATACAAAAGAGATTATTATAATTCAATTAGGTGCGCAAAAAGTTAAGTAAAGGATTTTATATTGAATGCAAAAAATAAACAAAAGGCAGCAATCAATGAAGAAGTTGGTCATGGTAATGGAAAAGAAAATCTTCCTTTCACCCCAGATGCTGTAAATAATTTTTTCTTAAAAGCTGTGGAAAACAATTTGTTCTCTGGAAACGTTGATGCTGCCAATATTAGCAGTTCGCTGCAAAATCTTCCTCCAAATAATTTAAATTTTAAATGGTATTTTGTTACTCAATTTCTTATTTTATCAACTGTTAACAAATTTAAAAAATCCAACTGTAAGGGTAGGCCTGTCTAATTCCCTAATCAAGGACAATATTGTGTTCATTGCATAACCATTAGCTATGCTAGTCAACTTATGTTTTGAGATAGGAGATTTTCCAACAGCTCTAAAATATTCCAAAACAGTACCTCTATATAAGAAAGGTGATAAAGATGATTTAGCTAACTATCCCCCATTTCCGTAACTAGCCCCATTTCCATAGTCCCAGTTTTTGGTAAAATTTTTGAAGCTATTATGAAAGATCAAATATGTAATTTTTTTTAGTCAAATAATCTCTTCTCCTAATCACAGTATGGCTTTCGATCTGGGAAATCTACAATTTTGGCAGTAGAGCCCATAGTTAATTATGTCATTAATGCATTTGAAGAGAAGGAGTCAGTCTCTGTGACACTATGTCATCTTAGTAAGGCTTTCAACTGCGTTAATCATTCAATATTACTAAAAAAGCTAGAATATTATGGTATTATGTGAATTGCACTGAAACTAATGAAGTCATATTTGAATGATCGCCACCAATTGGTTGAACTTGATGGCTGTTGATCTACAGCTCTTAAAGTAAAATGCAGAGTACCACAGGGCTCGGTGCTTGGCCCAATACTTTTCATCATCATGATTAATAATTTGCCCTGCTATATGAAACCTGCATCTGTTTTATATGCGGATGACACGACTTATGTGCAAAAATTTCAACATCTAGAAGATGCAAAGGTACGATCTAGCGCTATGCAAAGACAGGCTAAGGAATGGTTTGATGTTAATCATTAACATTTAAATACTAACAAAACTCAGCATATTGTGTACAGTCTTAAATCAAAAATAACTGATATTGAAACTGTTAAAATAATAGGAATTAATATTGACACAAAACTTAGACCTGTAATAAACTGAGTAAAGCTGTTTATATGTTAAGAAAGCTCAACTTTATCATTTCAAATGAGTATCGTTTAACACTTTACCATGCCTTCTTTCAATGTCATTTGAATTATGGTGTTGAGTTATGGGGTCATTCCCCACATGTTAAATAAATTTTGCTACTACAAAAGAAAGCTATTTGCTCTCTTGCTAATATACCACCACATGATTCCTGCAAACCTTTTTTATTAGGTACAGAATCATGACTGTATTTAGTTTATATATCTTTAAGGCTCTTATTCATGTGAAAGTCAATATAGAAACTTACCAATCAAGATCTAATATCCATAACTACTCCACAAGAGGTAAATCAAATCTAAATACTACTTATTGTAAAATTATCACCAACTTACAACACATTTCATAATATGAACATACGACTGTATAACTATCTGCCTACTCAGTTGAAATCAGATGGTATCCAGAGTTTCAAGAATAGGGTATATACCTGGTTACTTGCTCACCCACTTTCCTCATTGGATGAAGAGCGTAAATGCCTCTATTGCAGGCACCCATGATCATGCCCCTCTTGACATTAAGTGCTTTATGAAGACGCATTTACAACCGCTCGAAATAAGCCATGAAACAGCAAAGAATAAGCGTTCAACTGAGGCTGAAATATTTTATCACCTCGACTGACAATCAAAATGCTATAAGATGCCTCTCTCTATTCTCTTCATTCTTTTTAGCTGCTAACATAACTCTAAGGAGCTATAAGATAGGCAACCACGTTTCCTACGATAGCCTCGTTGTTCTGCAGTGTTCAAATGACTCGAGCATGTGTTGAACAGCATTGCCTGTGAATAAATTGTATGTAATTATCTTTATTTCCCTTGAAAATTGAGTTGGAACTGTGAAATGCCTTAAATCGCTTGATGCCTGTGACATAATTTGGCCCTGGTCCAAAATCCTTATGATTTCGACACGCCTTATACGTAATGATTCTTTTTCCTTTCAGGTACACTGGACATTGTCCCACGCTCAAATTCCGCTTTGGCAAACGCTATGGAGCGAACACCAAGGAAATCATTCAGGTGAGTCGGCTGGAAAGCCAAGTTGTGTAGTTCGACGAAAAAAATATAAAGCCTTGCATTAGGACGTCTCGTGGGGTTCAAGGAACTGGGATGCTCCCTTTAACGCAGAGACGCCGGGGAAAAGGGGGGGGGGTCCCTGATTTCACGGCCTGGGAGAGATTTCGAAGCGAAGGCACAAAGGCGAGTGTCCACCAAACGGAGGTTAAAAAATATATGTATTTTTTCTGATAAAAAATGTTTCCCCTCACAATTTACAGTTACATATGTCGCCGCCTCTTTTCCTCGCGGTCCTTAGCGCGACCGACGAACACAAGAGGCCGGTATTGCGCCCTCGAACATGGACTGCGAACCACGAATCGCCGTGGACTCCCACTGATACCAATTGCGGATTCAGGAAGGAGGTCACGGGGATGTTGATCCCCCCCCCCTCGTCCCAATACACCTTGCGGACAAAATTTCAATCTAATTTTCCAAGAAGAAACACTAAGCATACAGGCATTAGAATTACGTTGTTTCATAAATGGCAATGAGTAAGGACGCGTGATCTGAATCAGGTTTACTGATATAACCCATTATTAAAGTTCTGGGTAAAATAGAACAGAATTTAACCCCCCCCCCCTCCTCCCATGGAGATGCCTCACAGACTAGAGGAGGATATAAGTGGTTATCAAATATAAATTTTAAAACCACACCTAGACCGTAATCTCCCCCAAATCGAAACTAGATCCACCCCTTGGTTAGTATGCGCTCGTAATTCGTGGACTAATAAGGGGTAGAAAAGCCCTTTGCAAAAAAAAAAAACGTTCACGCTTTTCTAAATGACAGTTTTATACTTTCCTCCATGTCGTGGCAAACGAAGATGCCCCGCATAACGTCGAAGATATGCTATACTATATTCACATATAATCTTCAAGGCACAGTCATCTACCTTTAACAGAAGCGATTATTGACAGTTACAAAAAAAGGAATATGCTGGTCATTTTGGCACATACACGTGCATGGTGAAATGACGCAAACTTAGTTATAATTCATTTTCAAAAATTCTGAAATTACTAATGATTGCGATATCAATTTTCGATAAAACGATGAAATAAAGCTAAATATAGACCAGAAAAAACGTTTTGAAACTGAATTGTTGTACGTCAGATGGATTGGGAATATTCAAATGAGGCTGTAAATTGTAATACACATTGTCTCAGGATAAATTTGCGTGATTTAATGCGAATAAAAATATTTGAGAGAAAATCATTGAAAATAGGGAAAACGGATAAAATGAGGATTCATGGGTGGAAGGAGTAATTGGTTTTGGTGCAAGTAAGAAGATATTGAGAAAAGAGTATTGCAATGTGTTCATAGTCGAATGGTGGCGGTCCCAATCCACTCCGGAGTGTGGGTGGGGTGCATTGGGACCCATTCCATGGGAATTGCGCAGGAAATGGGAGAGAGCGGGATGCACCTCCATCGCCAATCCTGCGAACCTTACCTCCACTCACTGACGCAGCAGCAACAGCACCACGGACACCAGCTCCCGCAGCCGACGGTGCAGCAACAGCACCACGGGCCAACGACGCACCAGCCCGTGATGGTGCACAGGGCCTCCCAAGTGAATGCGGGGCGGCCGCCAGAGACGTCTTCACACCGAGACCACAATGGGGCGACAGTGGACCACACGGACCCATACAGGAGCCGCCGATTCATTCTGGGTTACACAGGTAAATGAAGGCCCTCGAGGAGCTCGCATCATCACCTGAGACATTTTTCAACAAAGAGTCAAGGTCACAAGCCTTTTGATGACAAGTTAAAATTTCATTTCCTTAATATTTACCGATTGCATGATTGACTGAATTTGGTTATTTTAATGTTTATTTTACAGTACATAACTAAAACACCCCTTCATAAAAGGCTCGTATAAAAAGCATCGGAAACAATTTTTTTCCTGGCGTGACTGTTCGTCGCAGCGCGCAGGCTCGATGGTGGGAGATCTGACCTTCAACACGCGCCAATCGCCTGCGAGCGTTTTTCAGGTTAGATCGTGTTTTTAGTGAACCCCTGTCGAATGACTCGGTGCAAGCGCAAAAAGAAGCGAACGATTGAGCTGCGGTACGCCATCAAATTTTGTGTTAGACTAGGGAAATCGGGTGCGGAGACATTGGGCATGATTTTCCAAGTGTTCAAGGACGATAATATGATACAAACTGCAATTTTTAAGTGGCTCAAGCTCTTCAAAGATGGCTGAGAGAGTGTTGAGGACGAGCCCCGCGCTGGACGGCCGTCGGCGTCAAGAACCGACGACTAAGTGCAGCGGGTGTGTGAAGTGATGAATTCAGACCATCGGTTAAGTGTGCGCATGATCGCAGATTGTATTGGCATTGATAAGATGACAGTGCACACTACTATCACTGAAAATTTGGCGATGCGAAATGACTCGTCCCGAAAGTCTTTGGACGGACGACCAAAAGAGTAGAGTCTGCTTGCGAAGACCTTCTGCTAAGACATTGTGACAATTCCACAACCCCCTCGCAGTCCCGACTATTTTCTATTCCCAAAAATGAAATCCTCACTCAAAGGATACCACCATGGGACCCTAGGTGCCGTCAAAGAAGCTTGCACGCGTACCCTTAAGGATCTTCCGCGTAACAGTGAGCCTTTGAATCGTGGAAAAGCCGCTCTGGCAAAAGTGTGTCGAAGCTCAGGAGAAGTACTTGAAAGAATTATGAACTATAGTATCAATATCTGAAATGAATCTATGTTTCCGATATTTTTTATGCAAACCTTTTATGCGCTAGAGAAAAAATTGGTAGCTCTTTACTAGTCCTGAAGCTAAAGTAGGAGAAGAAATCCAAGTTCCTAGATAAGTTTGTGGATTTTAATTACGTTTTCCTGTTTTTATAAAAACCCACCCACACTAGCTGAGGTTATGTATTTCGACTACTACACCTTTGGAGGTAGTGTTAGCCTTGTTATTTTGCGGCGTGCATTCATTATAATTTCGTGGAGTCATCCCTCGCTGTTTGAGCGATGGTGAAATAGCCTCTAATTTTGGTAAAATAGATGTTAGAGGTCTTTAGCTTTTTAAACGTGTACAACTTGAAATCTTAAATTAAGGCTAACTTCATGGTAGAAATGTTAAACATTACTAGGAACTGAATATTTTTGTGGCTGTTGGATTGAAAATATTTGTATTAACTGAGTATGAGACAGCTAAGTATTTATGGTGTACAAATTCCAATAATTGTATGCTTAATTTAACCACTTCTGAGCAATCAAGACATTCAGTCATCTTAACTGTTGCAACCCTCTTAGCCTCTGGATGCATTTTTTCCACGTACATGTTTTATGTGTGTCCAAGGTTAGTAAGAGCAATTTGCAGAGTGGTGTGGATGCATGGTAGTCTAGTGAGAAGAGCACTGGGCCAATAATTGAAGGGCCTTAGTCACATTTGAGTAATTCCTCAGGACACCTTCAGCTACACCCAAGCTGAGCGATTTTTTGTGCACCAGATTTTCCAGGGAGACCACAAGCAGCACAGGGAATAATGAAGCCACTCCCCTACCCTAAGACTAATGAAAATATGAAATTTACAATGTGTCATAATATTTGGAGACCTCTTGCCTATCAAGTCAATCTTTTGGGTGATTATGGTGGGTTTTTTATTGATAATTTTTTAATGGAACCCATTAGCAGCAAGTACAACATATATTTGTGATTATTATGTACTGATTAATAAATAATGAAACAACTTTAATACTATCTTACAAAATTTATTACCAGCTGAATTTGTTACAAAATGTCAGTAAATAATTCCAAAGCAGATATTCCCAATGCAATAAACACCCCTAATTGATATTCCTGAATGCAAAATGGATGTAAATTGAATAAATTGATGCATATAAAGCCCCCTGCAAAACCCCTTGCAAACAAGCCATGGGTTGCCATATTTTCCATTTTATCATTTACAGCTGTATATTGTATATATTAATACTACATGCATATACATTGCTGCATTAAATAAGTTCTATGAGTAAATTGGCAATCGGGCCACATTTTAATTGATTTTTTAATGATCAAGTATGCAGGTCAGAGAGTAGGCATTAATGAATTAATACCAGCTGAATCTTTTATCTAAATTCAATATAGTTATTTCATTTGTATGTTAGTTAGAAGTCATAATGATTACCTTAGGTAATGGCCCTGGGCAGGTGGAACACCTGCTATTATTACCTGGGGCAATTGATTCAATCATTGATTTTTCTGCTGTAGAAACAACTATGTCTTCTAAGAGAAGTTGCGATTAACATTTTTTATTGGGAAGACTTTTGTGTAACTTAAATTGTGCCTCTTTGCATAACAAATTTACTGGTGTTTATAATTTTATTTTACTCTAATCCTGGGAGATATTTCTTTGTAAAATATCGAAATACATAAACATGTTTTTTTTCCTTCATTTCAATTTGACATGGACCTCAATTTTGGAGGTACCATATTTTTCCTCTGATCTCCTCAAAAGAGCTAATTTAAAGGACCAAAGAGTCAATGCAATTGCGATGAGAAAAAATTCATTGTTCTCCAAGGAAATTAGTCATGAGGGACTTTGGATCTTTCTATGAATATTTCCCTTCCTCCCTCCCAACAACCTTTTGAGGCTCTCCTCATGATATGAAAGTCATGTTTACAACAAAACAGCATTTTCCTGAATATCATCATCAATGAATGCATCCATGTTTTAAAACATTGAAATGTTATTCATTTTAAAATATTGGTAAATGTCATTATTATTGTTGCCAAAATTCAATTAAATCATAATCTTTCAACTTGTTAGTAATATTTATCTTGTTGATAATACTCATTGTTATTGTGTTGTGCTAATGCAAAAAAACTACTAATTGAGAGAAATGCTACATCATCTCCTTTTGCTAAAGGTTCTTGCTTCTGCTTTCATTTCTGACCCTGCTTCAAGTGATAAGGTAGCATATAGTGGTTATTAATTTCTACACATCTATGGAAAGAGCATACTAAATATTATTTAAATTTGTACTATTTTTAAAGTTATTGCATTTTTTACATAATATTGGTATTTTGAAAGAATAAACTTTAATCATGTTTGTACAACTTGTATTTTGAATTCTTCCATTGCCCTTATTGAAGCTGTCTGAATTCCTTTATTGACAAGTGAATTCTAGTATTTTTCAGTCAATTCATACTCCCACTGTTTAAACAATACCTTACATTAAATTCTATTTATGTTTACAGTGTTATGGTGTACACAAGAAAAAACATGGCTACATCCTTAAAGAATTGACAAACTGTCATAGCCACTAGGCCATGAAAATCAATGATTTAAATTTCATGCAAAAGAACTTTGATGTGTGTTCCCTGGGTTCTAAAGTCATATGAATTAAATTATACAGTGCTCTTCTATGCTATTTATAGATTTCATTTATGTTTGTCCTAGAAATGTTATGTTTCTTGGTCAGAATAAATATTATTATTACTCCAAAAAGGGTTTGCCAAAACACTAAGTTACTTCTCCATTCATTCATCCACACAGATTTAATACTGTAAAGGGATTTCAAAATGAAGTAATAGGCCTATGTACTATTTTTGTGTCAATTTGTCATTTTTTAATTGGAATTCTGTTAAACTCTACTTTTCTCTAGCCTTACCCATGGAAAACTACTGAACCAGAACTAAAATAGATCACATTACTCGTAGAATTGTAAGTTAAATTGCTCAACCATAAACACTTCTATTTTTTTAATTTCACAGGAGTCTTGTCGTATTTCTGCCTCCAACCTGAATATCATGAAAACTGGCTTGACACAGTCAGAAAGTTCATGGCTACGATAGGCTGTGGCAAACTAAAACTAGTTTATTTTTCTGTAGAAATAAGCTGGAGTATTTCTAGCTCCACTCCCACCCCTCTCAGGAATTGCACATTTCCGGGTGGGCTATTCATTTAAATTGCTGGCCATTTGAGTGTCAAGTCACTCAATCTAACAGGAATATTTGATGCTTTTACTCGCACAGGACGCTTCAATTTAGTCTATAGACACGATGCACTTATTCGAAACACTTTGATGATTGGCATTGCAATATACTTTTAAGGCAAAATGCAAAGCAAGAATCCAAAATCAAACATGGCAGAGGTCATGTGCACACTAGGTATCTACAGAGAAGGTGTACATTGCAGCAATGAACTTATTACAAATAATATTAAAATAATCACCTCATGACTTATAAATGAGTAGTAGTTTTAAGGGGAGGCGACCGACAGCTAAGGTCATTTGCGCCATAGGGGATGAACGGGAGAGGATGAAGGGCGGAGAGAAACCCGGCGTCGGCATTAGCCTGCTCTTTACGAATGGCGCCAAGGGGTCCGCGGTTTAACGTCCCATCCGACGGACGGCGTACTCACTCAAAGTGCCCTCCACAAAGTACCTCAAGTAGGGATCGAGATACCTCTGAAAAATATTCAACACCGCCGGGATTTGAACCCGCGCCCTCAGGGTGGGAAGCCAGTACGTTAGCCCCCGCACCATCTCGATCCCCCTTATAAATGATCATAATAATATGGTAAGAAGTGCATGACAAATTAAGGCTGTAGAGGACAAATACTATGCCTCTGTGAACACCATATTTTAGGCTTGCTTATCACCATTTTTTCATGTAATTTATAAACTAATGATCTGCATCTTTGGCAGTCATTTTTATATGGTTAACTATCCCAATATTTTCATTGTACAATACGCATGGCAAATAAAATTTTAATAAAAATTTCATCATTCATTTCTTTGTTTGAGTTACCTCTCGGTAAGAAAGGCTCTAATTTTAACCCATTTTTCTTCTCTTAGGGACTTTTCAATGGAATTTTATCTCATTTGATGTTTAATATCCATGTCTCTCAAATATTGGTTCATCCCGAATAGAAGATGCACCAAAGAGATGGGACTGGAAAAACATACTGGAGGTTCTGTATCTTGCAATGAGCTCCACTTCACTGAATAAAAAAATTCCTCTCGCCCCGACAAAAAATGTCTACATTCAAATGTGAATTTCCAGCATGGGAGTGAAATTAATCTTCTCAAACTCTATGTTCTCTTACAGGATACATTCCAGGGCTTAACTTCCGATATGGGAAGTCATTTGAGAGAGCAGCTGACGACAGCGTGGCAGAGTTCGGAAGGCGCCTTCGCGAACAAAATGACCGGAGAGAAAAAGAACGAAATCAAAGGGCACGCAGTGCCCCAAAAACTTTTTCTTCTCGACCACGTGAACAAGTGAGGGCATCAATGAGAGAATATGAGGAAAAGAATAGATATAAAGGTGAGGAAAGGAGGGGTCAGTCGGATGAACCATGGTCAGCAAAGACAAGGGAAAGAGGATGGCGCAGTTGAAGTCAGTTTATAGGGAACTAATACTGTGGCAAATAAGTGGAACCATAAAAAGTCTTATTAGTTGCATTCAAAAGCAATTGAGCATTAATGAGAGAGACTTGAGGGCTATCAAATGGTCTGAAAATTAGGTATTGAAAGCCCTTCCAGGGTCACCCACCAACAAATGAGCAACATTTGTTTGAATTACAATGGCTACCAAACTATATTGTCCTTTCTCAATTTATTAATGGTTTTCAAATTTATTTTTCATTATTTGGTATATTTTCTGTCCTGGACATTCTTTTGGACCTGAATTCCTCCTAATTGCTGCTGTGGCATCAGGTACTTCACTAGATAGCATATGAATGCTCTTGGCTACTAATGAGTGCTTTAACTTCACCCACACTAAAATTGCACTATCATTACTTGTTGCTCCAGTAAGATAACCTGGTAGAGAAGTAAAATGTAGCCCTTGCAAACTCAAATTATGAAATGCCCTTTTGAGTCACAAGTCACATTTGTGCTCTCGGAGGATTAAATGTCCCTTGCAGAGGAGATGGCCCACAATGATCAATTGCATTATTTAATGACAGAGATAGCAGCAAATATGCGTGACTGGCATGAACAACGAGATGGCCTCAATTGATAATCATCTCTTAAAGATTTCTCAAGTTCAAGGAGTCTCCCACGTAAGCAATTGCAATGATCGAGAATCACCATTATTGCGGTTATTTGATGTAGCAAACTCTGATCCAAAACCCTCTTGAGGGAAGATTATCAATGTAAGTCTCAGTTCTCTGATTGGATTCATGAACTAGTCAATAAAAATAAATTTATTTCAATGCATCGGAATTTTCTGTAGCCAGCTGTTTGGACTGCAGCATAGTTTACAAATTGAGTGTAGACAACCTAGCTGGCTGGACCAAAGGAGCAGGTGATTTTGGAGGGAGAATTTTGACTCTGTGGTTGAGAGACACTCTCTGATACACCTACAACTCGTGCACTTTATTCAATTGTAAAATGAGCCATGGAAAAGTGTGAAATGTTGCAAGGACCAAACATGTACATAATTCAATAATATACAACTATCTATATATTATGCAGCACTGTTACCATGTCAATTGCATTTGTTCATCTTTAAGTACAACTATTTATAGTGTAAAGGTACCTTCATTTAAAATACAAAAGTAGGTACTTAGTGTTGGTCCTTTGCATATTTTTAAGATAAGAGTCAAAACAAATTAAAAATATTTAATATTTACTAGTGTAAATACTAGCACACTACTCTGTCAAAGAAGAGATATCACATTGTAAAAATGAATATCATGGATTAAAAAACTGGCTTATTAGGATTAAAAATTGTTGCTTTCCCTTCTTCAAGCATCATGCATTTTTCCCTTTCCAGCATGTTAACATATCTGATGTTCACTCCCCTTGGTACAATGTGAAAGGGGAACAGAATATAAACTGGATTTCCTCAAATAATATTTGCAATAAAAAAGTTTGCTGAAAGTAATGCCGTTTGAGAAACCATGCAATCAGTTAGACTGTTGCTTTGCACCATATAACAATAGATTACAATACAGCATATGATGAAGTTAAAAGTTCAGTTTATATTTAAACTTCTCTTGTATAAATCTACCCTATACATATGCCACCATCATTTAATGTGAAATGCTACCTATTGTAGAGTCATAGTTGCACAGCAATGGTTCAATGTTCCACACCTGCACTAGATATTACTCTTCCTACTACACCCTAAGTTGACAGAAGCTATATTAATGCTCGAACATCCAAACCTAAGAAGTTGTCTGTTTTTTGAACTTGTACTTCTCCGTACTCTTTACTGTTCATTATATTTCTATTTTATTTTATGGCACTTAATGATTTGATAAGAAGTGTAGATACATAGTATTTCAAATGCCGACATTTTATAACAAATAACTATGTTGAGATGTCAAATACCAACCAACACCATCATTTTGACAATTCCATGTTTCACGTATTAGCCCTTCCATATGGTTAGCCATGCATGTCATTTCATCAGCATTGTGCCCCACTTGCAGTTTCCCTAACACCTAATGTGTACATCAAATTTAAATGCAAGTAGGGCTGTCATATTTGAATACCTGAAACAGATGGAAGGAATTAGCCCTCCCACCTGATTAGATGACTACATATTTCATATTACCCATGCAAAATGTTTTAAATACATGACAGATATCTACCCTCATGTGGTGTTAATGTATTTCTGAATTTTCTTTTAATGACTACAATTCTACCCTTTCTCCCTCAAGAGTAGTACACCCAAACCTTCGCACTTCACAAAAACCATATTGAAGATACTCTGCCATGGAATTAATGATGTTTCCTGTAGAAATTGGGAATATACGAGTAATATGCGGTCATCAGAGTTCAGAAGGTAACAAATTTATTAGTAGCTCAGCAGACGATATTACTATTGATCAACTAAAGGGCATTGACAAAAATGAATGTGGTAACCCAGCCACATCTTAAAACATAAATGTTGATTGAAATGATAATGCACTGAGTAATAATTTAAATGAAAGCCACCAAGAAGAGGAAGAAGCTTATGGCAAAAAATGGGAGATGAGGTAACAAGGTACTTGTTAAGGCAGCATGCTCAAGAAAATGCTCCAAATGAAGCTCTGCATTCAACCTCCAAAGCAATTATTCTATTGAGAACCTTCTATTGAGTAATTCATGCATAAGGAAGATCAATCTGCAGTCTGAAAAACATCTCAAATGCTCCAAGACAATAGTTGCTGCAGAACCAGTGTAATCAACTTGAAGATTGACTTTCTGGGAGGGGGTGGAGCTGCCCCTGTGCTAAGCCCTACGGCATGTTCCTTTGATTCATGGTTCAGGCCAGGCCGTCTTGCTTCCCTCCCTGGACTTACAGTGGATCCCTAGGAAGAGAACTGAAAATTCACAGAGCCTTAGTGAAAATGAGTGTGTCAAAAGGCACCATCTGGATTTGAACCCAGGTCTACAGGTTCAGCAGCAGAATAATCTGCCCACTTTTCTATTATGCTGCCTAGCTGAGACATTTGTTAGTTCAGAAAAATTGGAAGCCTTCGTTTAAAGATGTTCATTGGCAACTTTCTGCAAACAATTTGGACGTTTCAGCTTTGAGGTTAAATGAGCTCAAGTAATCATTTGGTGATGATCTAAATAATTGGGCCTCAAACGCTTCTCTGAAATCTTCCAAAATTTTCCATTTTATAATAATTACAAATAACAATTGTGAGCAGGTCTTAAGAAATTAAGAACTAGAGCTCAAAGCTAATACAAGTCTGGAGTTAACATTTCAAAGATGAACAGTCACTTTTTAAAATGCCTACATACTGTAATGCAACAGGAATTTTCCTTTTCTAACTAGGAGAATATCCTCCTTGAACCAAAAACTTAAAATAATATGGTTGAGTCCTGAAGGAATATGATGCACATAACAAACTATTAATGCACTCCTAAGTGTATTTCAACCCAATAAGCAGTAGTGAATAAATTTCTATATTGTTAAAGAACATGGCAAAAACATCAGCAAAATTAACTCATAGTTTTGTGGAACCCAACCATGCTCTGCAGCCAAAACTTATGGCCAGCAAAACTTCAACATCTCATAACCTCTGCCAAATTCCACAAGTCTCTAATGTTGGTTAACATGAAATAAATCACACAGGAAGAAGCTGAGGTTCAGGTTGAATAGTGTGGGCATTGGATTGGTGGTTCCCGGTCAGTGGGAAGGAAAGAGAAACGATAATTCCTGGGTCCAATCAGGATTGCATAACCATTGAGCCGGCCACTCAGGATTGATTGGAGATTCCAGTTATGTTTTCTGTATTCAGACAGCACAGGGGATGGTCTAACCCTCTTGGCCATTCATCAAGCAGCCATGGCGCTGGATTTTGAGCTGCAGTCTATGTTGGGGCTCACCATAGGAGTATGCAGGGAGATTGGTGGAGGGGGGAGGAATGTCTGTGACGCAGCATTGGGCTGTGAAGGCTTTTGTTGGCATTATTAAGAGCATTTGGTTACTCCTCAGTTTGTCTGCACAAGGGGGAGTCTCCAAAGATAAAGGGAGAGAGGTGGAGAAAATACCAAAATGCATTACAACCAGGAATGTATAGTCAGAAATTTAAATTAGCAATTGATGCAGATTCTAAGCAATCAATGAGCGGAAGAAATAAAAAGAATGGCAGTCATCTCAAAAGGCCAGTGATCCTGTGATTATTCCAGGGAGTGATTAATAAAATCAGTTGCAAACAAAGGAAAGCATGATACAACTGATTGTTTATTTTATTAAAACTTTCCAGGAAACCACCAAATTAGAAAATATTCACTTTTGAATTCCTTTTTTAAAGGAATAAATTCCTACTTCTGCAAAGACACTGAAAGAGCCAATGTATTCTTGGAAAATGAGCCCTGGCAGTCTATGAAGCAATGACTCAAAATATTTTATCACTAAGTTCAACCCTTTAAGTGAGAACTGATTTCAGTACAAAAAAATACCAATTTATCTGATAATGCAACAAAATGAAATAGATATAAGAATATGAAGAGCAAGAAATTTTCAACAAAGATGGCAAGCAATCCAGAAGTTACCAAATTTGTATTTCACTGAATTGTCATTTCCAGCTCGGAACTTTTTTTTAGGTGGATATGATCATTTCAAATTTTAAGATGCAAAATACGAAGTACATGCATACATATTTCTGTATATTGATTCAAGCACACTAAGTTATTATGAATATACACTCTATATAGAGCATATTGTTTTCAACTAATAATTTCATATATTCTGAGGAGATATTTCCATCATTTTCTATTATCAAGTCCTTAGCACCAGCAGAGGAGGTAAGTTTGTTTAGTACCACGTTATCACCTGAAATCGTAGACTTTTTCAACCCTTTATCAGACTTTAACAGTAATGCAATATAAGTACCTACATTGGTCAAATTGAAGGATTTGGGCATTGAAATCATTCCAAGAGTCATGAGTAAAGTTCATCAGTGAGTAATGAAGTTACCAAATTTCATTACAGAATTAAAATATTAACCTTTTAATGAGAGAAGACAAAGACACTAGCAACATTATTCACCAAATCAATTTCCAGCTTTGTTGTTATTCATTAGATAGGTACACTCCAGGATTATTTAAATAAAAATATATAGATATTTTATCAATGGATATATGTATTACTTGATCTTGTAGGTTTGTAGTCTCTACCTCTACCAGCACTTACATATCATAAAAAGTCAAATTCCTTGACCTTCTGTAATTTATTTTGCCAATTGCATTATATATATATAAAATTCTCATTTCTGCTCGCGTGGGAAATACATGTAAAAGAGGTCTATTATAAGTAAAATGTTGATATAAATGGAAGAAATCTACACTCTCTTAATGAGTAACTAACAGAAATTTCCCACAAAAGGATGTTCTCCTGATGCCCCCTTGGGAGAGCACATTTCAGTCCAAATATATGTTCCATGATCACAAGGCAACCAGGAAGTTTCCTTTATTGTAGCATGGCTTGGCTATTAGAGAGTAGTAACATGGAGTAGAGCACACTGAACGGGGCACATAAAATATCACTATTGCTTGGCTCATATATTTTGGGAACTCCTGGGTAGCACCTTTTAAGTAGACTGTTGCTGATATGTTAGTATGGTATTTGCAAAGGTTTTGTTTGGAAATAAAGCTCTGGTTTTCCACAAGGTCAGACTTATCTAGAATTGCCTCACTGGCAATTCACCCTCTATTGACCGTAAATATAAGGGTTTATATGCTTCACAAGTCAAGGGCATAGTGTCCACTGACCTGCACTTTAGATTTCACAAAATCCTAACACAGCTCACAAACAAGACTATTTTATGTCTTCAGCTTAAATACTGTATAACCAAAGCTCTGGAGCTACTGCCATAGGCCATGTCCACATGCATAGGTATATGTGTATATATGTGTGTGTGTGCATGTTTGTATGTATGTATATATATATATATATATATATATATATATATATATATATATATATATATGAGTATTTATTCGCCGTTTGGCGGTATTTCGTGTTTGAATGTATATATATATATATAATTATTGTACGGAAAAACTCACACAAGCGGCACAATAATGGGCTGACATAATATAGCACAAATAGAAAAGAATAGCAACATTTAAAAGAACACTGACTCGGTAAATTGTCCGAGTTTGTTTATTTTCAGTCTCGCTTGAAGAAGGCCTCTGAGAGGGCCGAAAGCTCGGACAATTTACCAAGTGAGTGTTCTTTTAAATGTTGCTATTCTTTTCTATTTGTGTTATATATGTATATATAAATATACATATATATATATATATATATATATATATATATATATATATATATATATATATATAAAGCATATAAATTTACTGATAGTAAAATAAAAGTAGCTTTCTAAAATCTAGCTGTTAACAAAAACACTAGTGCTCAAATCACAAAAATTAACTTCTATTACATTATCTTGGAGGATTTTCTACTTTAAGTAGAAAGTGAGTTGAATAATGTAAGTCTTATAGCACTTTTGCTATGTTATAATATGTGGGCATTTCTGCTGGTTATATCCAGGTAACAACAACATGCGGGGAAATAAATGGTAACTGAATAATTTATAACTGTCACAAAAACCACCATAAAGCTCAGGCAAGATTATGAGTGTGATAATGAAATCTAACGGCAATCCATTCATACAACATATTAAAGAATCTATCAGTTCGGAGAACAGACATTAATTGCAATCAAGAAACCAACAGCTCTGATTAACTTAATCAAACAGGAACTGCAGCGGCAGACTTGGGATACAAATGAAATCTTCAACACTATATATTACTGTAAAATATAAATGTAGCATATCCTAGAACCCCTGGGGTGAAAGGGAATAAAAGGATCCCAAATGAAAAAATCGAGAGTATGCAATTATTCCCAAGTGTATAGGTAGTAACTTACTATCAGTACCACCTATGTAAATATCATATTGTCTGTGGTACCACTCCTGATTCTTTAAACAATTTAGGAAGAGTTGGGACTCACTGTATCTTCTATTCGCAAATCATACCTAATGAGGTGTTAATGATAATTTTGTTGGATTGTAGAATGCCCGTCTCCAATGAATTACGTACTATCCAAAAAAAGTACACATATGGCAGCATCCTGAAGAATTTTGTAGCAAGACTATAGACTGATTCCATAGATTAGTCTACCTGGTAGCTTTTGGATGGACACACTCATAAAATCCTTCCATTTCTTAGCCTAGCCCAAGACACAACCTGAACCCACATAACAATAAACCCTTCTTTCCACTTCTACTTCCCTTTTGTTGTGTCCAACATCCCTATCCTTTTCTTCCCCTTCCCGTGCCAGCCTAACATTCTCCCCTCTAACACAGTCTTCAACATCAAACAACCAATCAAAATGCACTGCATCTACCTTTCCAGCCTCCTTTGGATTTCTCCAAAAAATCCCCTCTCCTCCCCTACCATGCCTCATACCTCTTCATTCATTTTCCTTTCCATTCATTTTACTTTTTTCCTCCATACCCTCTCCTCAAAAGCCTCCAAATTATGCCTACCATTTTGCTTCAATGATCAAGTTGCCACACCATGCAAAACCATGCTCCATATCAAGGTCTCCACTAATCTGTTGCTAACATCCCTTCTCAACTGTCCATGTCATCAATTCTCCCCTCCTCTTGAAAGATTCTTTACCAAATACAATTCTTCTTCTGATGTCCCAACTACTTTGACCATTCCAAGGAAACTGCGGGAGATGCCGCAACAGTAACTTTTAACGGAGTCATCCGCTAATGTGCATTTCAATGCAACCATTTCAGAGTGTAAAAATCATTCGCCTTGACTAGGATTCAAACCCAGATCCCTCAATATCCGGTTGAGTGCTTTAGCCACTTAAGCTACCAAGGCGTCCTCTTTAACTCTGAAATTTTTGGGGCTTTTAAAGGAACAAGATGTTGTGACGAAATACCGTACATACAATGTCACAGGCATTTGTAGTCATGCGCGACTGGACTGTGGTGCATTGCGCACAACTACAAATGCCTGTGGCATTGTATGTGCGGTATTTCGTCACAACATCTTGTTCCTTTAAAATCCCGCAGAATTTCAGAGTTTAAGAGGACGCCTTGATAGCTTAACTGGCTAAAGCACTTGACCGGATATTAAGGGATCTGGATTCAAACCCCAGTCAAGGCAAATGATTTTTACACTCTGAAATTGTTGCATTACCTTGACCATTTTGATCCGAAACACTTCTGAGATAAGTTAACTGTTTCACCTGCTCTACTTTATGGCATCTTATTTCAATATGTAACTCACCTTTCCTTTTTCTCAATGAAACAACACAACTTTTATTTTGCTCATGTTGGCTTTGATCCTATACCTATCACACTGATTTTCTTATGTGTTCAGAAATGATTGTAACTCCTTGGTTCACTGGCTAACTGAAACTTGATTATCTGCAAATTTGACTGCATGGATTCCCCACCTCTTTTCACTCCTGCCTCCAACCCTTCCCATACCACCCTTACATTACATTTGCATATGTTTTGAAAAGAGCAGGGAGTAGGCATCCCTGTCTCAATCCCTTGCCCAGCCCTGTCAATTTCCTCAATGCACATGTTGAAAAGCACAGGTGCTATGGACACCTGTTTCATTCCTCTTCCCAACATTGCCCATGGTGACTCCCAATCCACCACTCCTGCCTGAGCAGGCTGAGTCAAGTGCAGATTGCCGATAAGTCCTCTTATCCTCCAATCAATTCTTATCTACTGTAATGCACCAAAGGAACTAATAGACTAACTTATCATCAAGCTAAGATCGGTGGACAACTTTTTGGATCAAGATCCACTCACTAGTTCAGTAAAGAAGTCAGCAAAATTGCCATGATACAATCAAACTGGAAAACACCATTTTTCACAAGATCCCCAAATGAACTACAACTTAATACCAATGTTTTTTTAGTCAGAGATGACCTTGTTCTTATACACATGCATATCCATCAGATAATTTTCTTGGCGCAACTCTCTCAGTATTCCTTCAATCAAAGCTGCCTCCTCTGCTGCTTAATACGTTGATACAAGCTCCACCTCAACAGCAGATGGAGCAAGCAATGACTGCTCCTTAGCTGACTGGGCCACTCCTGCTCCAGCTGAGATAGCAATATAACCACTTACTGATTTTCTATCCCTATTAACTCCTCCCACAACCTGCATTGCAAAACATATCGAAGGGACACCCATCTTAGTACCTACCATATCTTAGTTAGTAATCTTTGGTAGGTTTTTTATATCACAGGATGTTGAATGTTCTACCAGTTTCTTTGACCATCTCTATTAGCAGTAAAACACAAATCACATCTTTTAGCTCAAAACAAATATAAGAAAAGGCTTAACATATTTTTCCGTTCATATACTGATCAAATTCCTTGCTTTTCCACTTCAGTGCCATCATATCTTTCCATTTATAGTGTTGGAACTCTGCCCTTAACTGATCGAATGCCAAAATTACCCAACCCCTGTTCTAAATATTTTAACTGCTTTTCAGTAAGAATTTAGACAACCTTTTTACATTTACTGACAAAATGTACCGGGGTATGTTGCCTATCAATCTAACTTACATCTTCTGAGCTGAACTATATTTTAACCACTCAAAAATCTCATTACCACTCAATGCAACAATGTTATTGATGTAAATACCCGGAATCAAAGTTCTGTTATATGTTGTTGACAAGGGTGACTGCACAGCCCCATTCAAGTTGAGCTTAAGTGTAATAGTTTGATCAAGACCCTCTCTCGCAGCTTGATTGAATGGTTATTACAATGAAAGCCACTCAGGTCAACTGAAATGCTTGTAAATTCCATACTAAAATAAGAGATTTCCAACTACCAATCTGATAATTTCCAGTCCACTGATATCATGCTCCGATATCATTTTTAAACAACCGCTGATATCAGCAATGATATTACTTGACTAATAAGTGATTGAGAATTGAAATAATTATATCAGGCTAATATCAAGACATTGATTCGGTTACTTATATCTGCACATCCAGCTATGCTAGGCCACCAAACAGTAGTGCAGCTATACCATATATATTTATCATAATGTGATACCCTTCCCAAAAATGCCATCTTCCTTATACGTTTTCACATGGAATCATAAAAACATCAACAAATGTGGGACATGTTTTACCATAAGCATTGGATTCTGCTTGACATACGCAGCTGTAAGTTAAAAAACTAACATTCATATTAAAATTAGGTAAGTAAATTAGATGCGTAAAATACATTGCTATGGTGGAATGTTCTCCATATTTTTTTCTCATTAAATTGAAAATACAATAGATTTACAATGCATATTTAAGCATGCATTTCTTGCTTAAATCACAGACTGACTGTTTTGGCCTTTTTGTAACATTTTTCAAGGGTCATTTTCCAGATTGAAGTTATTTTTGTGGTTTTATATGAAAGGCAAACTTCATTTGAGGTCAACTAGCACAAACTACATGGAAACACTACCACTTTTCTTCAAATTACTCACTACAGGGCCAGGTATACATGATCTTGATGTCCACAAAACAATTCATTTCAGCTTGATCATAAAACTACACAGTTACATGAGGCATATCCAAAATGTATGGGCCGTTTTCTTATATTTAAATACTGGTGAGTCAGAAAAAGTTGTACACATGCAGCACCATCTAGTGATTGTTTCCTTTGAAGTTATTGATTTGATTCAGTTGCCATTTGCCTGTTGGTGAATGCAAATAGCAATGTCCACAAAAATCGTAGCTCCCATCAGTTATGAAGTGTACGTTGTGATTTGATTATTGTCTGCAAAAGGATCATTAGCGGTCCAAATACATCGGGGATTGTTTATGGACCAATAGTAATGAGTGAAAGAAAGGTTAGACAATGGTGTCAAGACTTTAAAAATGTGCTCAATGAAGAGTAGAGTGGCACTCTCAGCATCCAGACCAAAGAAATCATTCAACAAGTGGACCAAAAACTGCCATCTGATCGACTATTAGTGATTGCTCTGGCTGATGAATTTCTTCTCCTTGAATACACAACTGGTCATATGGTTGTTACAGAAAAGCTTAAATATCACAAATTGAGTGGAAGGTGGGTTTTAAAAATGCTTATCGACCAACACAAAGAGCAAAGAATGTTGAGTGCAGTGACATTTTTGGACCCCTATTGATAGTCCTGGCCTTGCACCTAGCGACTATTTCCTCTTTATGCAACTGAAACGGAGGCTAGGGTGGACAACGATTTGAAGAGGATGAGGAACTCAAGGCCTCCATAGTCTACCAGTTCAAGTCCCATGAGGCAAACTCCTTTGCTTATTGATCAAAGAAGCTGGTGCAGAGTCCTGAAGAGTGCATAGAAGTGAAAGGACATTATGCAGAAAAGTGAGATTATGAAATCTGTTCTTACATACTTTTTCAAAGGAATATATTTTCTTATGACCAAATCCGACCCTTACTCATTGAATATGCCTTGTAGGTGGTAATTCAGTGGAAAATCATGTGATGCATAGCACTACTAATAATGCATAAGAAAGACCTGCAGATTGTTTGGTCATTATTTCACTTGGGGCTGCAGCCTAGAGCTCATCAAAATAGCAGCAGGTGGTTGCTTGTAACAGCAAAAGTGGCAATTTTCTGAATACAACTTAATTCATCATCAAGAATTGTTATCACCATATATTCTATTGTTTCAGGCTTCACTTCGTGGAAGTATTTAATGTACACACTAAATGGACTTGTACTTTTCCGCAGATTTTATTATATGGTAAAACTCGTTTCACCGACTTGCGGCATCATCAGGTACAAATTTGCTAAACAGACAGAGCAAGAATATATACCCTCAGGAGAGTGGGGGCGGGGAGGGGTGGAAGGGCCTGAGAGGGGTGGGGGCTCTCAGGTGTGTTGAGGGGTTGTTTTGACCATTTCCAGGCTAGTTTCTCAGAGAGGAGTGGGGAGGGGTATGGGAACAATTGCTCATTACAAAGGGTCGTGTTGGGGTTTGCCAAGTGCCTTCTTATCTCTAATTGCTGGAGAGCGTCCATTTTTTATCCTTTTGGGAGTGTGTGTAATATCTCAGGGACA
The DNA here is from genome assembly GCF_022747635.1 of Hetaerina americana. Classification (NCBI taxonomy): domain Eukaryota; kingdom Metazoa; phylum Arthropoda; class Insecta; order Odonata; family Calopterygidae; genus Hetaerina; species Hetaerina americana. The sequence goes on from NW_027286919.1 coordinate 2,979,364, forward strand.
AAGTCACTGCTGTGGTCATATTCCCGTAAATGCTTGGCAAAGAGAGAGTTGTTATTCTGATTTTTGTGACACCTTGCGTGTTCCTTGACTCATAACTTAATATTCCTTGACTCGTAACTTAATTTCCCTGTGCGTGTGTGTGTGTGTGTATATATATATATATATGCACACACACACACAGGGAAAGGAACTGGCCCCCCTACCCTGATGTGTGAATTTCACACCCCGTATAGGGCTTAGTACTGGGTGAACTCCACCTTCACCTATTAAACCGACCTTTGGGTTGATTACTGTGTTATATATGTATATATATATATATATATATATATATATATATATATATATATATATATATATATATATATATATATATATATATATATATATATATATATATATATATATGTATATATATATGTATATATATATGTATATATATATGCATTCAAACACGAAATCCCGCCAAACGGCGAATAAATACTCATATATACAGAAACATATATAAGGAAAAGGGATAGGAACACGTATAAAGGACGAACACAATAGAGGTGGGGAAGGCAGAATCGAACGGATCACAAGAGTAAAAATATCTCCTCAACCGGGACTCGAACACCGGATCTTTCCACTTGCCGGGCGGATGCTCTTAACCACTTGAGCTATCGAGGATATGTAATTTACCCTGAGATCCGTGGGTCTTATATGTCGCCAAGCGCCCCGATTCTTTAGCCAAGAGATGGCGTCAGGGGGCTGTTTCACCCACCAAAGGAGAAATAGACAATACACAAGAGGAAAGGTCAGTGGTTAGAATTAATACAACATCATCCAGGAAAAGAACAGTGCGTTTCGTGGCACGCATAGCCAGAAGAAAGAAATGAGCCACATTGGCCAAATACACATTCAAACACGAAATCCCGCCAACCGGCGAATAAATACTCATATATACAGAAACATATATAAGGAAAAGGGATAGGAACACGTATAAAGGACGAACACAGTAGAGGTGGGGAAGGCGGAATCGAACGGATCACAAGAGTAAAAATATTTCCTCAACCGGGACTCGAACACCGGATCTTTCCACTTGCCGGGCGGATGCTCTTAACCACTTGAGCTATCGAGGATATGTAATTTACCCTGAGATCCGTGGCTCTTATATGTCGCCAAGCGCCCCGATTCTTTAGCCAAGAGATGGCGTCAGTTAAGAGATGGATGTTGGTTAAGAGCATCCGCCCGGCAAGTGGAAAGATCCGGTGTTCGAGTCCCGGTTGAGGATATATTTTTACTCTTGTGATCCGTTCGATTCCGCCTTCCCCACCTCTATTGTGTTCGTCCTTTATACGTGTTCCTATCCCTTTTCCTTATATATGTTTCTGTATATATGAGTATGTATATATATATATGTATATATATATATATATATATATATATATATATATATATATATATATATATATATATGTATATATATATGTATATATATATACATATATATATATATACATATATATATGTATATATATATATATATATATATATATATATATATATATATATATGTATATATGTATGTATATATATGTATATATATATGTATATATATATATATGTATATATATATATATATATATATATATATATATATATATACACACACATACATATATATACATGCATAATATATATATTTACAGGGAAAGGAACTGGCCCCCCTACCCTGATGTGTGAATTTCACACCCCGTATAGGGTTTGGTCAATTAGCGTACATAAATGCTCCATGGTTAGATATACTTCAAAACAGTGCCATCTTGCATAACTTGCCGAGGCTGGATCAAATTAGGACCAAATTTTAGTTGTTATCAATTGCAATTAAAAATTAAAAAGATTTTGAAGGAGCAAAGAGAATAAAAATGAGGACGGCTGAAGCTTTAAAAGAAATGAAATGGAAGGACTATCAAGAGAAAATTAAGGGTGGGGATGAGGGAATGAGAACTTTAGAGGATAGGTAGGTTTATCATAAAAATGGAAAAGCAGCAAAAACACGCTGAATGCTAACTAAAGAATAAATTATGAAGTCAGGATTACTGGGAAATCAAAGAGAGAAGACAGTGAAAGAATGTTAACTTGGCACAGGGGAGCAAAATGGAAATAAAGTTAGTTATAAAAACAATGTTGCAATGCAAGCTATTTTCATCATTTTATGGAATCTGTACTCATTTCTGCAACTGATTTCAGCCTTTAGACTATATTTAAAGTTGTTTTGTTACTCATAAATATCAGCCGACTTGATTATCACATAACTCTCAGCATTAGAGGTGCTGAACTGATGCCAAACTCAAGACAGATTTGCTTTCCTATTCTTGGGCTCTTATGGGATAATCTTTGGCTCCCTTCAGGTAAGGTTTGCACAGGATTCTGTAACGTTCAGGATAACTTTGGCACAGTCACCCAATCCCAAATTTAGCCTGCATTCAGCCTCGCTAAGGTTTAAGAAGAACCAGGGCTCATGGGTGCTAGGGACAACTCGGGCACAGGTCAGCACTCCCCTCCCCCGGACTGAGAACTTAGGAGGCCTGTTCAAGTCTGTCCCATGCATTTATACTAGTTGAGAATTCATGCTCTATGTACATGCATGCTAACAAACATGATGACTAATCGCAGTATGATACTACAAACAAAAAACAGGATATTCATGACACTGCTACAAAGTCAGATTAGTGCATATTTTGTGAAGGGCTGTAATTTTTTTAAACAGACCTCATATGAAGGTAATTGAACCAATTTAATACTCACTTTGTTAGATACAGCTTATAATGGTAAAACTCAGGGAACAGAGTGCATGGCCCAGCAGCCAAGAAACCTTCGCAAAACCATAAATTGATTAAACAAAAATGACAGCGGACGATATGAGGGCTACTTTCAGTAACCATCTCACGGTGAACAAGTTATGGGGGAGACAAAGTACTGTTACCCTATTCATTCTGTTGGCTAAGTAAGATTACGGAACAAATCCAAGCAGCATGCCACGGAATCAGGCGTATTGCCTTAGCACAGTTATTTCTTAATGCATGAAAAGGAAATATTTACCTTGCTGTGTTTAAAGCACCTCTTGGTGGAGAGTAGAAAATATTTGGATACATGCAACATATATCAATGTTGAAGGTGGCTTGGGTGATGGCAATGAAAAAATTATCAATAGTTAGCTATTTCTAAGAAATCCTACCACTTATATTTCCATATGGGGTTTTTTCCTGAATAATGATATGTATGCACATTTTTTGTAGTGTTATTTTAAGGCATGAGCTTATCTATTATGATGCTATTGGAATCCACACATGTAAGTGGTAATGGTTTACTCCAGATGTAAACATCGTAAGCAATTGAGACACAATGCAAGTGAAAAGTAAGGCAAATGAAATGCATTTGGGACATGATGGTGCAAATTGTCCTATGCGGTTGAGGCACCTCATAAGCGCATTGCTACATTTGACATTCTTTTTAATCAGCCACATGTCACTACGAATGCATACCTTCATAGTTCACTCCTTTGGTTTAAACATATAAGTGTATACAATCCTTGTATCAACATATGTTTGCTTCTGAGGAAAAACATATATTAAAAGGTCAGATGAAGAACCTCTGACTATGCTTCAAGCTAATTCAGCTTATAATGACATGAATTAAAATTTTATTTAGCAGAAGTGACTAGTAATCAAGTAGCAGATACAATTATAAAACTAATCCAGGATATCATTTATTTACCTCTCAATAGGGACTATAAAGTCTCAATCTTGCCCAATAAAGTCGTTAAATAAATAAATAAAATAACAGAATGACTTCAATTTTGAGGAAATAAAAAAATAGAGTGGCCTCACTATGGAACAATGGGTATCTGTATCACAGCCCAATCAATGCTCTGTACGCTATGCACATATTATTTACTGTAATGAAAGTTGATCACAGTTTGCATTTTGCAATCTTTCCACTTTTAATCTTATGAATCAATACCGGTTCTACATTGAAATTAAATCAACAATCAATCATTAGTTATATATATAACTCTAATATAATGTATGCTTATCCACCTTCATGGAAAAGCATCATAAAGAGTTTTGAGCTTCAATTATTACATCTTTATATTTAGTTATTATATTTATGGCAAGACTAATATCAACTATTTTATTAAAACTCCAATATTTCATAAATTCCTCTACACAAAAGCATGCAGCATTTCACCAGAATTCCCTCCCATTGCCGGCTACACGGGGCACATACCAAGGCTGACAGATGCATCGCTGAGTCAGCGTTACAATGCAGCAGCCCGCCGTGGCCTAATGCTCCTCCAGGAAGACCGTGAAAGGTGGCGCCTTCTGGAAAAAAGACAATGAAGTTTAGCGGTTGTGGCATAATAGACCTTAAGTGGAGTGAATTATCCTGTTTCACCAGCAGTGCCTAAAAGACAAAACATTTTACAAAAAACAACATTTATAAAAGTTACATACATAAGAAATTAAATACCAAAAACAACTTGATAAGTTATAAGTACACAAGCTGAAATAAAATTTATTAGTTCCTTGAAATTTCTTCAAGTGCTTCTCAAAAACCACCCATCACTTTTTCCAACTTTTACTTTTATCTATGCATAAATAGAGCAGAGTGAATTCTTTTATGTGTTCACTTAATAGTTACTTATTATCAAAAACCTCAACACTATTATAACGTCAACTTCAGTTAATGAAATAATGACATTACGATCTACATATTGAAATTCTGACACAAGATGCAATGTTTTGCTTTAAGGTCACAAATTTTATATTTCAATGCACTAGTATACAAAATAAAGTAAATTAAAGTATTTTGGCAAAGATTTGAAGCAGTTACTAAAAGCAACAATATTTTCCTTGCCTTAACAGAAATATTAAATAAGCTATCCATCCACATTTAGCAATGAACAATTAGACACTGATGAAATGAACACACATACAAATGAATAACTTGTTCAGATTAATACAGAAGTAGATTTTTTACATTTACAACACTTAGAAAAAGGCTGCCCAGGTTCCTCATCCAAGTGCCATCTGATGAAACTCATTTTTCATACAACCAGGGATAGCAAAATTGAATCCCCTATAGTCATTTCATCTCTTAAAAAATGTATAGGAAATTCAGGGTCATTTGGAGATGGGAGAGGAAAAACAAAAGTGGTGAACATCACAGAATGACACAACAAAAATGCTCACCCCCTCTGATATTAATAGGAGGCAAATAAACAATGAGGCTATAGACTGGGAGAAACTATAACAAGATAGTGCCCTTCATCATGGTACAAGTACCATGGTACTTTAGAACATTTTGTGTTTGCAATAGATGTAGAGATCATAAAAAATAATATATAGTAAAGACCACAATGCTTGAAAACTTATTGGGATTCATAAATTTAAGTAATTTATAAATTTCTGAGCAATTTGAAATTGTAAGTAAAGATGGGCCAATGGCTTGACTACCAGGGCAGTGTATAGGATGCACATGTAATCAAAAAAGTCATAAGTACTGCAGTGGGTACCCCACCCAATTCGGGAAGGAGACACATTCATTTCTTCACCCCACCCCACCCTTCCCCCTTGAGATGTTTCACAATTGGGGGAATATGCTTCTTCTGATACATTGAATGAATGCATAATGTGTTTTCCTCACTATGAAGTTCAATTTGTTTCAAGTATTTGTTAAGGGTTGGCATCAATAGCATAGGCACCTGTCAATTGATGCCTATACTCCAGTAAAACAACCTCTCATTGGGAATAAGTGCATTAGATATGTGTAGAATTCACTCACTAACTGTAAAAACCATGTAATAAATTACAGACGGCACAGGGATCAATGTAGTTTGAGAGAGATGAGGGAGGAAGGCAGATGTAGGCCCAGCGGCCCAAGCCTTACTCCTCCATGAATACTCATGGCTAGTTATGCTGCTAAGTCAACTGATGTGTAAATGTTTTCATGACCTCACACTGATGACATATAGTGGGCAAATTTTCTATAATTAAGCCTTCACACACAAAATTGTAATTTTAGGAGTAAATCCTAATTTTAGAACATTCCCAAGTGCTTGATAAAAATTTCTCCTCGGCATGAATTAGTCATGTTATTTGTGATCTGTCCTATCAGTCTCAGCCCATAGGTATTGTGGGTTCTGTTCTTGAAGGTTGTCAACGTTTTCAATCCAATTCATTACCCTTCTTGATGCAAAAGCAAGAAGAAATAAATGTTTAATTGGCAGACATGATTAAATATCTTGTCCTTCATTTATTACTCAAATGTTTTTATTAATAGATTCGCAGTAGTAAATTTTTAAGTCTTGTATAAAAGCATTGCTTTCTTAGAAATTGAAAAAATCTTGTGGACTGATTCTTCATTTTAATAATAGTCTATTACTATTTATAAACCACAATTGGAAGTATTAACTTTCATTTATTGATTTCTATATGAGCAATCAGTACATTTCCATGAAATTTCAGTATTGTGTATCATGATAAATATTCCAGACACTAGAAACAGTTTTCAAAGCCATACAGTAAAGCCTGATAACTATCAAATCATGTTTTTTGTTTTAATTTATAAGTTTCTCCATGAACAGGAAGGCCCCTCTCAGATAAGAGTGTCACTCTCATAATTTCAGTGATTTTGTCAAGAAAAAGAACCCAGGCTTGTTCTATCTCCGGAACCATCTGCTTTCCAAGTGCATTACGAAGATTGTTAAGAAGTACACTGGTGAAATTCTACGGAGAAAACAAAAAACCAGTAATATTGCAATTACTTCATGCTCAGTCTTTTTATAAGTAGCATTTTGTAGTTTTGGATCATCTTATTTATACGGAAAACTTCAAAGTCTCAGAATTATACTGTTTAATAAATTAATATAGCCAGAATTGCTCTGATAAACTATATTTATGTAAGTGCCTACCTTGTTTGTACATAAAGATATGAGAACAGATGGAATGACTTAATTTTTCCAATAAAAGTATCAACTGGAGAATTCGTTGGGAGTTTTATATTTATTTGTGCACTTCAATTTTAATGACATTGATTTTAATGATAAAATAAAGACTCTTACGTCTTGTTTTATTTAGCCAAAACATTCAAAAACATCCTAAATCCAGGGTTTGTATACTTTAGGGCTAGAAGGCTTGTCCACTACTTACTAGGATAACCCAACCAGGCTACCATCCTCCAGCAGCACATATCATACAATAAGGGATCAACCATAAATGATCATTGCCAGCCATGAATAATTTCATGCCGCAAATTCTTACAACTTCCAGATAGCACACACCGTGTAATTTATATTACAGCATTTTTGATACCCATCAGTGATGCATTTTTCACATTACAATAATGATATTCTCTTTAGGAAACATATGTATTTCAGTAAATCCACTAAATTTACGGCTCTAATGTTCACATACAGACATATAAGACAGCTATATTATATAAGGTATATTTACATTGCAATTACGCCGGATTAACAAGAACAACCAATTCCTTCTTCTTTATATCGCCGTTACGAGCTATACATCGTATATACTTCTTACGCAGGATAACAAGGATATTACAAAGACGGAATATCCTTGGTATGTATCTTAACTGAAAACGGTCTCCTTCACGTGGTATTTCTAAGTTCAAGTACAGAGGTTACAGGTTTCGACAAAGAGGGCAACCAGACTTCCCGGGATAATCATGAAAACTACGTCACTTCGGCCAAAACGGATGTAAAACTCAATATCCACTTTCCGAAAGAACAATCATAATCTAAATTGGCAGTGAAAGGTTTCAATCATTCAGATTTAACATTATATCGAGCAAAAATATTTCAGCGTTACGTTTTCTTGCACTATCACAGATATGTAAGCCGCAAAAAGAGTGTATTTGACACATGCAGGTTGTGTTTTCGAGAAAGAGATGGAATATATGTGTGGAAGTATTATAACGGTCTGTAAGTATGTATTTTGTGAAAAATGCACCGAATGCAACAAAACAATGTCATTGGTAAATGGCTGAAGGTACATATATGAATTTGATGGGGTGGGGGCTCATTATTTTCTGCACAATGCGATTTAGCCAGAATTTTCCAATAGTTGATGGAGCCAATGGAACTGCTATCATTTTCTGGGAACAACTAGCGTTAAGTTTAGAAATGTGATTTGTAGAGGTGCATAACCTGATTAACATCCCATGGAAATGGCAATTTATTAATCTCTTATATAAATTGGAAATAATTATTAAATTGATTGTGAAAATAAATACATAAATCTCCTAGGCTGCATCCGATGAATCCACATTTACCCTGAAAATTCGCAATTTTAGTTTCCCGCTCTCTTAAAGAATTATTTTCGCGAAATTAAGCATATCTATGGCGTTCTTAGCAATGTCAATGGTGATTCTGCTGTATAGTAAGCTTAGGCTTTTCATCTCTATCTTTTCATAGTCAGCTTCTTTCTTGAAATATCTAATTATGATGTTTGAGTAACCATCATTTTGAAATTCATGACTTACAAAATAAGTGGAAGTAAACAGTTTAATTAATATATTTACTGCTAGTTTTTCTAAGGCTGTCATTGAGCATTACTTAATTTAAGTTGCAGTATTGTCATTTTAAGGCTATGCTGTCGCAATTTGAGAAAACTCCAACGGCATTAAATAGAATGAGTTTCTTTTCGGTAAGATGCACATCTTACCCAAAATTCATCTGTACATATGACTGCCTTATTGTTTAAATGCCATTCCAAACCCAAGTAGGCAATAATCTTGAATACAGTGTCTAACAAAACATGCTATGGTGAGCATTATTAGAGAGTGTATCTAAACTTCCTTTGGCTGCAGTGGTGACTGAAACTATGATATACTATCTAATTTTCCATGACCTTAAGTTATTTTCAACAGTCCAGCTTTCATCCCTCTATGATCACACAATGAATTAAAATGAATAATGAACACTTGGCATTGACAGTTTCATAGAAAATGATCAAAACCTGTACTAACATGGGAGAATGCATACAATACATGATTTCAGAAAGAGGGTTGATGAGGTTTAGGATGCCGTATAATTTGAAAACCACAGGTCATAGTTAATCTCAAAGTGGTACAGCTTGTTATTTTCAATCCTTGGGTGTTTTAAGACATAATTTGAAAAAATAAAATTTCAATTATTTGCCGGTTTTTTTTACACACAGGCATTAGTATAAAATAATGAGTGGAATAATACAATATTTGCATCTCACCTGATGATCTATGTTAATACATTGAAACTCAATGTGTGTGCTGTTTAAACTGGCTTATAAAAGTTCCAAGTAATACATCAGTTTAGAAAGTACCCCAAGTTTCAAAGTAATGAGTTTTATTTTTGTAAGACAAATGTCCTTTAGAATATTATGGAAAAAGTAATCAGAAGTATGAATCGAAACAGTACAGAAACTTGGGAGTGCAATTCAATTTTTTGCTTGGTGGGAAATTATGAACCCTTTGCATTTCAACATTTTTATTCCTACATGAGAAAGCTTCAGATGTGTAAACGAAAGTTTATTGTGCATTATTTTCTATCGGGAAGGTATACAATTAGCTAAACATGGTGTTAGGTATTGAAAAAATTGTAGAAGATGGGAGTTTGGAATTCTTAAATGAAGAAAATATCAAGGCAAGTGTATGATTGAATTTGGGTTTGTGGGATTGGTTTGAAATTAATCATGGTGTAAAATAATGATGCTTAATGTCACCATGGCTGTCTGATGTTTTTATGACTTTGTGGCAGATGAATACAAGGACAAGTTGGGTGTAGGCATTGCAGCTGTGATTGTAGCTAAACTCTTACATGCTATTGATGCAGTATTGGTGGCTGAGAGCTCAATAGTTCCTCAGGGAGCCCTGGGTAGTTAAATTGAGGCAACTGATGGAATGAAATTATGGTAATATATGCCAAATGAAAGTAGTTGCCCTTTATAAGGAGAATGAGAAAGATTATTACATGCCTGCATAGGGTTCATTAATAGATATGCACCTGGTATGCCTTCCATGAGGGCCTAGAGCACTTCAACCTAGTGGACTATAGCGCCACACACCTTATTTTGATCCCCTTTAAAGCTTAATTATGTTAGCAAAAGCCAGCAGGACCAATTTGGGTGCAACCATCATCTTCTTTGGGTTTTACAAATGGCAAGCCCTTATTATTGTGGTGGGTCACATCACAAAATGTGGGATATTAACCAAGAGATGAAGAGAAATATATAGAAGACATTTAAGGCCTATGCTAGATAAGATGGAAAGATATAGAAGATTAAAGGAGCGACAGTCACAGAGTTATACATAGAAATCTTTATCAATCTCCTCCTGACAAAGATTTCCAATAAAAAATTCATAGATTCCCTTAAGCCACCGGATAACCTTTCCCCCTCTGAGAGACAAGCTCTCAGACGTTTGGCGTCAAACAAAGATATTATAATCGCGACGGCGGACAAAGGGTCATCCGTTGTGCTAAACAAAGAAGACTACGACGCTGAGGCATTTCGCCAATTAAAAGACCTTTCTTGCTATGCCCCCCTGCCCCAAGACCCAAACCCTTCATATCAAAAGGATATTCTCTCTTTTCTATCCAATTTCGGTCCCAAAGAAGGTCTCTCCCCCAAAGATATATCCATTCTTTCGCCACCTAATCCTAAGACCCCCATTTCTATTTGCTACCCAAAATCCACAAAACCAATAACCCTGGATGCCCTATTGTCTCCAGCATCAACTCACCCACTGAACGAATTTCCGCATTAATAGACCACCACCTTCAACCAATAGCCACTTCACTCCCTTCTTACATCAAAGATGCGCACCACTTTCTGGAACATCTAAACTCAATCCCAATTCTGTACAACACGACCATTCTCATGGCCACGATAGACGTTACATCTCTGTACACCTCTATTTCCCATAAAGAAGGCTTAGAAGCCCTAAAATATTACCTCTCCCTATGAACACCACACACCCCATCCACAGATTTCCTCATCGAACTGGGCCAAATCGTTCTCACCAAAAATGCTCTTCAATTGAACGACAAAATATATTTACAAATAAAAGGCACTGCAATGGGCACGCATATGGCTCCTGCATACGCCAATCTTTTTATGGGTAAACTAGAACATGACTTTCCGCAACAACAAACCCTCAAACCACTCTTCTGGGCCCGCTATATTGATGATATTTTCCTCCTTTGGTCCCACGGACGCGAAACTTTATCCTCTTTTATTTCCTCTCTCAACTCCTCCTCCTCAGTATCTTTCATTTCCTCTCTATCCGACTTGAATACCACTTTCCTAGATATCGACATTCACCTCCAAAACAATACATTTTACACCTCAGTCCACATTAAGCCAACAAATAAGCAACAATATCTTCATTTCAACAGCTACCATCCACCTCATACAAAGCGCTCCATCCCATTCTCACTCTCTATCCGTGGCTTCCCCCGCCCCTATCCGTACCATACAACCGCCCACGCTGCAAATGTTTTCATCTTCAAAGACCCTCCCCCTCACTTAGTACCAACTCCCAACCGCTCGGCACCTGTACCTCAAAAAATATTATATATTGCCTTTCCTGTAACTTCTGCCCTACCTTCTACGTGGGCGAATGCACGACCGCACTTTCCCTCTGCATGAATAACCACCGATATTACACCAAATCTCCCACATTTCTTAATTATCCCATCCCTACTCACACTGCTTCCCACAACCAATCTTTTGATGCCTGCTTCTCCGTTGTGGTGATTGAAATCCTTTCTAAATCTGCTAGTATAATAGAGGCGAGAATCCGCGAGATGGCGCATATTTGGGTGGCCCAGTCATTTAAACCACCCGGGCTGAACCAAGCCCACTGAATGCATCATATGGCTGCCTGTATATCCCCTCCCACCCCCTTGTTCATTTCCTATTGGTCCCTTACCTCTCCTTCCCCCACCTCTCCCCCACACATGTCCTCTCCGCTCTTCCCCGAGAACGCCATTCTGAAGACGACAGCCGTGCTGTCGAAACGTCAAATAACATATTGTGAGTGTCCTTTCTTTATGTCTCTATATTCTAAAAATCTACATCTGTGTTTTTATATATTTGTGCGTTGCCGAAGAGCGTTCCATTTCGAAGACATTTTTATATAAATCTATATATATATATATATATATATATATATATATATATATATATATATATATATATATATATAAAATAATGGGCTGACACGATAAAACACTAACAGATTAGAATAGCAACATTTAAAAGGACACTCATATGGTAAATTGTTCAAGCTTTCTGCCCTTTCAGAAGCCTTCTTCAAGTGAGACTGAAAATATGCTAGAGAGGGGAAAGGGGTATGGGCGGGGAGGGTAGGTGTGGAGGGAATGCTGGGAGGGAAATTAAAGATGGCGGTTAAGGGTGGGAATTTTGAAAGAACGGAAAGCTAATATGTAGGTAGATTCACGAGTTCTCACCTCTATGTTGGTGGCTGAATCAGGTAGGGATTCTAGGATGCTGAGAGCAAAACACTGGTCGAATGAAAGGTTGTGGGAATTGGCGTGTGAAGGGATAGGAAGAGAAGAAAGTGAGGCAGAATTGCAGGAGTACCAGTGGTTTTCATTCGAATGGATAAGGGGGTAATGAATTCTCCTATGTAAAAGGGAGAGCAATGTTTGCATGACAAAAGATAAATAATATTTTTTGAGAGGCAATTAGCGTGGGAACGAGGCGAGGGGGCAATGAGGAGAGGGGAGTGGACCTAATAAGAAGACAGGTTTTACATCGGGGGCGGTTGCAGGTAGGGGAAATATTAGGAAATTTGTCACAGGGGGGCACCAAAGGGTTGGCGGATCTTGAGTCATCCTTCTGACCCCTCTCCAGCATATTTTCAGTCTCACTTGAAGAAGGCCTCTGAGAGGGCCAAAAGCTTGAACAATTTACCATGTGAGTGTCCTTTTAAATGTTGCTATTCTATTCTATTTGTGTTATATTGTGTCAGCCCATTATTGTGCTGCTCGTGTGAGTTTTTCCGTACAATCATTATATATATATATATATATATATATATATATATATATATATATATATATATATATATATATATATATATATATATATATAACTCTATGACTATCGCTCCTATAATCTTCTATATCTTTCCATCTTATCTAGCACAGGCTTTAAATGTCTTCAAGGGAAAACCAGCACTTTATATATATATATCATTATTATTATTAGGTAATCTACCGGTTAAGGTAGGTTTTTGGATGGACATAATTATTAATTTAATAATTTGTGACCCCTAGCAAAACACAATATCCTACTCTACATCAGGTCCCTCTTCATCTCTGAGTACATTCTTCCTCCCTTCATCCCGTCCAACATCCATATCCTGTTCCTTCCCTTTCCTTGTTTGCCTAACCTTCTCCCCTCAATTACAGTCTTCAACATCCCACTGCCGATCAATACCCTCTTCATCCACTTTTCCTACCTCCATAGGATATCTCCCAACAAACCCTTCTCTTCGCCCACCATACCAAGTACTTCCTCATTTGTTTTCTTCTCTGTCCATTTCACCTTCTCCATTCTTCTCCACACCCACATTTCAAAGGCCTCCAATCTACGTCTATCCTCCTGCTTCAATGACCACGTTCCCGCACCGTACATAGCTACGCTCCATATCAAAGTTTTTACGAGTCATTTCTTAACATCCTTACTCTACGTCCCTCTGATCAACTCCCTCCTCTTTGTGAAAGCCTCTTTGCCTAGTGCAATTCTTCTCCTAACGTCCCTACTACTTTGACCGTGTTGGTCCAAAATACTACCGAGATACGTAAACTGTTCTACCTGCTCTAGTTTTTGCCCTCCTATTTTAATGTTTAGCTAAGCCTTTTTCTTTCTAGAAAATCGCATAACCTTTGTTTTATTAATATTAAATCTCATCCCATACCTGTCGCACTGAATTTCCAATTCACTCAGCAATGCTTGCAACCCCTTGGCTGACTGACAGACTAAAGCTTGGTCATCAGCGAACCTAACTGATTTTACGAATTCCACGCCCACTTTCATTCCTACCTCCAGTTTTTCCCATGCCTCTTTAATCATTTCATCTGCCTACAGGTTGAACAGCAATGGTGATAATGGGCAACCCTGCCTTACACCTTTTCCTAACACTGCCCAACCAGACTCCCCATTCCCCACTCGCACCTGAGCAGTCTGAGACATGTACAGGTTGCGGATTAGCCTCCTTTCCCTCCAATCTATTCCTATTTTCTGCAATATACTCATTAGTTTTTCCCAATTCACTGTATCAAATGCTTTTTCGAAATCTACAAAACAGGCAAATACATTCCTCTCAATTAATAATCTCATTACTGCAATGGCATCACGCGTACCTCTCCCCTTCCTAAACCCAAACTGATCATCCCCTGAGTAATCATTTGTCCTATTCTCTATCCTTAATTTATGATCCTGAGGACAACTTTAGCTGCGTGGGATATCAAACTTATTGTCCTATAGTCCTCACATGATGTAGCCTTAACCTTTTTCGGAATAGGAACTAAAACTGATCTTACAAAGTCTTCCGGCCAGATTTCTTCCTCATAAATATTACGAATCAGCCCATATAGCCCCTTCCTCCCACATTTTCCTAAACATTTCAATAGTTCCGTGGGAATGTTATCTACCCCCACGGCCTTATTTAGTTTCATCTCCCTTAATGCCCTTTCTATCTCATCGTCTAGTATGCCTGGTCCTAAGCTGTCTTCCTCTACGTCATATTCTTTTTCAATGTCTAACTTTGTTGGTCGAAGTTCTTTACTAAACAGTTCTTCTATATACTCCTTCCATCTCTCTTGGATCTTTCCTGTGTCAACTATTACCTTACCCGCCTTATCTCTCTGCATAGCATAGATCTCCCTTTCTTACTTCCCGATAAACATTTAACTTTGCTATACAGCGCACCAATTTCACCCTTCCTCTGCAGACTTTCCATATCCCCACACTGGGTCTTCCACCAGGCTTCTTTTGCTTTATTTGTTGCCCGCCGCAATTTATTGTTTAATTCTTTGTACTTCATTTTGCCTAACTCTGTATTTACATTCTTCCATTTTCTCCGCTCATCCATCTTTGTAATCATCTCATCCGTGATTCATGGTTTCCTAATCCTTTTCACATTAACAGTTCCAAAGTGTCTTTTGTGGCTTTCGATAACCCTATCTTGATACTTTCCCATTTGTCTTCGATAGTACTTGGCTCTTTACCATCCTCCATTATTTTCTCTCTCTCTCTATATATATATATATATATATATATATATATATATATATATATATATATATATATATATATGTATGTATGTATATATATACTATATGTATATATACTTTATCTATATATATACTATATATATATATATACTATATGTATATATACTTTATTATATATATATATATATATATATATATATATATATATATATATATATGTATGTATGTATATATATACTATATGTATATATACTTTATCTATATATATACTATATATATATATATACTATATGTATATATACTTTATTATATATATATATATATATATATATATATATATATATATATATATATATATATATATATATATATATATATATATATATATATATATATATATATATATAAAGTGGAGGGGTGGAAATGAGCATGTGTCAGCCATAGTAATGAATATGAAACTGGGGTGAAGGGAAGTGAGCATGGAACAGGTTTAAATTTATTGTATCCGGTGTAACTACATGGAATTTGCACTGCATATTGAAATAAAATAAGTAACTTTTTTGTTCCCCGCACACTTTCTTTAGAACACGACCTAGGTTTCGACGTTGGACGTCGTCATCAGTTGATGATGATTACGTCCAACGTTGAAGCCTAGGTCCTGTTCTAAATATAGCCTTTGTAGTATTACCAATTTCACTTCAATGGAACAAGTTAATGACAAAATCATATCAGTAAAAATGATAGCTGACCTGGTTAATCTTGCGGTAATCTGAGGATACATGCTAACAAGCAGGTTGGGAAGGGGAATTAGTGCTTACAATCAGGTGAGAGATCAGGAGAAGATCTTAGTCAATGAGAAAGTTTTGACTCAGGAGGTTGGAAGGATGAAGAGTCAACTACAAGCCTGTTCTATTGCCCTTAACCTAATTGGCGCGGATGTAGATGGGAGGGAGAAAATAATGGTTAGATTTTAGCAATTATCGAAGGAATTGTGCATCGAAACAGATTGAGGGGTAGAAGGGTAGAACAGGACAATGTGGAGTAAATGTGCATAAACTTAGGACAAAATGTATCTATAACTTCTTGTTTAATAACAGATATAATGTCTTGTCCCTTCAAATTAAGTGCAATTTTATTCATTTAATTCATAACTTAACCCATGGGATGCTGGGATAAAAACTAGAACAACATCAGACATATTAAATACTAGGATTAGTACAAGTAATCACATTATAGCCTTTGAATAAATTCTGCACCCAAACTTTACTCTTCTTATTGTAGAATTAGTTTTTGCTTAGGAAAGCAAGCTATAGTTAGGTACTTATTGCTGATTTGCCTAGGCTTTTTATATTTGACTCTAGTTTCTAAGACATAACATTGCAACGCTTGACTACATTATTCCTGGCTTTTAAGACAAAAGGTTTTAGAAACAAGGGCTCAGTTATATAGGGCACATACGTCTCTAAAATTATCATGTAGGTGTGCAAAGTATGATGAGTCTTAAATAGTATTAGTAGTTTTGGGGGAAGCAACTGACAGCTGAGGTCATTTGCGCCATTAGGGATGAATGGGAAATGATGAAAAAGAAAAGAAACCCGGTATCGGCATTAGCCTACTGCTAACAAAAGGTGCCCAGGGGTCCACAGTTTAACATCCCATCCGATTGATACTGTTAACATTCAAAGTGCCCTTCAAAAAGCACCTCAAGTAAGGATCAGAATACTATTGAAAAATATTTGCCATCTTTGAGATTTGAACCTAGACCCTTTGGATGGGAAGCGTGTATGTTATCCACCTCACCATCCCCATGGGCCTTTAATTTACTCATTGAAAGTGTACATGGTAGGAGTCAAATACTTACCTTAAAATGTATTGGCTCAATGGGCATATTAACATGATGTCGGCCAATACTAATAATTTGAGATTCAAAAAGAAATGAGTCCTCTAAGGCATGCTCAATCATATAAGTCAGTATAATTTTAACATTATTTCCATGGGCTAAAAGACGTCTGTTTTCTTTAAACTGCTCCCCTTTTTTAATTCCAAATATTGAACCATAGGCAGGATATGCTGTCAGAAAGCTTCAACAATAATGTACAAATAAGCAAGCAGTTGAAATTATATATCACAGTATTAATTGCAAGACTATGTAACAATTAAAGGCTACCCAAACTTCAGGCATATTGATTCATGAAGGCTTCACAGTTTATATCTTGTCTTACTGTATTCAGGATCAAACATGCCATGGTAATGTTTCAAGTAAATACATATTATTCAATTTATTATAAGGCTGACAAAAACTCAAAAAATCCTTTTAATAGTAATGATTGTGCGAGTAGGAACTTGCAATATAATTTCCAAAGCAAACATTATGAATTTCTGAAAGCCAATTATACACAACTGCTTATTCTCTGGTTAATGATAGAATGTATTATTTATTTATTTGATGACTTTTATAGGGGTGAGATTGAGACTTGATAGTCCCTTCTACCATCTAAAACCCAAATTAGGGACTTCAGCATCATTTGAGCATAATCACTATCTGACATCATCTTTAAAGGTAGTTGTTACATAAAGGTGGAAGAAATTGAATAAAAATATGAATTGCATGATGTAAAAACAATAATACCAGTATAAAATTATTTAGAAATTAACTACATGAAAATTCAGTACTTTCCTGTTGTCAGGCTTTAAAGATATTTTGGAGTAATATCCTATTGTTGGGCCTCATTGCTATGGTATACCTGCTTATGTTGCTCAACATGTCCCTTTGACATTGTGGTCTTTGGCATGAACCTCATAAGTCTGTCTCGTACCAAAAGAAGCTCTTTAGCTCCCACAAAACAGGGGCAGGTTGCCTACCAAATAACTCTGTCCAAGCCCTTACAAAAATGAAGATGTTTTGGCAAAGGCAGGTTTCTTGAAGCACAGTATAAGTACACGCTGCAGGAAGGCCAACATTCTTACTGGAACCCAGTACAATGTGAGTAATTTGCCATTTCTGATAGTCTCTTCTCCAATTGCTAAGAAGGGTAATTCAGTTAACTGCATTGAATGTATACATTTTTTTGCATCTTTATTTGCCAAGATTTTCACAAAGGCCTCAGTAAACCCTCTTTTTGGCCAAATATATGAGTACATAGGAAGTTATTCTTTTATGAAGCCACCCCTGCTATCAATGCCAGAGTGGGATAACCTATCAAGAGAAGGTCTTGCATATATACTGCATGCATCTTCACGTAAATGCCAACGCAGGATAAATAAATATTATTATTATTATGATAAATCACTGGATCTAGAGGCTCTAGCAAATGATTAAAAACCCCCAAACGAATGATAACAAATCCCCACATCATCTTTATCAACAGACATATGTTAATGATTTCACTGTCACTGTGAAATTTCGTTAAATCACTGTCACATAGGTGTGACAATATTATGGGAGATTCCAAAGCAAAAATTATTTTCTGGTTTTACTACCTCATATAACATCTGTGCTACCAGCAGTGAACCAACAATAGTGAGCGCTAGTTCTGAAACTGTTTTAGATAGTATATTGACAAACAATAATCTTGAACTTGTTCAGAAAAATATCATTAAGGCCAACTTATCAGATTATTGAGGGGGCCGTTAGTGGTTGGGTTAGGCATTGGGTTGATAACCTGAAAGTCCATGGTTCGATTCTCTTTAATCTAAATTTTGCCAACCCTGGTGATGGTGTGTTAATGCACTTGCCTGTCATTCCAAGGGTGGTGGGTTTGATTCCTGCCTTGGTGGGTTTTCCTCCACCTAGGGCTTGGGTGTTTGTAAATGTGACCAATGTTGTCATTGTCAATAGTCTGATGTTAAGGCCAAAATGTGCTGCTTTTGGACTAATGCTGAATAAATTAATCAATACCCACTTCTTTCTGCAAATTGCTGTCTCCACTACCAATGAAAGTAAAAAAAAAGAGTACAAGAGATATTTCTTGGATCAGCACATGAGATCCTTTTGTGAATTGCTGAATTACCATTATTCCTTCAATTCGCTTTGCTTAGAGTCCATGAATATAAAAAACCATAAACACTGTAATCAACCCGAAGGTCGGTTTAGTAGGTGATGGTAGAGTTCACCCAGTACTAAGCCCTATACGGCGTGTGAAATTTACACATCAGGGTAGGGGGGCCAGTTCCTTCCCTGTGCCGGTTATGGTTTCCGAGGAACATCTGGTTCCCGAAAAATCACTTTAGCTTGGGTGGAGCAGGTGCCCAGAGTGTCTTGCCCGGGAATTGAACCCGGGAACCTTCGGTCAGCAGTCCAACGCTCTACCCCCTGGACTACCGCGACCCTCCATGAATATATACTTTGAATCTTTCTTTTCCACCTATGAACTCTACTTTGATATCCATTTTTCCCTTTGCCCTGAAGAACACTAAAACACAAACTCTTTTGCTAAATGCAAAAACCAGTGGGTCTGGCATGAAATGTGTTGGTGTTCAAAGAAAATGAGAGACGCAGCTGCGCAATATAAATGCAAATTACATCCAGCTGACCAGCAAGAATATTCGGTACTACAAGAGACATCACCAAACTATACAGTCTGCTAAAAAATGCTTTAGTAACCATAGATTCATCAGTGCATAAAATAAATCTAAAGTGATTTGGAAACGTATTAAAGAATACAAGATCTCCAAATGCAGGACTCTAATTCCAATTCTATACCCTTTACTCAAAAATGGCATTCATTCCTAGATTTTTACCTGTCCCATCATATATAAGGTTTGTATAAAAAGTCTTGGTAACGATTTTGTCCTGACATGTGCGTGAAGCGCTGAATTCAGACCGTTGGTTGAGTGTGCATATGATTGAATATCGTATTGGCATTGATAAGATGGTGACATTGGACACCATTATCAGTGAAAATTTGGCGATGCAAAAGATCTGCGCTAAACTCGTCCCGAAGGTCTTGACGGATGACCAAGAACAGAGTCGAGTGTCTGCTTGCGAAGACCTTCTGCAACGACATCGCGACGATTCCCCAACCCCCTTAAAGTACCCCTCTGGCACTAGGAGACTATTTCCTACTCCCAAAAGTGAAATCTTCCCTAGGACACAACCATGAGACCCTAAGTGCCGTCAAAGAAGCTTGCACGCGTACCCTGAAGAGTGCCATTATCTGCAATCCACCTACCAGGGAGCCTTCGAGTCGTGGAAAAGCCGCAGGGGGTAAAAGAGTGTCGACGCTGAAGGGAAGAAGAACTTTGAAGGATTTTGAGCGGCATTGTAGCAATATCTGAAATAAATCAATTTTTCCGAAACTTTTCCCGATTCTTTTTACACAAACATTGAACATCTTATCATTAGATATCGCTCACAAGCGCCAGAAGCACAATCTACCCCGAAAATATTCGGCAGGGATCCTTCTGATGGAGATAAGATTTCTTCCGCCACCGAGAACAAGTAATTCATACCCCGGGCTCCCCTCCCACCACGGAACTATACGCACGGAATGGCACACGGACAGCTGGTGCGGTCGCCTGAGCTCCGCGAAAGGATGCAAGGCGTATAACTCCCTCGAGTGAGGGGTGACCCGCTTCTTCTACGGATTAGGCCTCTAAAGCATGATTCCTCCAAATACACGCCACCGGAGGCACAAACGATAAGGGTCCGATAACGGCTAAAAAGCCGACCGTCAGTCAACAGTAAATCCGATACCGACTATCGTTTCTCGATCCAAACAGGACATTCGATACCGGCTGACTACCGGAGGACTCACCCTTTTGGTCCCCATTCTCTCTCTTCCTGGTATCCACCCACTGCCTACGCGCGGGGGAACCTAGGACCGGATTGTTTGGTCTCACACAGATGGTGACTGCTAGGATGCTACCCCAGCCGACCCTCGGGTTAGTCTCCTCGCCGTTTTAGTTGCCTCTTACGACTATTAGATATACTACGGGAGTATTTTCATCATTCTACATGAAAATCAATAATTAGAATAGCGGCCAAATTGGAATCTCTGTAAATTATGATATAGCTTATGAAATCAATAATACTGGACCGAGGAGTATTTGGCAGGGTCCCCTGATTACAAGAGTTCATTTCAGTGGAGATTGAAGACCATTGAGAGTGGGCTGTCTATTATTAAACTTAAATGTACGTGGGTGAAAGAAAAAAAGATATATTATACGTGTACTCACTCAGTAAACAGATTTGATAAATTTAGTTTGATCTCTCTAGTAGTCATTTTCCATGTATCCTGTATAATTTTCTTCTGCTTAGTGGTGAGAATATAACCTTCCGATGATTTGTCCATCTAACAATGGCAATCGTGTGATTAACAATTATTTGTAATATTTAACTATTTTAGCAAATATGAGGTTATGGTCAGACAAACAATACAGTGGCATGCTAAAAAATGAAATGTCATGAAGTTTATTATCAAGAGGAAGTAGGGTGGATAGTCTATACTGACGCTAAAAATCAGTAGGTCTAGTGTGTTGTAACAAAATCCGAACTCTATGTTAATACAACCATGTAAGTAGACTGCATTTCTATCGCATGATATTGTCCTTGCATCAACCAAATTCCCACCATCACATTGGTTCAAAGTAACTTGAAATGAATCAATGTTACGTGTTCCCCAAAGAAATGTATCGCGATTGAGTTTATGAAACGGGGTACAAAAAGAGTAAATATCATATTTAATAATAAATTTATTAGCAATAGAAAAAAATCAAGGTAGATTCATCTCACGTGCACAACAGGTAGATCCGCAATTTTCTGAAATTATGGCCGCTATTGTTTTAAAGTCATCATTCCCTTGAAAAACATCAGCAAACTTCCATTCCGCCACTGTTCTTGGGAGAATATGTTTTTCATAATTATTAACAATGCCAAAAATCACTTTGATTTTTCTAATTTAGAACACAAGATTCTCGCTCACGCAGTTACAAAAATAAGCGTTTGAAGAAAAACTTCACTTATTAAAGGAGAAAAGCTCCTTCAATTTTAAAAATATTCTGGCAAAATTTAAAATGTAAAAGTTTGTTATTGTTACTATAACAGTTTTTATGATACATAACAACCATCCAACTACTATCGGTATCGGAATATAAACAGGAGGGCTCCGAAACTTGTGGGAGGAAATAGCGATAAGGCATTGAAGATCTAAAACACGCATAAGAAACTGGGAAAAGACAAATGCCAATGAATACCATTCCGAACAAATTTCCATCATAAATCCCACCTCTTCTTAGGAGTGCTAAGATTCTTCCGAGCATAAACAATTGTATTTCTGCATACTCCATTTCAAATTTGGGAAATGACGGAGAAGAATTGCCAATATGCACGTACAGCAATGGATAGGAATAGAGAGTAATTATTCAACATTTAGATACACTTATACTTCCTGCCATGGACTTCAACCTTGACGTGGTGGAAGAGCTTGTCCGTTCCGATGGCCCCTCCAGCTGTGCTGGGGAGGGGGGGTAATAATAATTGCCCCTGGTAGGGTCAACCATGCCAGATAGGTCGAAGGTTAGGAGCCAGACGAAAGGTAGTCCACGCAGCGTCTGTTCCTCAGTGAGGTGGCTGCAATGGCGTCTGACCCCAGTGGGGCGGCCAGTAAGTGATGGTGTCACGTTAAAAACACTATTGAGGAAGGCAACGGGAAACCACCTCAATTATCATTCCCAAGATTAACATGATGGACTATACAGAGATTTTGAGTCCTGGCAACTACGGGGCTCGGCCCAATCGGCTGTGTGTCGTGCCCGGCAGCGGGTGAGGCAAGGCTTCCGCTGTCGTCATCCCACGAAACCCTTGCAAGGGAAAATCGGTAGTAGCAGGACAGAAGACGGAGGAGAAGAAGACCAAATAGTTAGAATAGGAACGTGGAATGTTAGGACAATGATGAGGACAGGGAAATTGGAGAATGTTGAGCGAGAGATGGGCAGGGGAAATATAAATATTTTAGGTCTATGCGAGGTGACATGGAAGGATAGCGGAGATTACTGGAGTGATAAGTATAGAATAATATACAGCGGCGGGGACGAGAGCCAACGAGAGGGTTCTATAATATTGAATAAAGAGGTAGGAAGAAGTGTAGTCAACATAGAACAGGCAACGGATAGAATATTACAAGTAGAGATAAAAGCAGAGCCGACGAACTTGGTCATTGTTCAGGTATACATGCCACCGAGCAACCCTAAGGAGGAGGAAGTCGATAGGATATATGATCAGTCAGAGGACATAATCGGGTGTGTTCCTGCAGGGAAACATTTGATAGTGATGTGGGATTGAAATGAGACGGTAGGCGAAGGAAGAGATGGGGATGAGGTAGAGGACTACGGTTTAGGTACAAGGAATGACCGCGGGGAGAAAGCACATGAGTTCGGCTGGAGACAGGGGTTAGTCATCACCAACACTTGGTTTAGACATCACAAAAAGCGTAGGTATACATGGAAAAAGCCAGGTGACGCAGAAAGGTATTAGTGGGATTATATTCTGGTTAGACACAGGTTTATGAACAGTGTGATCAATTCGCACAGTTTCCCGGGAGCGGATGCGGACTCTGATCACAATTTAGGGCTCATGAAGTGTAGCGTCCGATTCAAAAAGATAAACAGGGGCGGCAGGTTAGCAAATTGAATGTAGAAGCATTAACTGGATTTCCATGGATGGAGTATCACCTGGCTGTGGAGAAAGTCATGAATGAGGGAAAAGAGCTCAGTGCTATCGAAGAAAAATGAAATACAGGTACCAGCAGATTATTTCCTCTTCCCAAAAGTGAAATCCTCCCTCTCTCAAAGGACACCGCCATGGGCCCATAAGTGCCGTCAAAGAAGCTTTCACGCGTACTCTTAAAAGCACCCTTATCCCCAATCCGCCTTCCATGAGTCGTGGAAAAGCCGCAAGGGTAAAAGATTGTCGACGCTGAAGGGAGGCACTCTGAAAATTGAGGCATTGCAGCAATATCTGAAATAAATCTATTTTCCAAAACCTTTCCCGATACTTTTTATACAGTACATGCATGTGAATGGAATTAACCACGGAACTCCAGTGTACTAGGTGTGGGAGAAAATAAAACAAATATCGGGTTCTAGCGAATCGCGTTTTTTATCGGCCCTAAAAATAGGCTCCCATATATTTCCATCTGACATAGTATCCGACATATTTGGCGAAAGCATTGCCAAAATATGTAGCACAGCGAACTACGACCCACGCTTCGTAGTCAGGAAACATCGCGCAGAAGGGATAAGCATTGATTTCTTTGAGAGAGCCACTACTCTTCCTACAGTGAAAACTTCCTTGTTGTAGCCGCAAGCATCCATTGGCGATGTTAAGGACAAGTCCAGCAGCAGCCCGGGTCCATACGAGTAGTGCTTTCCTTAAAGATTCCCCACTATCCGTCTTTGTTGATGTACTAATAACGATCAACTACATATGGTCAGTAGGAACTATGACTGAAGGTTTGAGGGAGTCGGTAGTCGTCCCTCCCAAAGCCTGTTGTAAAGGATAAAACTGATATCTTAAATAATTGCCTTATCTCCCAGGCGAGGACACTATTCAGTGCGAAGGAGAGGATAGTGACCCGCTGTCTTGTTTCGTTTCGGTAGTGGAACCTTCTCTCTGGCATTAATTAAGGATTTCGGCACCGCAAGTCCATCTTTCACCATCTTCAATGCAACAATTTCAGAGCGTAAAAATCATTCGCCTTGACTGGGACTCGAACCCAGATCCCTCAATATCCGGTCGAGTGCTTTAGCCACTTAAGCTACCGAGGCGTCCTCTTAAACTCTGAAATTTTGGGGCTTTTAAAGGAACTAGATGTTATCACGAAATACCGTACATACAATGTCACATGCATTCGTAGTCGTGCGCGAGGCGCCACTGTCCACGAGGTTTAAGCCAACTTTAAACACGTATGGTGTTTTCCCTTTGACAAATTCCAAAGAAACTGCGGGACAGTGGCGCCTCGCGCACGACTACGAATGCATGTGACATTGTATGTACGGTATTTCGTCATAACATCTAGTTCCTTTAAAAGCCCCAAAATTTCAGAGTTTAAGAGGACGCCTCGGTAGCTTAAGTGGCTAAAGCACTCGACCGGATATTGAGGGATCTGGGTTCGAGTCCCAGTCAAGGCGAATGATTTTTACGTTCTGAAATTGTTGCATTGAAATGCACACTAGCGGATGACTCCGTTAAAAGTTACTGTTGCGGCATCTCCCGCAGTTTCTTTGGAATTTTTCACCATCTTATTTGACCGGACACCTTCATTCAGAAGGCCTTTTTCTGCGCCAACATGTCGTGACCTTATTCTATTATATCGAGAATGCATGAGCCTTGTGTTCGGTGATGTAGGATTTCAGAAAAGCTACAGGAATGGAATTTTAAAGGCAACCTGCCAAATTTTATCAACCAACCACCTGAGAGTTCAAAGTTAGAATAAATACTACTCTGCGAAAGCATTGCATCCTAGAGGACGGAGTACCTCAAGGATCCGTAATAGTGTTACGCTCTTCACAATTGCCTTGGATGGTACAGTGGATTGCATACGGGTTTCAGTTATTGGATTCTTTTTGTAGATGACCTTGCTAATTTCGTGGATCCTCCAGATTAAGCGCAGCGATTTTCCGCCCAGAGGAGGGGACGGACGGGGTGCTACGGGGTCGACAACACCGGCCCACGGTCGGGAAGGTGTCCTTGACTATGTGATCACTTGCGGTGCCACGATGTTGCTCAGCTGGCGTATTTGCGTGGACTCATCGTTCGATCACAATCCGACCATCCCACCGATGGGAAACATGACGTAAATGATTCTTCCGAAGGAGAGGATGGAGGTCGCCGCGACGCAATGGAGATTCTTCCGAGAGTACACCACACGAGAGCGCCCCTGATCGAGTAATGACTAATGCACGGTTGGCTACTATGTCAATGGGATTACCGTTGCCATAGAATCCTGAGGAAGGAACGCTCCTACGCTCCGCGCACCGTTTCCGCCTGCGGTTCGCCCGATCATCACGCAACATCCGCCGGTATTGGACGTCGAATCTTAAGACGGCAGCTCACAACGTTGGATTTCGAAGTCTCCAGGAGGTTCGATCGGACAACTGGGAGCGGCACTTCCGGATGACGCCGGCGAGGAGTTCACACAAGGCCTCAGGCAGGCGTGCGTGCAGGAGGATGACCAGCAGCGGGATCCTCCCTTGGTCCGCGACGACTTCCCCGGAGGAGGACGGCCTCCTCGAGAGTATATTTTGTTCCGGGGAATCCGGACTCCGCTGCGGCAGAACTGAAGGTGAACGTTGCTGCGGACCCAGAGGATGAAGTGACCGCTCTCTTCTGGGGCAGAAAGGACGTGACGATGGCGACAATGCGTTGCCTCCACCCGCGGAAGGCGACCGAATTCGACGGCATTTCCAGCGTCTTCGAGAACTCCCAAAGGTGGCGGTGGGGTACTTGACCAGTAGTGATAACAAGGTTTCCTTTTTCCCAACCGACATCCTGGAAGAGGGCGAGGATCGTCCGTCTGCCGCAGTCGTCGCAAGAGGAGGTAGGACCCGGAGTCTTCCAACCCATTTCTCTCCTTGACGGCTTCGACAAGATTCTCTCCTGGGGTAAAAATATCACAACTCACCCGTTTACCCTTGAAGGCTATTTTTGAGCACCCTACAGTTGACTATTCTATGCTATTATGTTACTTCATTTCTTTAAAGGTAACTGGAAGAAACATCTATTTCATTGTGCTACAATTTCCAAGCTTCAATCGCTACAGAATGTGAAATAGTAGAATTCGGCTGGGAGGGCAGTTTTACAACCTGTACATATGACGACACCAGCAAAGGGCAGTGGTAATCTATCTCAAAATCATACCATGATTCATCTACATCTATTTAATACCCCGCAATTTGCCACAAAGGTGTGTGGCGGGGGGTGTTAGGACACCACCTGTAATTAAGAAAGAGAAAAAAACCGCATGCAAAAGCCACAAATTTATACCTTCCACGAACAAAACATGGCATTCATGCAAGAACAAATACACCCCACACACATGCAAACACTCAAACTACCAACTAACATACACATGCACCTACAAATACACCTAACATCTTTGCAATGTTTAATTTTGTTCCGACTAGTTAATTCAATGTTTTTAATATTTCGAAAAGGACTTCGGTTTCTTACTATTATGATTTCTGATTGTTCGAGGAAAGAATGAGTATTTGTATCTATCTGTACTGGAATATATCTCCCTTATTTTATCTAAAAATCATTTGCCTTGACTGGGGTTCGAACCCAGATCCCTCAATATCCGGTCGAGTGCTTTAGCCAGTTAAGCTATTGAGGTGTTGGTGATTAAGTGTGAATGCTGAATTGCATTGATGGAAAAAAAGCATTGGTAAGTGAAAAACTCCCCAAAAAGTGGATTTGAATTTTAAAACAGCAACAGTTTTGACTCCAGCCAGCAGGTAGTGTATTTGTATCTATAGCAATTTTATTATAATTTATTGATATGGAAAGGATAGGGACAGTTAAAATTTTATTGAAGTATTCCAATGCAAACCATTTTAAAACTAATATGTGAGCATACCTTCACCCAAAATAATAATAAATGTAGATGCCATTTTGCCTGGTTGGACCATAAGTGTTTCTAATACTACTTAATTCGATCAGACCAACTAAGCAATTGGATTACTCTGATTGCATATTTAATTACAGCCTTTTCTTAGTTTTCCTCTCGGTAGAATGCTATTTTGAATAATTGATTACAAAATTTGTGTGCTGAAAAATGCTCTAGAAACAAATATTGAGTTAACTAAAGAAATAATTAAGAGTACATTTGCAGTACATATTTTATTTGATGTTACATGGAAACAAATCATTTTAGAGGAAGTTTCAACCTTCCTCTTCTCAGTTAATGCAACCCAAAAATCTTCTTCACCAAGTCACTACATGGTGACAATAAGAAAGAATTATGGTAACAGGAAAACTATCTATGGATGAAATTCTACATAAAACGTGAAAACTTGAGTGGAATTAAGCATATCATTACCTAACTTTTATTATAATGTGAGACAATTCCAATATCATCTTTTTTTATTTTTTAATACTCTATGAGAATATTATCTCTTACCCCAAAGTTCGAAATTAAATACCAAATAATGCAGGAAATTAGACCCACACCCTAGACACTCTGAATATCCAAATAGTGCTGACACAAATGTGCAGATATTTTCCACATACTAATAGTAGTGCATAGCCAGATAATGGACAGCTAGGATATCCAATGGACATGGGAAGTACAGAAAATTCTGAAAGAAGCACAGACTATTTATTTTAGCTTTTGAGTATCATAGTACCACGTTTTTATTATGAATTAATACTAACTATTACTGTTGGTATTCTACCATTTAAGTTAAGTTTTGGTAGGGCACAAATTATATACAAAAACTCTACAGCCAATTTTAGGATGGGTTGCACCCTCGCTTCTCAAAACCAATTCAATTGATGAGATGATGACAACAAAATTTCAAAATTGATTTACCATTTCAACAAGTAAAATGTTATATCAGAATCATAAATAATGCATGCAGAATCATAGAACCATGCAAGTTTATATTTCATATATACACAAGTACATATTTCTCATACATTTCCTTTAATTAATTTATCATTTTCGTGATGCTTCAAAATGCTATTACTGACAGAAAGTCATTCATTCACATCATAAGATAGGTAACCTCAATGACTCATATTATTCTCAAAATTGATACCTCAATTATGAACATGACTTGAAGAAGCAGCATCAGAGACAGGTGAAATATAGTCATGTGCTTTTGGTGGCAATGGTGGAGGAGCATCAACTACATAGTCCTTTGAATGATCAATACTAGCTGCAAGAAATAATAAGAAAAAATACATGTACTTATTGAATGATATACCAATGATTCTCCTTGCTAAGTTTGCATAAGAATAAACTGTAAAATCTCTTAGATACATTTCATAATCATGCTATATATGATAATATGTGCTAATAAACACATAAGTAAATTCAGCAGACTATTCATAAAGTTCTAATGGAAATAGGGGAAATAAGCTGGCACAGATACATACATTTAAAGAGATTTCTAAGAAAACAAAAAAAAATATTCTATCCATTATGCTTTCCCCTAAAATTTGAAAATGCACATAAACACTATGATCCCCTGAATTAATTGTATAACTTTCAGTGGAGACATGGCATGTGGTGGCAGTTATTATAAATATGGTCCTCACATATAATGAGAGTTAGGTGTGCACAAAATAATAGGTAATTAAATTGGATTATAAATAGGATACTTCCATTAGCAAAAAATATTATTAGGCAGACCATGAGAGTAAAATGCAAAAGTATTTTTTAAATCTGTTAATATATTTGCTTTATGCATTAAATAAATAAGTAATTTATAGTTCTTTTTTGTCATACTCAGTCAGCACCAATTACATATGCCTCAAGTAAAACATGGACAGGTACATTCAAAATGATATACAGAAAGTAAATTGTATGTATGGTATCCAAAGTGTGTTGATGCTCAAGGATAGCTGTACTTTGAAGAATTTTCAGGCATTTTAGCAATATCTGAAATAAATCTATTTTTCCAGATACTTTTTTATACAAATTATGCAGACTAAAGGCATGCATACCAATTGAAGTGAGCACAGTTTGTTTGCCTGGTGTAAGCTTTTCATGGCTTTCCACTGCCAAGCTTTCATGTCTTTTGGGGTAATCCACAGTCACTTGGCTATTTTGGACTGATATTCTGTTATTAGCCAGCTGAAAATGAGAAATTTTATGCATAAATGAATGATGACATTCAAATGATACTTAAATTTGCTTACATTTGCTGGGATATTCATTCATTATAAATAAAAAAATTAATATTAAAATATTTAGTTCCAGTTTTCACATATACTATAAGGTTAGGTAATTGCAAACTTTTCAAAAACTCATTGAATATGTGGCATTTAATTCTGAACGGAACATTATTTTATACACTGTTGTCATTCTGTAAATCCTCACAATGACTATCATATTCTTTTTTGCTACTTTTTTGGTACTAAACTGACTCATTCTGATATCTAAGCACATGTGTATGGCCAACTATTTATAATCATACCAAGTAAGTTTGGAGGCCAGCATGATGTGGTGGCTAATGAATTGGCTTCCCATCCCAAGAGCCTGGATTTGAATTCTAAGGGTGGCAGCTTTTTTCAGAGGTAACCCCTCGCCACTTTGGGGAGCTAAGTGGAGAGCACTTCACATTGAGTAATAATAATGATAAAATTTACTGGTCATTAAGTATATAAAATACAATGGACCTTAGAGAATATAAAGACTATAAAAACTACACTAGTATTTGATAGGTATATCAAAAGAAAATATCAGTAGCGTAATGTGAGAAATATTCATCTACCAAAAATAGAAATTTAGATGCTTGCGCTGCATCACTAATCAGAGTTTGGCCAAGATAGCTGTCCTTGCAGTTACTGATGGATAAATAAATAATTCAATGCCCATATTTGAACATGATTGTAGAGATTTGGTCAACTTGCATTGCTTTAGTGATAGGAATATTTTTGTGTGTTGCGATCATGAGTTGTACGCCTTGTAGGGAATGCATGGAGGTTACTTTTTTTACATTCAAGAGAATTTTGAAAATATACATGCTATAAACTGCCAAAAAATTTACATCTGATGAAAAGTGATCAGCAGTGTACTAGAGTTGTGGGTTATTATCCTCACAGGCTTTTTCTGCAGAATGAAAACTGATTTTATGACTGGGATTTGATAATCAAACCCCAGATATCACAATCAAGGTAACCATGGAAAACAAAATATATAAAGATGTAGAATTCAAATTTTCAGATGGAATAAACATACTTGGCTTTCTAAGGATATAGAGTGAGCCTTGGATAATTTATGGATGACCATGCTAATGTGGGAGCTACAGGTCAGTTTTGAGTCAAGAAAGAATCCTAATAGTTGGCAGGTTTAACTTCCATTGGTGAAAATATAAGGCTACAAAGTCATAAAAGTATGGCAAAGTCTCTGTTGGATGGGACGTCAACAAGCAGTTATTCGTCATTGCTTTTCATTAAGAATAGACTAATGCTGGTGATACCAGGTTTCTCTCTACCATTCCCCATTCCTTGAATACTATATTCTACCTCTACTAAATTACCCACCTATCCCTAATAGCACAAATGGCATTAGCTGCCTCCCTTCAGTAGCTATAACTATTTTGAAATTTATGTGACCAAAGAAATTGGGCTTGAGAAAGTATAAGTATGGAAAAAGTGAAAAAAAGCAAAGAAAATTTCTCAGGATTCATATTTGTTCAGTAAATTATCCTGACTAGTTGAATAAACTAAAAATATGCAAATTGACCAGGTAGGATTGCTAATCAATATTTCCACTATATTTATGAAGGTAGTATTTACTGCTTCAGGTGTTAAGTTTAAAAAGATGAAAAATGGAAGTCCTTACCCTCTTCCTAATATTGCCTATCCAGACTCTCCATCTACCACTCGCGCCAAAACATCTAGAGACATGTACAGGTTGTAGATAAGTCACCTATTCCTCCAATCTACTCCTATTTTCTGCAATGAATGCATTAATTATGGGTATACATTCTTGCATTTCCTTCTCTCGTCTACCTTTCTAATCATCTTGTCTATAATCCATACTTTCCTCATCCTGTTCCTATATTTTGTTAGCAGCCTTTGATATCCCTTTCTTTATATGTTCCCATTTTTTCTCTCTCGCTTCAAGCTCTCTTTCTTTACACATTGGCTTTCTCTAAAGCCCGCTGATACTCCTTTCTTGTTGTTCTTATTAATGCTTCTATATTCCATTTCCCTAACCGTCTTCCCTGTTTTATCTTTTTGAATCAGACACCACATTTCATTATTACTTAATTATAGTCTCAGTCCGCATCTTGTCCCGTGAAACTGTGAATTTATCATTCTTTTCCTACATCAGGCCTAACCATAATATAGTCTAACTGATATCTTTTTGTATCCCCCAGAATTTTGTATGTACACCTAATCCTACTATGGTATCGAAACCAAGTGTCCTGCCCCTGCAGAACTCCATTCTTTCTCCCCTGAGTCATTTCTTGTTCCTTAACCATAGTCCCCGACTTCACCACCATTACTTTCTTTGCCTACCATTGTATTCCAATCCCCTGTCATCATCAAATGTTTCTCTGCAGAACATAAGAGAATATATCCTCTACCTTATCGTATATCCTATTGAATTCTTCCACCCTAGGATTTCTTGGTGGAATGTAGGCCTGAACAATAACGAAGTTTATTGGTTCAGCTTTTACTTCTACTAGTAATATTCAAACAGTCTCTTGCTCTATTTTTACTATGCCTTCTCCTCCCTTTTTATTTAATATTATTACCACTCCCCACTGGCCTTCTTCCCATCTGGGGTTTATTAATCTGCAACTATCTCTCAATAATCCCTGCTAATTCTTCTATTTCACCTTGTACAAATCTAAAATATCTAAATTTCCTCTCTCCATCTCTTGCTTTGTATTTTCTAATTTTCCTGTCCTCAACATTGCCCTAACATTTTAGGCTCATTCCTTTTTGTTGTGACTGTCTCTTTCACTTTGCAAGGATTTCATGTGATGACAGGCATGGAATCCTTGCCTCTCCCACTGCCTGGCACACACACGGCCGAGTGGGCCAAGTCCCATAGTTGCCAGGGCTCATTTTCATTATAATACTCACCCTAAAATCTTAAGATTAATAACTGAGGTAGTTTCCCATTGCCTTCCACAATAGTGTTTTTAACATGACACCAACACTCAAATGGCAGCCTAACTGGGGTCAGATGCCTTTGCAGCCACTTCACTGAGGAACAGATGCTACGTGGACTACCTTTCATCTAGTTCCTACCCTTCAACCTATCTTGGCATGGGTGACCCATCACTGCTCCCACCAGCACAGCTCTAGGGATCATCAAAATGCACAAGCCCTTCCATCAATGTTTCAGTCCTTGGGGAGGGGCGGGACATATGTATAAGTACAAGAAAAATTCAATTGCAGATTGAGATTAAGACTCCAATTTAATCCCTAGAAATAAAATAATGAATGAACAATGAAGACTTCAATTAAATGAGTACTTAGAATCCAGTTTGCTAGGACCTTGGGAATCTTCTCGAGGTTATGGTACTAATTGGTGCTTGGAAATGATAGTGGTGATCCTTCCTTGGAATTCTCAACTCGACTCACCTCATTCTTTGAGGAGCCTGAGGAGCTATCACTGGATGGCTCATTGAGTATTCCCTCACACAGGGGTGGAAATTGAGCTGAAAGTGATGCTGTTACAGGCATCAGCCCATGGAAAATGAACTTGCGATTCCCAGCATTCAGTTTGTAGGAGGGAGATGGCACATACCATAATGAGTTACCCTCTCTCGATTCAAAGAACTCTTCATGGTATGATTGAGGTTTTTGAGAATGACGTACTCTTGCCTTCCCTCTCAAAAGAGAAAACTCATCACTTTCCCTCTTGTCGTCATTTGGCTCAATTTGCACCAAAGAATTTTGTTTTCCTCTGCTACCAAGAGCAATGTTAAGTTTCTTCACACATTTTTTAAGATAGTGGAGTAATTTTGGCAATGAATGCAATTGATTAAAATCAACTGAATCATTATTTTGAATGAAAACACTGACCAAATTAATTTGTTTGATCAATAAACTCTGCAATTGGTTCAGTAGATCCAAATCTCCTTGATGCTCTTCCACGACACCCTAATAAGTAAAAGGAAACAAACATTGCATTAGATTAGTGCAATTGCACTGATGACATTCTTGGATTCAGGTAATTTTTAAATTCTAATCACATGTTCATATTGAGCAATCAAAACAAAGCGTTCAAATTCATTTCGTCATTAAATACTTCCATTATGGATGCACTGAATCTAAGGAGCTCATAATCCATGATGGCACATGTGAAAGGATTAATTTTCGGTGAGGAGGAAGTGTTAGGGTTGGGCCAGCTGACTGAACAATCTGCATTTGAACATTATGTGCATGTACAGTTCACATGTGCATGTGCGTGTTCCAGAAATTCCTTCTTTTCAAGCAAATGAAAACTTAAATTTGACTTGCAACCTGAGTCATAAAACAAATGACATCTCCTAGGTTAGTAATTTAACTTACGGCTAGTGAAAAATGAATGGTTCTGCTTCATACATAAGCCACAGAGAACACTTGAAAGATTTAGGTACTCAAACACTATGTAAACATTTTTAAAATTTATTTTATTTTTGCCAGATTTTTTATTAATTCATTTTTATAGTATATTTTTAAACTAATTGTACTCAATTATTTGGGTGTGACTTAAATGAGTCATGTGCTCTATTCCCTCTTTTAGATGGAAATGGACACTTATTTTATTAAGGCAGAAATGCATGAAGAGGTATATCTTTAGTTTTTGTGAGCATGACAGAGTGCACATTGTGGTAAAGCTAATAAAACCTATTTCCTCATGAATGTTCCTCTCCTATAAATCATTCGGCTAATAATTCTTCCTAGTGATTAGCAATCAAACCAAGCAAGAACTAGGGAATATGTCCAGCATAGTACCTCTGAAGCGAAACATAATTTTGTGACCATATGCATGCATAACAACAAGTAAAATATTGCTAATGACTACGATGGCCATTTCTATTAATCACTCAAGGCATTCCATCCATTTAAATATAAGTTTTGAGCAGACACTCTCCACTAGTTACTCTAAGGTATTATGAGTACTTCCTCTTTCCTTCCCCTACATTATTTCTCTCTTCATAGCTTCTGCCTTCTTGATGCTGAAATGCCCATTTCCTCCCTCTAGCCATATTGCACAACCCACTCCCTTCTACTATTGCCTTCATCACACAAATGGCTTTCAATATTTCCAGGAATAGAGAATGCCACCAGGCACTTTCACTGCCCTTCTTGGATTTCCCCAAGTTACCTCCTCTCTTCTTCTACCATATTAAAAACCTCAGCATTAGTCTTTCTCTCTGTCCAACATATTTTCTCCACTGAAGTGAAAACACACAATGTATCTTTCAATCAATTTTTATCATGCATGACTAGTTTCAACACATCAGCATCATCCTAAGGTACAAATGTTATAATGCAGGTGGGTTATATATACACATACTCGAGAGTAGAGGTGAGGAGGGGAGAAAAAGGCAGACGGATTGCTTGAAGTTGGAGGGAAGGAAGGGGATGTGGGGGAGGTCTGAGGGTAGTGTTGACAGAGGGGAGAGGGGAATGGGTGTGGTCAGGAAAGTTCACGGTTGGGGGGTCACAAGGCATGCTCTTGAATGAGAGGGAAATTCCCAACAATGGGGAATATTTTTAAAAAACTATGTCATTAAGACTATGTTCTTTTTCCATATCATCTTATTTCCAGCTCTTCTAATATGTCCGTTTTGCACCCTTTTCCAATAAGGAACAGAATTTCAGGGGTGAAGTCAGTTGCATATCCCTCCTCCAGTAGATGGCTTGCAAAGTGAGATTGGGATGGTTTTCTCTGAAGGAAACTTATCCCATGTTCCTCCACTCTTGTTAGGAAGAATCACCCAGTCTGCCCCAGTATGTGGCATCACAATCTTTGTATTTGAACTTGTTCACTCCAGTTTTGTCCAAATGATTGGTCCTGTCTTTTGTTCTATTGAATAAACCCCTTCAATTAAGTGGAAAGATACATTGTGGGTTTTTTTCTTCAGTTACATTTGATTTCCACAAAGTTAAGCCCGAAAACATAGAGTATTATTTTCTCCATTCTCCGCTACACCCATATCTCAAAAGCCTCTATCTGTGCTCTTCCTCTTCCCTGAAAAGACGAATTCTTGCAGCTTCACAGCACTATGATAAATTTTAAAGTCTTTACTAATTTTTCTTCAAAATCTTCACCCAGTGTACCATCATCACATCTCTTCTTCTTGCAAATGCCTTTTGCTAATGCAATTATTTTCCTTATATTCCTCCTAAATATTCCCCTTTTCCCCTTAAACACCGCCCAAGCACACAAACTTCCCAAGCTTTACTGCACATTGTCTATCCCAAAAATAAGCGAAATAAATCCAGGAAAAATTTATTTCAGATAATAATAAAAACTGCTGAAATTCCAGGGTCTCTGCAAACTGTGGCATGCTTCCTGCAAGACATCGATGGGAACCTCATTCAGACACCTCACCAAGGCCTCTTTGACATGTTCCAAAACGGTTGCCGTTCAAGCTTCTTTTTATTCTTTGGAACAAAAAGAAGATTCAGGGGTGACACATCAGTGGTGACTAGGGCAGCATTGCCTCCTTATCACTGGCCAGATATTCAGTCACAAGGAAGGCGGTATTGGGTGGTGTGCTGTCATGATGCAGCCTCCAGTTGGCAAACATCTCCTTCCTGACACTTCCTTTCTCTACTCTTTCCTTTCCTTTCAAGGACTTCCTAGCTACCTTACTACTATTACGTAAACCTTACTATTCACTGTCTGTTCCAAAGGCACAAACTCTTCGCGGATAATAAATTTTGAGCCAAAAAAGACAAGAAAAATTTATTCATTTTTGGGGCCGACCTTGTATTCCACCAGTATTCAACTGACTTTCCTGCTTTTTGAATCTCATTACTTTTATTTTATTTCAATTGATCCTCATCCCATACCTCTCACAATGTTCATGTAAAACAATCAATAATAACTGCAATCCCTTGGCTGCTTGCCTTAATTATAGCTGGATCATTTGCAAACCTAAATGACTTAATCACCTCATTGCCCACTTTCACATCCAGACTAAGTCCTTCCCATGCCTGCCTTAACACGCATATTTCCTGAACAAATTTGTTGAAAAGTATCAGTGATAATGGGTAACTGTGTCTCATTCACCCACTATTCACTGGCCATCCCGATTCTTCCTATATTATCTGTAATTGAGCCATCTGATTCTTTTACAAGTTTTGAATGAGTTGCTGATCGTTCCATTCTACTCCATGTTCTGCCATTTCCCCATTAACTTTGCCCACTCCACAGGGTCAAATACCTACTCCAAATCCAAAAAGATTATATTCAATATTCCTCTCTGCTAATGCTTCATCACTGCAATGACACCACACTCCCTTCCTAAAGTCAAACTGAGCTTCGCCCAGGTATTTGCTGACACTTTCTAATGACCTTCTACTGATGATTCTTAGCACCGCTTCCACAGCATGTGAAATTATACCTATCATCCTATAGTCCTCACATGCAGATAGCTTCCTTACACTTTTTCACAATTGACATGAAAATTTACCTGAGGAACTCTTCTTATCAATTCCATCCTAATAAATACGGTTATCAAATAAGTTCCAAATGTCCCTTCCTTCCATTTCTCCCTAAACTCCAAGTAATTCTGTAGGGATATTACCAATTTCCTACAGCTTTGTTTGACTTAATCTCCCTAAGTGCTTTTTCTATCTCACCATCTAATATTCCTGGCCTGCTCCTAAGTCTATGTCTAACTATGATATAATCTACCTGGAACCGACCTGTTTCTCCCAGTATTTCCCATGTGCACCTACGTCTGTGATGACCCTTGAACCAGATATTATTTATTATCAAACGCTTTCCCTTAAACACCTCCATCACACTCTTTCCATGCTCATTTGTAATTCCTGCACTGTGCTATAGTATCCCTCCTGCAAGCCCTACCTTTACCTTTCATCGTGTTGCAATCTCCCATTATTATTAATTGCTTCCTTCCGGTTCATTCTCAATTATTTCTTCTCATTGA
This sequence comes from Hetaerina americana, assembly GCF_022747635.1. NCBI lineage: Eukaryota > Metazoa > Arthropoda > Insecta > Odonata > Calopterygidae > Hetaerina > Hetaerina americana. The sequence goes on from NW_027286919.1 coordinate 3,017,471, forward strand.
TCATACAAACTCTACTTCTTCCTCCCAGTGACTTCTTGTTGGTATATACACCTGCATAACCACTACTTTGGTTAAGTTAGCTTTTATAATTCCAATAGAATTCTATCACTCACCAGCTCTATATTTATTACCCTTCTTCTCACTTACCTATTTGGTATTACAGCCACCACACATTGACTCTCCTCCCCATATAAATTGATTTTTCCACTCTCTTGATTTTTCCCCATCCTCATCACTGTTCTAACATTTCATGTTCCCATTGTAACCACTGTAGCCCTCTTCTGGGCCTTCTCTTTTCTGCTTTCAGCTGGGTGCACAAGGATTTCATGTGATGATGAGTATAGAGGCCTTGCCTCTGCCCCTGTCAGGCATGACACCCAGTCCAGTGGGCCAAGTCCAGTAATTGCCAGGACTGTGATTTTCTTTCACTTTTTGTGATTGTATCCTTCATAAAGTTGCGGGATAAATAATTGAGGAGATTTCCCATTGCCTTCCTCAGTGCAGTTTGATAGCATCACTCAAATGGCCTCACCACTATGGCATAGACACCTTGTGAAGCAGCCACAGTGAGGACAAACATTTCACTGACTACCTTCCATCTGGCTCCTGCCCTTTGGCCTTTCCAGTATGGGTGACCCTACGAAAAGTAATTGTCATTGCCCCCACCAGTGCTGCTACAGAGGTCAATGGGACATGCAAGTCATTCCATTACATCATGGTCATAGTCCATAGAAGGGTGGGATTTCTCTAATTAGAGTGTTAAATATAAAAACTTCATTGAGGCCATTTGGAGTCTTAATAAAAGTTGACAGGATATAAAAATGAACTTTTATATTTACTCAATTCTCAATCAAAATGATCAAAAAAATCTGAAATAAGATTCCTAGCTTCAGTAGCCATCAACTCTTTTTCATACAATCCAATGGCCAGCATGTATTGCACCAACACAATTTAAAAAATTCCATCAATCCATAATTGGCAGATTTATAGGATTGCATCCTTTACAACCTTGAGCAATCAATAATTGAGTGGTTTCCCAATGCCTTCCTGCAAAGTGATGTACGATGATGAACACCAATCAAGCTTCACAAAGAAAGACAACAGATCTCAATTCGCCAAACACCTCTTGGAAAAGAATCATACCAGTAACTTCACAGCAGGCATTCTTCAAATGAAAGGATGCAGGTTAAATGCTTTGGAGGAGATGGAAATTTGGCGAACTGATTTATGGTGGTCAACGAAATGATATACCCCCCCTTCTAAATTTCCTAAAAGACTCCAAAATCTTTCTCCACCAAGGCAGTGATGACCATCGATGATCCCTTAATGAGGGTCAAACCATTGCGGACAAACACGCTCCCTTCTCCTCTAGCCTACTAAAAGATTGCTACACCAGTACTCAACTTACCCCCTCTCCCTTACTCCCCCTGCCTTCCTCCCCTCTTGGAGCCAGGCTATATAAGTTGAAACATTTTTCATGTATGTCACCTGATGATGATTCGCAGCATCAAAACCATGGTCAAGTGAAGTATGAAATCTTTATGTGGAAGGGCAAAGTTTATTTTTCTACCCTTATTATGAATGAATTCCAAAAAGTTAAGCCAGAAACTGTTATGCTTATCAATGCAGTTGGCTCCAACAGTGAAGAACTCAATGATATTGTTCCCACTGCTTCAAATTCTCGCAAACATACTCCTATTAAGCACAAAGTGAAACAATCATGACTCACCTTCATTTGTTTAGTCAGCTCCTTTACAGATGAGCTACTCATAATTTCATTTAATTTGAAACACACATATTGAAAATTCTGTGAAACATTGGCCTCAACTGGCAATATTCCAATAAGACTTCTGTTCACTGCGAGGATTTCTTCGATTGAAGCTTGAAGATGAGAGATCTCATAGGTGGAGAGTGATGTAACGGGAGAAAGTTTTAAACACCAGGGGAAAGAGTGAGATGTTTCCACAATAGTTCTGGAATTCCAATTTCGGAGCTTTCCCTTGGACGTGAAAGGGAGCCCAGTGTTCTCCACCCCACTACTGCATTGGTTATTATTTGAAGAGTGTTCAGTGCTCATTTTAAAGGAAGAGGTAAAAGAAAACCTTTTATTATCATGTTCATGCAAATGGTACAGAATTCGCTCTGGAATACAATCTAATTCCTTTCTGTTGTCAATTGCAGGGAATACTTTGATTATTCTAATTGCTGAATCAAATATTAAGGAAAAGCACTTATCTGGAAAGTTATTTTGTATTTATCAGCTAAAAATAATATCTACTTGTGGCCCTCCCATGGTCTTTGATTGAGATCCTGGACTTTAAGTCATTAGGACTTCTTAGTGGTAAAACTAACTGAATTAGCACATCTTCCAATCCCAACACTTAACTGGATTTATACATGCATGCCTTACCCACAAGGCCCGTGGCATACAGTCTATAGTTTCAACTTATTATTTATTAACATGGCAATAGAAAAAGTTTGGTCGGAAACAGGAAAGATAATGAAACATTAAAACATAATTTAAAAAAAGAGAAAGATTAAACAACCATTAAGTGGTGTAAATGGGCTATTTGCACTGCCAATGGGGATTTAGAAAAACATATTTAAGACAATATTGATTTTGGCCGCATTTATGAAGGTACTGCTAAAACAATAAGCATAAGAGTATTTAAATTACAGGGTGATTTAGATAAAGTTCTTATCACTTAGTAGCACACTTTAAATTTTATAATAATTTTATAAAGTAGTACTTCCATTTTGGGAGCATTTTTCGCATATTAACACTATTATCATTAGAATATAAAATACTCTGACACATGCCTTAGCACACCTTAAACATCAGTTCATAAGGCTAGCATAGAATCTAGTTCCTAAAATCCAGACTTTATTAGATAGTGAAATATTATACTATATTAGTACCAAAGCATCAAAAATAAATTATGCATTTACAGGTATATATATATATAATGAGTTTTGAGCGCACTCCAATTAAAACAATAATGCAATGTTTCTCTCCTTTTCATTACCTTAAAACGGCTGCATGTTCCTGAGAGTATATGTGCAAGCCAGATGTTAAAATCATATACTCATATAGTGGAACTTGGTGGGTACACTTTTGTAGGGACACAAAAAATGGCCATGCTAACAGGAAAATGAACTGGCCAGGATACTTATCAGATAATATTATTATTGGTTGTCAAACATTTACGGTGGGTTTTGAATAGACCAAAACTAATCATCATGACATTTCTTAGCTTCATCAAACAAGACACACTGACACCTCACACTACATTACTGTTCTTCCACATATTTTCTACCTCCATTTCCACTCAACATGCCAATCCTTTTCCTTCCCATACCTTACCTGCCTTTCATCCCCCAACTGCCCAATCCTCCCCTTGACCCGGGTCAAGACGAATGATTTTTACACTCTGAAATTGTTGCATTAAAATTCATATTAGCAGATGACTCCGTTAAAAGTTACTGTTTCTGCATCTCCCACAGTTTCTAGGAATTTCCATTCTCAGTTTAAAAGCTCTACATCCACTTTTCTTGCCACTTTTGGAACTCTCCAAACAACCTTCTCTCCTCACCAACCAAGCCTAATACGCTTTGTTAGTAATCCTTTCCATCCATTTTACCTTTTCATTGCGATGAGCCATTTCTTAACATCCATATGCAACATCCCCAACATCAATTCCCTTCTCCATTGTGAAAGCTTCTTCGCTTGAAGCAATTCTTCTTCTTACAAGGTTTGTATAGAAATATTGGTTACTATTTGACAGTGCACACCATTAGCACTGAAGATTTGGCAATGCAAAAGATCTGCGCCAAACTCTTCTTGAAGGTCTTGATGGATGACCAAAAGAGAAGAGTTGAGGGTCTGCTCTTGCAAACACCTTCTGCAACGGCATCATGACGATTGCCCAACTCCCTTACAGTCCCAACTTGGCTTCAGTAGACTATTTCCTATTCCCAAAAGTGAAATCATCCCTAAAAGGAACCCACGATGGGACCCCAAGTGCCATCAAAGAAGCTTGAACGCATACCCTTAAGGACCTTCCGGAACCTGCTTACCTTCGAGTTGTGGAATAGCTGCTGGCAAAATTGTGTCAACACTCGAGGGATGTACTTTGAAAAACTTTGAGAGGCATTGTAGCAATATCTGAATTAAATCTATTTCTGAAAAATTTCCCGATACTTTTTATACAAACCATATATGTCCTGAACTACATTGACCATTTTAGTCTAGGACACTTCCAAAATACGTAAATAGATCCACCTGCTCTAGTTTATGAACTCCTATTTTAATGCATGCAGTGCTACTAACTGGTGACACTACTTTTATCCACACGGGAAGGTAGAAATACGACCAAGGATCTCTTGGACATTACTCCTGATTAATCCAAAAAAGGTTCTCTGCAATTATCACTTCCTAAGCAAAGACAACACCTGTCTGTCATTCACCATGTCCAAAACTATTAAGTAATTTCCCAGCCCATAAGATGCATGAGGAGCATAAATGTCACTGCCATTTTTCAGGCTATAATTTACAAAAAAATTCTTGCATTAGACGGATAAGGATAAAAATACTTTATTTCTAACACTTTATACGAAAAAATGAAATTTTTACATTAAAAAATAGCTCCTATATAAAAATGTTCCTTCATCATAGAATACCAGAAATTTGCCATCACTGCTGCTACAATCATGTATATTTATAATCATTACTGCTGCTAATCAAATCTTTCCTCATTAAAAATCTCATCCTCACTTCTAATTAGTGCATTGCTAATTCTAAATATTTTATAACACTTCATGACAGTCCCACTTGAAACTTTCTGCCAGGACTTTTTCACCCTCTCATTATCTCCAGAAATCAATGGCTGCTTCATTCTTCTCATCTGTTTGGTGCCATAAGTTAGTACCTCAATCTACTTTATCCACCATTGCATTCATCCCTTGAATGGTTTACTATTGACTGAAATGCCCCACAGCAGCAACTGAGAATTGAATCCACCAGGAATCACAGCAAGATGCATCTTCCATTCAGTGGCAAGGCTTTTTGCCGACTCCATTTTGGGGAACTGATCACACATGACTAAAACAATTTCTTCAGAAGACCACTTGGAGGTCTGGTCCAAACCTTCTGTAAACAGCTTAATACCTTCTCCATCCTTAGGCATGAACATGAATATAAATCCCATGTGGAATTTTACATTTAGGCAGCATTTTTCATTGAAAGGTTTTAATTTAACAAAGGAAGGAGTTTTGAACTAACAGCTCAACATGCAAGGACCACAGCTCAGTGCATCTTCTCATTACAAAAACCTTTATCATTACTGACTTAGCACCTTTAAAGTCCACTGATATAAATTCGATGGTGGGCCAAATGTCAAGGCCGCATCTATGTTCCCTATTTGCACCTTCTCAAAACATTCTTTTTCTCAAGTTTATGGCATATTTGTGGAATTCAATAACCTTTCTTCCATATTTAAGAGGCAGTTTTTGTTTCATTTTAGTTCTGCAAAACATGCACATACCATCTCTCTTCATGAATCTCTCGCACCATGTGTCAGTCAGTCAAAAATCAGTATTTTTGTTTGGCTAAGATCCAAGATTCCATGAAATATATGGCAAACACTTTGCTTAAAAACTATCACCTGCATATGCGGTAGCACCAATATTTTGACATTTACCACCAAACAATAATTGTATCAATCATGCCTTTTGCTTTGTCGATAAAATCTTGAGACTGACACTAATGACTAGGATTCAATTAAAATTTATTTAGGTAAGCATAGAGGTCTAGTTTTGTCTTTTTGATATTTTCTATTGTATCTATTTTTGTATATAGCCATCTAATATTAAATGGAAATTATGATAGAGGGAAAAGATAAATTGAGCTTTTGACAGCATCTTTTTAGATTGATTATATTAAAATATTTCTTTAAGCTTTATGGATTTTTTATTCCACTGTGAAAGTAAAAATGGGGGGGGGAAGGGAAAAAGAGATTTTTGCGGTGATTTTCGGGTAAAGTAAATCTAAAATATTAGAGCACACATTCAAAATATTAGAATCATTTCATATTTCAGAGTCCTGGTATTACTTTGCTGTAATACCTAAGTGAATGTGTGTGGTTGTAAGTTTATTTATTCCCCAAAGTAGGTACCTGGTGTCTGGATTAATTTCTTCGCAAACCTATTCAATCTTCAGAGCCCGCCCCTGGCAACGGAAAAACTCCCCGTAAACCACTTTGGGGTTAACAGTGTGACTAGGTAGGTGTATTTGCAAGTTCCCGATTATGGTCCCAGGCAATAGGATTAATTTCCTTGTAAACCTATTCAGGAAATACCCCCGTGTCAATGTGATTGTTCTAATATTTTGAATGTGTCTGATCACAGGCGAGGGATTAACTCTCCCCGAAAATAACCATTCAAATCACTATTCCCCCTCTTTTTACTTTCAAAGTGGTGTGAAAAACCACTTAGGGATATATTATTTAATATAATTAGTCTAAAGATTATGATTGACTATTTTTTTATAATTATTTCTAAAGTAAGAAGTAGTTTAGATATTTGTTACCTTAAAAACATTACCTCTACACATAACATTGTGCAATGGCAATCATATTTTAAATGCACCCTGAATCTTGAACAAACTTAATTGAGAAAAATACATACCTGATGTGGAATATTACAGTAAGCTTACAGCCACTGCTCTTCTTACAGACAAACTCTTAATACCTAGAACTCATACAAGATGATGGTGGCTACACCATAGATACATCTGGTATCTCTACATATTCTCTGAAAGTTTCAACCAAATGGTGCCAATATGAACTTCATTCCAATGAAATGTCTTAAGCATCCATCATGTAATTACAGGGCCTTAAAAATATGACTTCCGGAATTTTTAGGATCTAATTCACCAAGGATACCTCTACAACCACATATGTCAGGGAAAATATATTTTGAAATCATGAAGATAATGCAATAAAGGATACATTGTTGGGTGGATCTCGAATTATCATGGAGCTCCTTCTTTAAATGAGCTTTTGGAAACTGACTCCTGATTCGGCTGCAGAAGTTCGGGTACCCTTCATAATCATTCCCTCGGTAAACAAATGCCTAAATACAATTAAAAAAAACTTTAGTTCTGAGCCTTCACGAAAGGTATCAATGTATTATGAATTGGTGATGTTTATATGTAGAAACTGGATTATTTTATACCCAAATATGCATACTTGCTTCAAAATCATATGAAAGCCAATTGCTCAAACACGGCATTTAAACATACCTTATTTTGTAGAAATGGAGGAAATCCAGAACCAGAATAGGAAACATAAAAATATTCAACTGCAGGAAAACCTGACGCCATGATCTTGTCAAAAAAAATTGATTTCTGCCTCAAAACATCTGCTAACTTACTATAGTTGAACGCCTTATATTCATAAATGTCCGCAAGTTCTTTGCAATACTTAATAGCACAAGACCACGCCTGTAATAATAAAGATTAAGATGCTTGTTTTAGCAATGTATAAACACTTAATAATAATAATAATACTTGAATCATTTTGATAAATGGTACAATCATATTACATATCATCAAAATAAATATTACTTAATATAAAACATAAATTCTTAAATGTGATGAAGATTGTCACAAAAGAATTCATTAATTGAGGAAAGTGGGCACTTTCCTCAATTCATTCCTTTCCTCAAAACTTTTCCTAATCTTATCACCACTTTCATCCCCGGAACACACAAATTAAACATTTAATCAGTGACCTCTTCCCAATTATTAATAACACTCAGTCCATATCACTTTTATTCCCACATTGTCCCTCGGTTTCGTTTGAATGCCCGTCAAACTTGTGAGACAACTTCAAGTTAACAAAGCCAACTACGAGCCCCCCCGTCTCTCCCCCGCCCCTATCCGCACCATGCAACCGCCCACGCTGCAAATGCTGCCATCTTCTAGGACCCTCCCCCTCACTTAGTACCTACTCCCTAGCAGTCACCACCTGCACCTAAAAAGATATTATATATCACCTCTCCTGTAACTTCTGCCCTGCCTTCTACGTGGGCGAATGCACGACCGCACTTTCCCTCCGCATGAATAACCACCGATATTCCACCAAATCTCCCACCTTCCTTAATTATCCCATTCCTACTCACACTGCTTCCTGCAACCAATCTTTTGATGACTGCTTCTCCGTTTCGGTGATTGAAACCCCTCCCAAATCTGCTAGTATAATAAAAGTGAGAATCCGCAAGATGAGTGACCCAGTCATATAAACCACCCAGGCTGAACCAAGCCCACTGAATGCATCATATGGCTGCCTACATATCCCCTCCCACCCCCTTGTTCATTTCCTATTGGTCCCTTACCTCTCCTCCCCTCACCTCTCCCCCACACATGTCCTCTCCGCTCTTCCCCGAGAACGCCATTCTGAAGACTGCTACAGTCGAATGTTCATGTTAAGTTGTAAGTTGGGGGCAGTGTACAGTAAGTAGGATTCAGATTTGCTCTACCCCTTATGGTGTAGTCATTGTAGTGGTGGATGTGAGATCTTAATTGGTAAGTTTCTAGATTAACTTTCACATGAATCAGAGCCTTAAAGATATATAAATTTAATGTAGTCATGATTCCATACGTAATAAACAAAAGGGTTGCAGGAATCGCATGGTGGGACATTAGTAATAGAGACACCAAGATGGTGGCTCTAGCCATACCCACGCTAGGCTGAAACTTAAGTTTCTTTTTGATCAGCCCGCGTACCTTGATGCACAAGCTAGGTAAATGCTCTACCTTGGGCCTGAAGTTACATATTCCTCATACATTGGATTCCAGGGGTCTTCCCCTCAAGCTTACCAGTCTATTCTCTGCCTTATCCCCCAAAGAGGTGAATTGATGGAAGGACAATATTTTGGCTACAGGGTAGAGCATATAGTTGGCCAATCAGCCCATAGAAGTTTCTCTTCTTATCATCATTGTCATAAAGTCAAAAATTTATGATTCACCATAAACAAGAGTCACATGTTATTTTGAAAACTCACGGAGAAAATATGCAAACAAAGCTAATCAAATACTAATTTTAATGTGCTTGAATAAAATATTAAAATTTGAGCACCCCTTACTAACTTGCACTTTAAAATATTAAATACATACACACAATAAATTCCCAATTGGACTCAATCAATGTATTCAATCCTAGGAAAAAATATTTCAATCAAGAATGACTTCCCTGAAATTTGTTTCAATAGCCATACTTGCAGATGCTGAAACACAGAACTTTCAGTTGCACAATTTGAAACCTATCTTTAAGGAAACATTATACTTACTCTTCCATGGTCAAAATATTTAATGATATCAGAATAAAGAAATTCCTTCAGTTCAAAACAGGTTTTGGGCATCGGATGATGATAGTATCTCAAGGCAGGAGGTATTTCATTATGTGACCAGTCAAGAAGCTCAGCATGCAGAGTTAGGGTTTTAGCTGCTTCTGCATGGTTGCCATATTTTTTATGCCATTCAAATAACTTTCTTACATATCGCACATACAACTGTTTGTTGTTTCTTTCACTGTAGAAGTCCTGAAAAAAATATAGGAAAGTAAAAGAATATAGAAAATACAGTGCATGCAGTGTATTAAACCCTTGATTAACCAAGTTATAAGGATAGACAATGCATGAGTATAATCATAAAACATAGAGAAGATAAAATTTACTTTTACTCTCTTATACTTGTGTATAACGTGACCTGAAACTGATGAACACATTAATAAAGCATATATTTATAGTACCCTTGTACTCAATGTGATGGAGTTTGCCATTATATACTTAACAGGTCTACAAGTATTAAATGTGGATTTAAAATAAAATGAAAAATTCAGAACAATGATAAAAAGAGCCTTATTCAAAGTATCAACATTTTTCCCATCTTTCGGACAATTTGTGTGTAACACACCAGTACTAAATCATTCCCTTTTGTCCCGAACCATTCATGTAGCCATTTCTTTGCATATTTTTGGTGGTTTCCTGTGTTCCTTGTCTGCAACACCAAAGTCACGGCTTTAGAAATGCTAAAACCATGGTTCACACATCTCTTGCGATGAAGCATGTTCACCATAAGCTTCTTGAAGTAATGGCTAAGATTCAGTAGCAGTTTTCTTCACTTGAAAACAATAAAATAATACTGTCCATGAATGCCTTTTGTTTAGTAAAAATTTTGACGAATTGAACACAGCAACACAACACTATAAACACCTTTTCAATTTATCACACGTGCACGTCTGACACTTGTTAATGCCACAACAAAATGGCATAAGTGTCAAATCTTTATAACACAAACAGCATTGGTGCACCATTTATTCCCTGAAATCTGCATTTCATAATTGTACATCTGGTACTCATATAATTAAAGATTTCCCCAAATAAATTAACCTAGAGTATTACCATAATCCATTACTCACCAAAAGTTGGTACAAAAAGACCACGCCATTATCACTACAGTCATCTCTGATGTGGTATCTATATTCCAGAAGTTTTTCCAATTGGTTTTTTATCTCATTTAAGAATCTAAATCCCTGAAAGAAAAAAAACCCACCACTTAGCTAACATGAAGAATATTATTTTAATTGGAGCCCATGAATGCGGGTAGGTTCTACAACAAAACCAACAAGCAGTAATAAATAATAAGTTCCTTCTGGACGGAAACAAGAGAAAGTTTGCACGACATTAAACTGGACATAAGATATTATTTGCAGGAGGACTAAACAGTTTGATTTTGAGAAATTAATTCAACGATTTAAAGTTTGCAATTACAATCTGTGCACAAGACGTTAAACTTTAATGAGCTCCTGAGGGCTTCGACAAAGGATAAAGATCAGTACCAACGTCAAAGCAGCCAGATTCAATATTGTTGCTGTCTCTAACTAACGGAAACCTATTTAAATAAGTACTTAGATGGAATCACTATTCACACTATGTCTAAGCTGATGATACATTTAGCAACCTCAAGGAGCTTGCAAACTGTGCTGCCTTTCTGCAAAAACCTTTATCTTAAACATAATGTTCAATAATTATTTTCACTGTCTGCCACTGAGTTGAAGCAACGTTAAGTGCAGCAAGATTCTGTCACCATAAAAGTCCTTCAAAAGGATGAACTTGCTCACTCAAGCTTGACGCCCCTAGGGTCAACAACAGGGAACCACTCACTCTCAACCAATAGCAAATGCTAAGATTTATGGATTCAAACCATCCACTCTCATATATTATTTTATAGTATCAATGACCTCCATGGATATTTGTTGGAAATTTATCTTTGTGCTTTAGAAATTGCTTGAAAGGATCAAACTTTATCAGAATACCTTTTATTTCTGCAAGGATACTGAGTAAACATTATAACTTCGGTTCAGCTTTAGTAGTGTCAAAGTGGGGATGTTGAATCTTGGAATCTACTTCCTCAATGAAAAATATCTTTAATACATATTATGATAAGCCTATTCTTACATTAAATATGGAAAACTAATAAATCAACTCATTTATTAATTAGAGGAAATGCCACTTTCATTACAGAAACATTATTGGATAGGTTCGTCTCATTCAAATAAGTTTCAATGAAAAATTTCTTAATCCAGTCCACCTTATAAGAGAAAACTTCATGATAAGAAATCTATTTGTGCTAAAATCATATTCATATATGTTTACATGTGGCATATGACTGAAGTACCCTTGGATACAAACTGGAGTGATTTTTGTAGATGCACTTAAGGATAACATGTTTCTTGTATGCATGGGAATTGAAGTACCTTATATTTCACAGTTATCCAACTTCCATTACATAATTCATTACTTCTCAACCACCCAAAGCTATGCCATGATATGAGGGTAGGCTGAAAAGTAATGCACACATGCTTGTAGACCACAAACAAAAGCAAATAGCAAGATCATGCAAAAATTACATTACCGTAAAGTTCTTAAGTTTTAAAATCATACATTTATTTTTCAAAATAGTCTCCGTTAAGGCTAACTCATTTATCCTAACAGGTAACAAGTTTTTTTCATTCTGTCTCTGAAAAACTCTTCCGACTTTTCTCGAATCCAGGACTTGACAGTTGCCTTCACCTCATCGTCCTAGGTGTAATGACTTCCCTTGAGGTGTCTCTTGAGTTGAGGAAAAAATTAATTGGTTCAATTTTCAGGTTTTGCAGAGCCTCTCCAGTTGCGTGCGAGGTGTGTGGACGAGCATTGTCTTGTTTCAAGATTGTTGGCACGAGGCTGCCTTTAACATGACAAACTCAATGTCAGAGGTGTTTTTGAGTCTGTATATACTGAGAAGAATTAACTGTTGCTCCACGTTCCAGACAATTGGTCACATACTCACTGAACATCCCAAAACACAGTCAAAAGAAGTTTTATCAACAATTATGGCTTTTCAGGCTCACAACCAGAGACATTTTACCACCCATCGATTAACAGTAGACCTATCGACAGCATGGTCACCATAAACAGCAATTAAACGATGATGAATCTCTGTAGGAGTCACTTATTCAGCAGTTGAAAATTTGACAACAGCACGCTGTTTAACTTGCATTGATATAGCACTAGAACACGTCTCCATACTTCTGCTTCTCTAAATATACTCGATGAATGAAACGACCTCAAATCTACACATGCATGTTCAGGGGGAATGTTACTTCCACATGTGTTCAGGAGTACTTATGAAGGTCATTTTGTTTGTGGTCTACAAGCACGTGTGCATAGTTTTCAGCCTACCCTCGTATTTGTTCCAGGGAAATTTGGAAGGAGATGTCTTTCTCTTCAACTTATGCACCAAAATGTTTTTCTCTTCCTATCTTCGGGAGGGAAGGTGATGGTGCATGCTCGCTTATCCGCCCCTCATTCTATGAAGGTCAACGCAAAGAAAAGAGAGATGATCGCATGGAGAGATCCCCTGTCCTTATTTCTCCCTCCTTGTGGATCATAATTTTGATTTTAAACCTTCCTTATTAAATTAAGGATCGATTATACATACCATTTAAACCATGCATGGATGATAAGACAGTAAATATACAGACAAACAAACATTTATTTACATTGAGATGCACCCAAATTAGAGAAAATTGCATCTATTGTCAGTTAATTTATCCCCACCTCTTTCTTCATTGGTTCATCGCGCTCAAACAAGAGATTCAAGATGCTGCAGAAACGCTCTTTGAAATCTTCATCACCTTTTCCATCTTCAATCAACATGTCAAAATAACTGACGATTTCAAGTTCAACCTAAAAAAAAATGCTAATGTATAATTGAAGTATACTTATACATTAAAATTGAGGATTTAATGGTTTAAATAGTTTTCTAGGCCAAGTGAAAATTATGCAAAGCCGATAATAATTGTATAGACTAAATACTACCTCCAAGAAATTAGATTTCTCATGAAAGAGAGATTCTGTAGATTTTGAATTGAATTCTGTAACACTTACTGAGGTTCTAACACTTACAGAGTAGAAGTCACAATGCGTCATGTCATAAAAGATTGGAATGATAGTTTCCTGGATTGCAGAATTGGGAATAAGTGCCATTTCTAAAAAAGGTCCAACTAAACTGGGAATGAAACTTCTTTGATATTCCCCTGGTAAAACAATGAAAGAAAAACATATTAATTTATACTCTCATATATTTGTTACATATGCTAAGAATGTATTTAAAAAAAAAGAAATCTGTCATTTAATGAGTGTGAGCATCAAATGTACTCCTGAAGTATTTGAGCCAAGGTATTCCGCCGAAGGGCTACATTTAGAGGGAGGGTAGGAGTCCAAAATGGCAAAATACTTTCTTGTATACTAAATATGTTTTGACATTGATGATAATGTTAACACCCAAAACACATATGCAGAATAAGCACCAGCATGAAAGGGAGGCTGCCAGAATCCATGCTTGCCCAAGAGAACACAGGCCTTAGTTGTGACCTCACATGAAATCATTTCAGGAAATATCTTAAAAGGCTTTGGGCACCAGACATTGTGAAAAGTTTTGTTTAGTCTCTTATGTAAGTCTTCACCTCCCACCATCCCCACATCAAGAAGCTGCCAATTCTGCCTCCACCATTCATCATGCTTTCGAGATACCAATGACAATAGCACGGCAATATTGATCTCTTCTATCCATCTATCCAACTCACTTGACTGAGCAAAAAGCCAGGGTGGAATGAATTACCTGCACCTGGACATCTGAAAGTACGAGAGTAGTTTGAAGGTTTCTCAGAATCACCACTAAGCTTCAGCACTTGCACAACGAGTTTCCTGCATAGTGATAGGTAATCCTTTATGAGTAGACATGTAACGCATCAGTGCTCTGGGAAGAGATCTGTAGTACAGATGCCTCTCTTTTCTTGTTTCCATGCAGTGATTTTTGAAGATGAAAGAAACAGATTCGAGCTGTGATTAACCACTTTGTAAAGAAAGGTATGAAAGCAAAGGAAATTCATCAACTTGACTCAACTTCACTTGACATTCAGAACACTCAGGAAGACTCTGCTCTTTCATATTCAACTGTTGCCAAGTGGACAAATGAGTTTAAGTTTGGTCAAGAGTGCTTAGATGAGATCAAATGTGCCACCACCCCAGGAATTATTACAAAAGTGCATAAAATGGATAAGAGGATCGCCGACTGAAAGTGTGAGAGATCTATGAAGCTGTGGGGATGTCATCTGAATGGGTATATCAGCAGTGTTTTAACAGTGATAATGGCTCTGAGCAAATAACCTGCTACATGGACCATGACTCTTGACACAGGCTCACAAATGAATCAGAATGGAAATTTTCTAACAATGTTTGACCCATTTTGAGAGCAACCAACAGGAGTTTCTGCGCCAGTTTGTGACTACAGATGAAACTTGGGTCTGCTACTATACCCTATAGACAAAACTGGAGTCAAAGCAGTGGAAACATGTTGATTCAACACCACCAAAGAAGGCAAAGGCAGTACAGCCAACTGGAAAGGTGATGACTTCAGTTTAGCATAGGATAAATTTCTTTCCTGGGAAACTGAAAGGAAGTATGCAATGATTTAATAATTTACAGAAGGAACTTTGTTGCACAACACAGAAATGTTTAATCACCTGGGAAAGATTTCAAAATACACCATATTTTCAGGACTTGATTCAAGCCATGTCTTTCAATCTATATGTCGGCATATATTCAATTTAGCCATGCTCAAAAGAATGCAAAGTTCTGTGTCATTGGTTTAGGTTTTATTCTTAGCTTCAGATTACATAATATTTAAAATTATGTAGGATTAAATTAATTATATTTCAATGTAAAATAATTTACTATGGATTTGCTTACTACTCCCCAAAATTATTGTGAAATAAAACCAAAACATTCTGTTATCAAGAATGTAAAAAAGGTTTTTTTACATCCAAAGAGGATGATTATATTCCAGAGAAGACATCAGACTCCTGGAGTTTCAGTGCATGTATCTCGACAATTTGAAGTATTTTCTTAACAATTCACAGAAAAATATAATCTCAGGTAAATTGAAATACAAGCTTAAGTATCAGCAAAATATAATTATTTCAGATATTGCTACAATTCTTCAAAGTACATCCCTTGAGCATCGACACACTGTTGCCAGTGGCTTTTCAACAACTTGAAGGCTCCCTGATAGGCTGAAGGTCCTTAAGGGTATGTGTGCAAGCTTCTTTGACGGCACTTCCATGGATGGATCATGCGATCACTTAACCAATGTTCTGAATTCAGTACTTCACGCACACGTCAGGAAAAAATTGTTACCCATACTTTTCATACAAACCTTGTATATTGGAACTTATATATTTATAAATCAGTTGAAATTCAGACAATATGAGCTTCTCAATTGATCTAATGCATGCAAATTAAATCACACATCAAGAATTTGTGTTGATGGCATTAATGGCAACACAATGGATGTACTATGATGATATTTTCATGTTGAAACTTGCATTGCCAAGTATTTAGCTGTGCCCCATAGAACAAGGACTTGAAGAACACATTTTGCAGATGTAAGGACGACAGCAGAATGCAGCAAAAATGCAGGTTTGAAAAATTATGAGCATATTGCTTCTAATTAATAGTTACCCATGGATGACCACATGTCTTTCACTACATATGCAAGTTCTTGTCTCATGTCCCCGTAAGTCCATAATATTTGTGAGCATTTCTTCTCCGGGAAACTTTCAAGCTGCAGGAATGATTGAGTAACAAATTCCATGGCACAGTGAAAGTAGTTGGTCCATATCTGGCCATTAAATTGCTCCAAGAACTTATCTTTCATGATGGATGCAATACATTTTAATGCTTTCAGGATAACACTGGAAAGAATAAAGCTGCACATTATGATTTTCCAAATTTACCTGTTCAACAAAATAAACATAAAAATATTTTAAGACTTCACAAACATTTTTCCAGAAAATATATGATTTTTGCCATTATGTTCCTATATCTGACCAGATAATTATGGCATCGTGATGATGGAACCTTTTTCATTCAAAGAAAATGCAATAACATGAAAAAAATTTCAATTCACCATGATGAACTAAAGACTTCAAAAACACTTTATGTCCTCAATATATAATGTTTTATATTTATAAAGAATGATCCAGATGACTCACATAAAATAGGAGCCAGAGTAACAAGTTATTATGATGTTTAGTGACCCAATGGCATAATTACCATATTAGTAAATTGAAACTTATTGAACAAGGTTTCACAATTTTTGGGGGAAGGTTATTAGTTAAAATCATTATAATATTATAATAATTACAAAATCATAGAACAAATATATCACAAAAGTAATACAAACATTTAAACCTTTTATGATATCACATAGGAAAAGAAAAAAATCCAATAACAGATTTATCTGGTAACACCCAAAATCATAGAATTAGCTCAGGTGATATGAAGGCAGTAAGTGCAAGTATAAGTTTAAATCAATGCTTGGACACACAATAAACATTATTAATGTGGAAAATGGTCAGGGAAAACATGAATGGTAGATCACATTCTCTTGCTTGTGTTTTTATCTATCTGCTTTCAATGATGGGATAGTGGGATCAGCATAGATGCTGATCAAAATATTTGTCTGTCCTAACATTAATATACGATGTCTTATCATGTAACATTACCTCTAATCGAAATCTAGTACCTCACATTAAACATACACAATCAAGAACATGTGCATGGAATCAATATTTGATACAATGTAAAAGTATTAAGTCATTTTCTTTAAAAGTGCAGAATGTCATCATAGCGTGGTAAGAGATAGTTAACATCTATAGGGTAATTACCTGCTTTGAAGCATTATCATTTCCAGCCAATCACAGCAAAAGAAAGGTCTTAAAACCACCTCTTTGAAGAAAATTAGCAGAGCCATCAGGAAATCTAGTAACTCATCATCAGTGTCAAAATAATCTTTGTACAACACAAAGTTCTCTGGTGGCATTTGCCGAAGAATTTCAATCATCAAAGCCAAAAGTTTACCCTGCAAAGATTTAAATGAGCATAGTATATGAAATTATATTGTGACCATATATGTACTTGTATATTATCACACTTTGTATCCTTTGCTTATCCTCACATGCAGAGAATCTCTTTCATTGATTCCACACTTTTCATAATTAAAAAAAAAAGAAAAACTTATCCAAAATTAGGTCTGCTACAAACAGCCTGGAATGAAAATGGGTGGTATTGGTAGGGTATGCCAATAGCCTTGGTCATTTTTCACTGCTTGCCTCTTTTTTTAAAATAATGTACACACTTCAGAATGCTCCCGATTCACCAGAGATATTTTTGATGTAACTTGCATCAAATCACTATTCACCATGCTTGTGTTACCAATTTTGGAATATGGCTGCATTGTGTGGTCACCATTTTATGAATGTCATATTAATAGGCTTGAAAAGGTTCAAAGACGCTTTATTAGGCTATGCATGCGCAACCTTGGTGTTGACATGTACAATATTTCGTACCCGGATGCATACAGGGACCTGGGGATCTCAGTTTTATCTTCCCGGCGCATCATGGCAGACATGATGTTCCTACACAAATTGTTGAATAATAGCGTGTCCAGTCCTGAACTTTTGGAATTAGTCTCTTTACAAATGCCTTCTTATGCTACCAGAAGCAAGTTATTATTTCACAGAGAATTTTATAGACGCAACTATATGTACCACAGCCCAATAGCTAGAATTCTGAGGGAAGGAAATGAACTTCCTCCTGAAATTGATTTCTTTGCTATGAATGCTATGCAGTTTAAGCGATGTTTGAGATACAATTTGTAATTGTGAAGAAATTTCTTTTTCTTTTTATATATATATTCTTAAATTTCAATGGGTAATTGCCCGTGTATGTGCAATACATGTATTTATGTTGTGTTGTGCAATAAATAAATAAATAAATAAATGCTTGCAATAGTAAATATTCAGTAATTTTTATCGAAAAAATTAGGAACATTGAATCATTGCATGATTACAATATTACTCTAGGCATTTATAAGGGGTCACCATTTCAAAGTGTAATGCACATTAGTGTACACTCCATTAAAAGTTACTGTAAAGGCATCTCCCAAATAAAAATTATAAATAATAACTGAAAATAAAAATAATAATAAAATGAATATAATAAAAATACTAAAAATAATCATTACTTCTCTGAAGAGGACTGAAGAAACACTGTGTCAGCTTCTGGGCACTCCCCTTACCTTTCCACGAAGTGCGAGTCACAGTACTAACGTCGGAAGAGATTCCACGGTAGACCTGTGAGTGAGTGAGTGAGTGAGTTTTGCAAGAGTTAAGGCATCTTTGCATACCCAAGTAAGTGAGTGATTGGCGGGCCACTGGCGAAGAGGGAAACCTCTCAGAAGCCCTGGTTGTGTGAGTACATGCGACTAGCAAGGATCAATGCCCCTTAGTGCATCCAAGCTAGAGTGTGTGTGATTAATTTGCTTTTATTATTATAAAATTACGTGTGACTGACGGGCCACTGGCGCAGAGGGGAACCTCTCGTAAGCCCTGATTGAGTGTGAGTGCTTGAGACTAGCAAGGATCAATGCTGTATAGTATATCCAAGCTAGAGAGTACGTGATTTATTTGCATTTTTTCCATTTCATTGTTCTAACCGTTTGCGTTATCTATTTATTTCAATTATTTTTAGCATTTTTATAATATTTATTTTATTATTATTTTTATTTCAGTTATTTATATTTTTTATAATTTTTATTGATTTACTGCATATTTCTTCTCTAATTTCCCTCACCCATCCTTTGCCCATTTATAAGGGTACGCCTGGGGTTGACTCTTCTCTTTATATTCATACGGCCGTAGTTACCGTTCGCTTTATACAGAGAATATTATGCAGCATTATTTCACTGATTTAGCAAAGAAATCAAGAAAAACCGTCCTCATATGGCAAATAAAAAATTCTCTTCCATCAAGACATTGCAGGGGCACACACCTGTGCAGTTTCGATGGCGAAAATTATGGAATTAAAGTTTGAATCATTAAAACATTCACCGTATTCACCTGATTTGACTCCCACTGATTGTTTTACTTTCCAAACTAGAAAAAATGGTTTGGTGGAAAACAATTAATGTCAAACGATGAGGTCATTTTCATCAAAAATGCTTATTTTGAAAGACTTTCTGAAATCCTACTTTTTAGACGGCTTAAAAAAGTTGGAGAAACACTGGGTAAGTATATAGAGCTAAAAGAAGAAAATGTTAAAAATAAATCTTTCCAAAATAATTTACTTCTCCATTTTTTGCCAAGGGCTTATTGAATGACCCATGTATGTAGTTTTAAAAGAGAACATGCATTTCATCAATTTAGTAATACTAATGTTCAAGGAAGAAACGTTGACTTACAGTCACAAGTGATCCTCTTTCCAATGTTATTATGGTTTCAATGACATAATCTAAAAGGGGTAACATCAACTCTGAGGCGTTTCGGGTAGGATCTTGAACATCCATTGGCTGAGAGGGCTCCAACAGACAACATAAGCAACTGACACAAAGCTCCACCTGCAAGATAAAACAGTATGCATTAATTTTACAAGTGAACATCAGAACTTTCAGCATTCATTTAACTTAAAATCCTGATTTCCTCCTTGGAATTATCATTTAGATTTGATTTAACAAATAGGTTTAATATCTTATTTGGTGCAGCAGTGGTCAATCAAGTCAATTTTCCATGGTCAAGGAGACTATTTTCAGCTTGGAATCCATACCTGTATTAGTGATAGATTTATTTGGGTACACTGACTGACAAGGTCATTCTGAAACTCTCACAACCAAATAAATTCAGTAGAAAGCCATGAAACTAACCAAATAAGTTACTGAAATGAAATAAGTACCTTTGTAATTCCATACTCACTGAGTGGAAGTGTATGTGAAATTACAAAGTTACTTATTTCATTTGAATATGTTGTGTGAATTCCATAAAGTTGTGCTGGAGACAAGAAATAACCAAATAAGTGTACTATTAACTTTAAAATAACATAAGGGAAAGATTTTATTTGTGCCTTCTTCTTCACTTTCATGTTACAAGATTCATAGGAGGCCTGAGTTCCCTTCAGAAAAGCCATTACTCAGCTAAGGACTTTTGGATTATCGCACAGAAAAAAGGTCTTCCTCAACTTTGGGCCTATCATGCTCTGCCCAATATTTCTTACAGTGTATCAGTAAGTGACAGATGCTCATTTTGGAATTATGGACTTTACACAGAAGTGGAGTTTTATTATCTTCAGTGAAGAGGTAAGAGCATGTCACAGCAAAATGCCCCATTCTCAAATGTGTGATAGCGACCTTGAACCTCTGTGTAACTCTGAAAGAAGATGGCTACACTTCATTCACAGGTTTCATGGCGTGAAGCTTGTTCCCGATAGCCATCTGCCGAGTGCCATTCCAATGCTTTTGGGATATGCTCTTTCAAATCCCCAGGCAGTATCACCAAAGGTGGTAAAGGTTTCTTACTCAGATGAGAGATTTTTTCTAATTTCACCAAAAAGCTTTATTTCATTTTTATCTTCTAATTCATTTTCTTCATGGCTACTAATTGGTGAAAATCATCTTAAAAAATGTTTACTTCCATTAACCATCAGCATCACGGTGGATTACGTAGGAATTCAAGTGGATTCCCAAGCTTGTTTTAACAAGGGGTCTGTTTATTATCTATGATTATGCAAATACACAAAAATAAAAAAACCATAAACACAGTAATCAACCGGAAGGTCTCTACATCTACATCTGCATCAATACCCTGCAAGCCACCAAAAAGGTGTGTGGCAGGGGGTGCAGCACCAGGAGGAAAGGGTAAGGGATGAGGGGGTTAGGGTTTTTAAAATGGATGGGGAAAGGTGGGGGTAACCTGCAAAATAAAATATATAAATATACTAGTAAAACCATGCGCAGTTGCTACCTTGTAGGTTAATACTTATTATGTTGAGCCGACTCCTGGGGGATTTCGATTACAACCATTCGGTTTGGTAGGTGATGGTAGAGTTTACCCAGGACTAAGCCCAATGACATGTGAAATTCACACATCAGGGTAGGGGGGCCAGTTCCTTTCCCTGTGCCGGTTATAGTTTCCCAGGAGGATCTGGTACCCAAAAAAATCACATAGCTTGGATAGAGCTGCAGGTGCCCATAGACTTTCCCAGGAATCGAACCCAGGCCCCCTGGTCAGTAGTCCAATGCTCTACCCCCTGGACTACCTTGACCCAAATTTTTTTAATACACAACAATATTACCTCTAATTTGTTGTGCAAGTATTCCATGATTTTTTCCAACAAAGGTGGTATAAGGATCAGTCTACACTTGGGCAGCAGAAAAATCTTGCTCTGAACCATTTCATTCATTATCATAATATTATCTCTTGCATTGAGAGTATCAAAGCATCTGATCAATTTCTCAAGTTTCAAACTGAAATATAATAAAAAAGAATTAGAAGTAGATAAGGTAGTAAGAAAATGTTAAAATTATGTTATTCATAAATTTATATCGCAATTTATGGTTCTTTTCATGCATGGTAAAGTTTGGTGGGTACAGCTAAGTCCAATACGGACAAAACAGCTGAAACTATTTCATATTCAAAGAGCACAAAAGTGATGATACTGAGTTGGTGTTTAAATATGAGTGAAAAACATGTGAAAGGAGTTATATAGGGTCCGTACAATAAGTATCATGACTGGTTCGCTGTAGCCTCAACGAAGCGGTGGATGCCAGGATGGAGCGGTGGGGGTCCGACTGGTCGGCTCAGTAGAGGGGTCCCCCACCACTCAGGCACACTTTGGTTCAGTCACCTACGGGCATGCGTTGAGACAGGAGGTGGATTTTAGTAACGTGTGATTGTTTGTGGTGTTGTCGCGCCAGCAAGGAGCGCGCCGTCGAGCAATGCTACGCTTTGAAGTTTTGCGTTAAACTCAGGAAGTCCGCATCAGAGACCCTTGAACTCATTAAACAGGCTTATGGGGATGATGCCTTAAGCCACACATGAGTGTTTGTGCGCAGGGGCGTATTCACTAGTACGCCAACTACGCCATGGTGTAGGGCGGCAGCTCCCAGGGGGCGGCACAAGTCCCGGAATTTTTATTTCATCAGTTTTTTCAATTTTTTTTAATGCGAACATATTGATTCAAAATCCCGCGCGTTTTCTATTTTAGAAAAAAGGTTCCACCATAGGCCGCCAGGAGCGCAAATCCTGTGTTTAAGTTTGATATTGTCTTGCGAATGATCATGCTATTAAAAAATTGTAAAGATCTACACTAAACTCAATCCAAAGGCCTTTGGATGGAGGACCATGGGAGCAGAGTCGAGCGTCTGCTTGCGAAGACCTCCTGCTATGATATTGCGACAATTCCAACACCCCCTTACAGTCCCGTTATGGCACCAAAGACTATTTCCTATTCTCTAAAGTGAAATCCTACCTCCAAGAACACCACCATGGGACCCTAAGTGCCTTCAAAGAAGCTTATACGCATACCCTTTAGGGCCTTCTGGAATCCACCTACCAGGGAGCCTTTGAGTTGTGGAAAAGCCACAGGCAAAAGTGCCACAATGCTCAAGGGATGTACTCTGAAGAATTTGGAGGCATTGTAGCAATGTCTGAAATAAATATATCTTTCCGAAACTTTTTATACAAACCATGTATGTATTCACTTAATTTCTATTTAGAATTAGCATTTGGTACCATTGGTTGCAGCATTCAGTAGCCAATTCTTCTGAATTTAGAGTGACTTCAAAGTTAAAAATGAAAGGGTAAATATATTTCAAACTGTCCCTTTGGGTTTGAAGTCCCAATCCTTCACTGCAACATAATGTCACGAGAGTATTTATAAGGTCCTTCATAGACAATATGAATTCATCAGCATCTTTTTCTCCTTGAATCCTGTATTTTCCAAATGAGAATGCTTGAATGGTTATAAACATTGAAAACATGCCATGTCTAGGTATTCAATAATGTGACTTGTATAGCAATTTAACATATATATATAGCTAGTCTTCAAAAAATTTACAGGGTGCCATAACAATACCCAAATCATACTCACTTGATACATAATTTCCAGGATCTTAAAATAAAACTCCCATAATAATGAAGAGACCTCAAAATTTTTGCTATGACATCAGTACATAAAGAAGAATTAGCTAGACGAAGTTTTAAAATGGTGATTAACTTCCTGCAAATGGAAAAGATCATTTTGAAGAATTCCAATGCATTGGAAACATAATAAAAAAACAAAGCTTCAATATGCATACTTATACACAAGAGGTGCACTAAATCTCTCCTCAATGTACACATTTAAAACTGGTAGGAAATGTTTGAACTTCTCATTTGAAAATATATCCAGAACATGTACCTACAAAAGATCAACAAAATGAATAAATAAGTTTTCCCATTCCATCAAATCAAGAAAATTGTAATGGAAATTTGAACTAGATAGACATAAAAAACAAAATAGACAGAAAATCAAGCCTGCACATATGCTAAATATAAAAAAAATATCAAAATATAATCGCAGCTTATCAAGCCTCCTTAAACCCTAAGATGACACATACACACATAGATATAAATAGAAACAAGGCTATTCATTTGTCAATGATCAAGCATACTCAACATTGTATGGTACACAAATATCTTTGGTGTATATAGAAATATTGGACAGACATTATTTTTTATACAACGGTTATTGAATAATTAACTCACTTATTTAAGGCTGTATTATTATGCCAGCTTTTCTTGATTCTTCTGAATAGCAACCATGATGGTTTTATTCAGAAGGTGATAAAATTTGTACTGTGTGAATTGAAAAGTCATGAAGACTCAACCATTTCTATAGCAGTATCTGATGTGGTAAATAAATGATGTACACTAAGAATGTTATCAGGGTAAACAGGAATTAACTAAATAAAATACTTTGGTGAGTGAATTTCCATTTTTTCACCAAATTGATTTTGCAAAAATGTACATTTGATGCAAGATTTTGTGTTGGAATTTCTGGCATATTAAATATGTGAACTGGAGATACTGCCCATTACGTTTAATATTCCACTGGCTATAAGCATACCATATCTCTCACCACAGCTGAGCAAACACCTCTCACCTATTGGCACTAAAATGGAGTACAGTTATGAGACTCAACTGAGATGCTGGCAAAAAGAAAGGTGTGCATATATTTCCAACATTGATGATATCTTGCCTTAAATTAATAGCAATAATCCTGATGCACTAATCAGATCAAAGCTTTAACATTAAGCAAGTCTTAGGTAAAATGAAAAAGTTTGTTTTGACTTGTTTTCCTGTGACAGACTATGGTGAAGCCTTAGCTATACACCTATTCATATGGAATGAAGAGTGCTTCTTACAAATGAAATATGAATAAATGCATTGCTAGCTTTATAAAATTTTAAAAGTCTAAGTATGTACTGACTGTGCTGTTTGTTAATTTTAGATTCAGTCTTGAATACTCTATTACAGTAAGTAATCCCTATCTAATACACCTCATTTTCTAAACTGATAATTTGATAATTGGAGTGACTGATCAACGTACATCCTCATGTCCAAAATCATTTGAAGCGGACTTATACAACCATTTACATCAACTCTTGGAATCAATGAAAATTGCACATTTTTATAACAGATGTAACCTGGGATTATGCACAAAAGCAAACACTCACCAGACAGTCAAAGGCTGTGACATAAATAGATTCCAACCCCAATTCTTCTTCCAGAATTTTAAATAGAACATCAAGAATGTCTTGAAGGAATGTGACCATCTCACTACCATCAACTTTCAAAAATGCTTCAAGTCTTTCCAGGACATCATGTTCTCCACTCACCCAATCCAATAATCTTAATAAATTTACTATTTTCAATATTTTGGCAGGAGAAAAATAAACAAAATCAGTAGGCTGATAAATGCTGTTGGAATTGTTTCATTTTAAACTAACTGCAAAATTCACATGAGCAATTGAAGCACTCAAGTGAGCATGTTATCCGCTAGGAATATCATTCAGCTGATGTAACTGATTAGACCAAAAATGAAGCCTTTTCATTTGTATACATTTAATTTCAATTGTGGTTTGTATTAGTAAAACATTATATTCAAAAATTTGATGGATTATAACTCTTACCATTTATATGTACAATGTTTACAGGAATTAATTGAAATGAAATAAAAGTATGCACCGAAATACGTGCAAACTTAGTAGCAATCGACCCGAATTCCTCTCCATTAGCAATCTTCTTTGACTTACTAGCTTTCCTCTTTGGCCATCATTGATTGAAATGTCAAGATGCCAGACATTAGGCATTCAAGTACCTATTACTCCTGTAATTTTGTCTAAGAATGTATACTACTTGGCTCGGAAAAGTGCAATGCAGTATTTCATTAGAAAAGAATTAGGTATAAATGAATTAGAATACATTATTCATCATAATGTCCAGAGATAATGAAAACAAGATCAAATCATCATCAAAAGCTGGAAGAGGTGAAATGAAGATATTTCAACTGACACCAGTTGCAGCTGATATAACACTAGAGTCAAGTCAATGACAATTGTGCCGCATATTCATACATGTATTACACATCAGTGCCACAATATAACATAAAACTAAATTTTCACACATAAATTATGATAGTTAAAATTATGAAAACCAGTTATGCAACAACCCTTGTATTTAAAATACAATATCAATATGATGACTGATATTATGTCAAAATTATTTTAAATCCAAAAATAACTTTTGTATTTTAAATTCTATTATGCAGTTGCATTAACCTACCACCTATAAAGATGCCCTTGTTGCATTAGGGTCAAGTTAATGGAATCAAAAGTGCAAAATTATTTCAATTTCTACTAAAATGAAAATAATTCTTGTTTTTTTTCCATTTTCATACTTTTATAAGATTCAATCACTTTCAAATATTAAATTGGTAAAAAATGGAACACATGCATTTCACCAATTTTTAATCCCAATCCTTCTGTTATTTTCATTTCAAGGGCTACCCAGAAAGTAACCACTGTTTGTCTGTCGCGAGCAAAGTATTGGGGTGAGTCGAATGATTGCTGCATTGGTGTATCCTGAGTGTAGGGATGTTTAGAAACCAAGATGGTGGCTCTAACCCTACCCACCGCCACCCTAGGCCAAAATGTAAGTTACTTTCTTGACAGCCCCCTTAATTACAAAATAACCTGCTTTTACCCCAAAAGTAATTCATACCATTCTGAGTGATTTTGGTGGAACAGACATATGTTTGAATGAAGAATCTATTCTTTTCACTTGATTTCAAGCCTTTGACATTACATTTTTTCATATTGATATCACCGGGCATTGCTGGCAGACTTAGGTATGAACAGCTATCTTCTTCAAACTTCCTTGGATCAATCTGTTAAATTAGTTAAAAATCATGAGTTAGAACATAATTGGCTTCCCAATTGTTTTTAGATTTGAATGCTGAGTTTAAATTTTTTTTCTTACCATAAACATATTTAAAGTATATTTCCCATCCTTTATTGGTGTGCCATATTCATTTACAATGTTGATATAAGATACTGCAAATGGTTTTTCCGCAGTGAGATTAGCTGATCTGAATGGAAAAAGAATTAATATATGTGAAGCTAAATATTAAATGTACCTACATATATAAATTAGTTACATTCTACCAAAAATTAACATAATATATTTCATATTTAATCGAATAAAACAGTTACACTATCTAGTTAAGGACGCTGTACTAGGTCTGATCAAAAAGTTCCAAATTATGAAATGTAGAAGGCAAGCACACAAAAGTTTGCTGAAGTAACTCAAAAGAGCAGGTAACGCAGAGTAACACAAAATGCCAATATTGGTTGCACATCTGATGATATTTAAACTTACCTATGGGTAAAGATGAATTTTAAGTGATAGTCTTTGAATCCACTAAGAGGCATGACAATTTTCACAGTTTCATACCACTCAGGCTGACTTGCCCGATAATAAATTATGGAACGATACTCTTTCAAGTAATTATTTCCCATCTGTATGGCACCCTATATAAGGAAATAAAATTATATCAATTCTTTCCAAGTAAATCCAAACGACAAGGTTTTTAAGTCTAGAAAGATAAATATTATAGCTGTCCTGTATTACAAGCATATACGAGTTACATCATCTGAAGCTTTAACTACCAGATAGATCTGAGAGATAGTTGAGGCTGATACTTCGTGGAAATCTATTTGTAAAACCCAAAGAAAGAATGACATTTTTTAAAGAAACAAAATTGCAAAATCTTTCATCCTTTCTTTGTGCATTACCAGGTAGACACAAAATGCATATTATAACTCTGCACAAGGACCTTAGTTACTGTTAACTATCGGTTTATTTAGTTGGTAGATGATGCCTCTAATGAGAGGACTTCACCGGAATTTAGTTCAGAAAAATGAGAGCATTCCACTTTGGAGAGTTTAATAGGGAACAATAAAACTAAATACATGAGCATGTTTGATGATATTGTCACTTAACAACTGTAATTTGTATTTAATCCACATTAAATTTTGAATTTTAGTAGTTGATGAATTATAATTCAATGTAACATTGTTAGCTTAATGGACAATGTATATGTGGTACATGTGTCTTTAATTTAATTCCAGTATTGCATCAGCAGCAATCCTTGCAAGCTGTACTATGCTGTTAAACCCTTGACAAAAATGAGGGTAACACAGAGTGTTGCATTTAAATGTTGCTTTCATATGAACAAATAATTTGCTGAGGCCTATGCTATACTACATGAGGCTTATGGGGAGTCTATTCTTTTTCTAGGGCACATGTTGAAGATGGTTTAAATTAGCAATTATTTTGAAAATTCCATTGGGTGCCACCAACATGCTAATAACAGAAAAATTGTCCAGGAGATGTTTGTGCACAGTGGGTGTCTGTAAGTGATGTTTTAATGACCATCTGCTAAATGATTCTAAATTACACACCTGGCTTTCAGGAACAAGGTTCTGATAAAATAATGTTTAACCTTCCCTGTCTGACCCCATAGAATGCATAAAAAATAACCAAAGAAAATAAATAAACCAAAAATTTTAAATTATTATTGTATAAAGCATGTATATTTGTTACTGAAATAAAAATCATTTGTGAAGTGTGTAGCTCTTAAAGTGTTTTTCATGAACGGAATAATTCCATGTCTTAAATTTTACCTTAATTATCAGTTTCAACTACTTCCACCAAAGATATCCCACAGGAATAATGTTGATTGCTCTGATCACCCTCCTACCATATAACCCCTATCAAGAATCTTGTATCCCCAAGAAAGAATCTCTATAAAGCATTTCTGAATAGGGCTTTTGAAGGGTAATTTATCTTTTGCTTTCTTATAATTTATACTGGGCAAACAAACAGCCTACTCGACTTTCTGCCTGCCTAGATAATGTAATTACCAATTATGGTCCTGAACTGTACAGTATAAGTGTAATTGACTATCTCCTATCTGACCATCAAGGTATAAGCTTCACTTTTAATACTCAAATAACTCAAAAGATATATCCAAATAGAGGTAAAACCATAATCGTGAGGCCCATAACAATAGAAGGTTTAGAGAGTTTCCAACTGCTTCTATCTTGTATTGATTGGCATGGTTTTTGCACAGACTCTGTAGAACAAACATGTTTTTCAAGTTTTTTAGGTAATTTCCTAGGCATTTTTGATCAATGCTTTCCTAAAAAAATTCTAAACTCTATCCCCACTAAAAATAAAAAAAATCTCTGGTATACTGGGGAGTTATTAGCTCTTAGAAATGATTTACTTAGTTACTACCACTCTTACAAAACCAGTGGAAGCCGGCATGACAAAGAGGCCTACTTGAAATACAAAAGAGATTATTATAATTTAGTTAGGTGTGCAAAAAATAATGCTTACAAGGATTTTATATTGAATGCAAAAAATTAACAAAAGGCAGCATGGAGTGTAATCAATCAAGAAGTTGGTCATGGTAATGGAAAAGAAAATCTTCCTTTCACCCCAGATGCTGTAAATAATTTTTTCTTAAAAGCTGTTGAAGACAATTTGTTCTCTCGAAAAGTTGATGCTGCCAATATTGGTAATATGCTGCAAAATCTTCCTCCAAATAATTTAAATTTTAAATGGAATTTTGTTACTCCACTTGATATTATATCGACTGTTAAAAAATTTAAAAAATCCAACAGTAAGGATATTTATGGTCTTTCTAACTCCCTAATAAAGGACATTATTGTGCTCATTGCGGAACCATTAGCAATGTTAGTCAATTTATGTTTTGAGACAGGAGATTTTCCAACAGCTCTAAAGTATTCCAAAACAGTACCTGTCTATAAGAAAGGTGATAAAGATGATTTAGCTAACTACCGCCCCATTTCCATAGTCCCCGTTTTTGGTAAAATTTTTGAAGCTATTATGAAAGATCAAATATGTAATTTTTTTGAGTTAAATAATCTCTTTTCCAAATCCCAGTACGGCTTTCGATCTGGGAAATCTACAATTTTGGCAGTAGAGTCCATAGTTAATTATGTCATTAAAACATTTGAAGAAAAGGAATCAGTCTCAGTGACACTATGTGATCTTAGTAAGGCCTTCGACTGTGTTAATCATTCAATATTACTAACAAAGCTAGAATATTATGGTATTAAGGGAGTTGCACTGAAACTAATGAAGTCATATTTGGATGATCGCCACCAATTGGTTGAACTTGATGGCTGTCGGTCTGCAGCTCTTAAAGTAAAATGTGGTGTACCACAGGGCTCTGTGCTTGGCCCAGTACTTTTCATTATCATGATTAATGATTTGCCTTGTAATATGAAACCTAGATCTGTTTTATATGCTGATGACACTACTTTTGTGCAAAAGTGTCAACATCCAGAAGATGCAAAGTTACGATCTAGCGCTACCCAAAAACAGGCTAAGGAATGGTTTGATGTTAATCATTTACAATTAAATACTAACAAAACTCAGCATATTGTGTGCAGTCTTAAATCAAAAACAACTGATATTGAAACTGCTAAAATACTAGGAATTTATATTGATACAAAACTTAATTGGGAGACTCACATCAGTCAGACCTGTAATAAACTTAGTAAAGCTGTTTACTATATATGTTAAGAAAGCTCAACTTTATCATTTCAAATGAGTATCGTTTAACACTTTACCATGCCTTCTTTCAATGTCATTTGAATTATGGTGTTGAGTTATGGGGTCATTCCCCTCATGTTAAACAAATTTTGCTACTGCAAAAGAGAGCTATTCGCTCACTTGCTAATATACCCCCACGTGATTCCTGCAAACCTTTTTTTATTAGGTATAGAATCATGACTGTATTTTGTTTGTATATCTTTAAGGCTCTGATTCATGTGAAAGTTAATCTAGAAACTTACCAATTAAGATCCAACCTCCATAACTATTCCACAAGAGGTAAATCGAATCTAAATACTACTTATTGTAGATTGTCATCAACTTACAACACATTTCACAATATGAACATACGACTGTATAACTATCTGCCTACTCAGTTGAAATCAGATGGTATCCATAGTTTCAAGAATAGGGTATATACCTGGTTACTGGCTCACCCACTTTACTCATTGGATGAATTCTTTTGTGACAATCTTCATCACATTTAAGAACTTATGTTTATATATTAAGTAATATTATGATTGACGACATTTAATATGGTTGTACCATTTTTAAAATGAATAAAGTATTATTATTATTATTATTATTATGAATACCATCCATCAGGAAGGGCATCTTATGATTAAATGTCTTGGTTAGCTGGTCATCAGGTAAGCTAAATGGTAGGCAAGCTTATGTGACTTAATTGTGACTATTCACTTACTGTTGAATACATAATGCAGGGATTTCATATTTTTAACTGAAAGTTGTCAGCATTGAACAATTTGATTGCCATTTTTTATATTCTTACTGGAAAATTTGATGATTCCTCTGGGTAATTTCATGAACACTTGAAGACATATAAAATATAAAAAGATGACAATGTGAACAATTGCAAACTTTTCTTTGGGAATTGGCATGACCCAAATAACAATAATTACAAATTATAGAACAGTAATGAAACTACACTTATAAATATAATAGCATGAGTTTTTCTGGAAAGCTTAGCTGTAAAAATGTAGATTACAATTTGTAATGTAGGTTTGAGATGGGTACTTCACTACTTGGGCAAAATAGCATATTCTCTTTTATATAACATACATCTCTTTTTTATAACATACCTGTACAACTGTTACCCACACTATACTACTTAATCTGCACAATATACTTAGTTCTGATTAAAGAAGTTGTCAATATATTTTGTGCTGAATATGTATTTTCAATATCAAGCCAATGAATTTTGCAAGGCTTCATTTAGACATTGAAATGGTTATTGCAAAATATTGTGGCAAATCTAAAGTAATCTGGATTCCGAAACTTTCTTATGAAAATTATATGTTGCCTGACTTACACTGTAGACCACATAAATATTAATCAATAAATATCAACCCAGAAACAGATTAATATTATGGCACATGAATGAATGAATTCATTATTTGCCCTTGCCACTCCCTCTGCTTCCATAAAAATGCATACTCTTCTCTCTCTAGATGTACCTCCACTGGAGGCATGACTTTCCTCGTGCCATTTGCTATTCTGTAGAATGTGCAGCTGTGACTGATTGCTCAGTATGAATATATAATACCATTCCAGGAGGTATGACAGGGAATTATCTACATGTTCTGCCTTCTAAATAATAATAATAATAATACTTTATTCATTTTAAAAATGGTACAACCATATTAAATGTCGTCAATCGTAATATTACTTAATATATAAACATGAGTTCTTAAATGTGATGAAGATTGTCACAAAAGAATTCATCCAATGAGTAAAGTGGGTGAGCCAGTAACCAGGTATATACCCTATTCTTGAAACTATGGATACCATCTGATTTCAACTGAGTAGGCAGATAGTTATACAGTCGTATGTTCATATTGTGAAATGTGTTGTAAGTTGATGACAATCTACAATAAGTAGTATTTAGATTTGATTTACCTCTTGTGGAATAGTTATGGAGGTTGGATCTTAATTGGTAAGTTTCTAGATTAACTTTCACATGAATCAGAGCCTTAAAGATATACAAACAAAATACAGTCATGATTCTATACCTAATAAAAAAAGGTTTGCAGGAATCACGTGGGGGTATATTAGCAAGTGAGCGAATAGCTCTCTTTTGCAGTAGCAAAATTTGTTTAACATGAGGGGAATGACCCCATAACTCAACACCATAATTCAAATGACATTGAAAGAAGGCATGGTAAAGTGTTAAACGATACTCATTTGAAATGATAAAGTTGAGCTTTCTTAACATATATAGTAAACAGCTTTACTAAGTTTATTACAGGTCTGACTGATGTGAGTCTCCCAATTAAGTTTTCTATCAATATAAATTCCTAGTATTTTAGCAGTTTCAATATCAGTTGTTTTTGATTTAAGACTGCACACAATATGCTGAGTTTTGTTAGTATTTAATTGTAAATGATTAACATCAAACCATTCCTTAGCCTGTTTTTGGGTAGCGCTAGATCGTAACTTTGCATCTTCTGGATGTTGACACTTTTGCACAAAAGTAGTGTCATCAGCATATAAAACAGATCTAGGTTTCATATTACAAGGCAAATCATTAATCATGATAATGAAAAGTACTGGGCCAAGCACAGAGCCCTGTGGTACACCACATTTTACTTTAAGAGCTGCAGACCGACAGCCATCAAGTTCAACCAATTGGTGGCGATCATCCAAATATGACTTCATTAGTTTCAGTGCAACTCCCTTAATACCATAATATTCTAGCTTTGTTAGTAATATTGAATGATTAACACAGTCGAAGGCCTTACTAAGATCACATAGTGTCACTGAGACTGATTCCTTTTCTTCAAATGTTTTAATGACATAATTAACTATGGACTCTACTGCCAAAATTGTAGATTTCCCAGATCGAAAGCCGTACTGGGATTTGGAAAAGAGATTATTTAACTCAAAAAAATTACATATTTGATCTTTCATAATAGCTTCAAAAATTTTACCAAAAACGGGGACTATGGAAATGGGGCGGTAGTTAGCTAAATCATCTTTATCACCTTTCTTATAGACAGGTACTGTTTTGGAATATTTTAGAGCTGTTGGAAAAACACCAGCATAACACCAGCCTTAACCCTTGTTCATCACACTTTCACCAAAAAGTAAAATCTCATGTGCATGTGAAACAGATAATCATTTACAAAATTTAAGGTGAATGATGATTCTTTCACACATGTATACTTCCAATTGCCACTGAAAAAAGGGATCCAGACTGGATCCACAAATCATAGGTGTGGTAGTTGAATTCAGGGTGAACATGAAATCATAAAGATCTATTGATCTTAAACAATGCAGTTGCCAGCAATGCAAATTTATATGGTCGTAATATAATTGCTAGAGTATTGAATGAAATAGAAGGGGACACATCCAGGTTTCCATGAAGCAGTGACTAGATCCCTAAAAAACATTTTCAATCAGAATTTCTTGACATTCATGTATAGGCCTCAAAGTTAGGTAGTAGACTTATGATGTATTCTATGCATACACGCCTTTGTATACAAAATTAAATGAATATATAAAAAATTAAATATTTCTGACGAGGTTCAATTCAGATCAAAGCAGGAGAAAAAAAGATACACATCAAGAAATGAAGTCCCAGTGATTAAAAAATAATCTAGGTACTCACAGGCATAATTTTTCCCCTTTCACTGCACACACTAACTGCCACTTCTATATTTTTATCGGGTGCTAGAAATTTATAGAACTCTCCTTTGATCAGAGTAAGATAGAATTCATTCCTCACATATGATGGCGTCATCACTTCAGGAAATCCTATTTTATGTGATTGAGTGACATCACTCATTCTGAGATTATTTAATGCAACCACCTAAAATGTTCAATGAAATATTATAAAAATCCATAAATCGATATATTTTGATGCTAACAAGTTTTATAACAGAGAGAGAAAGAATGTTCAAGGATGAATAAATTATAAATAATAATAATAATACATTCTTTCCATCGGTCAATGCATACATGTAATCATTAAAGGGTAAATACGAGGGCTGTCAAGAGAGTAAACATACTTTTTGGACTAGGTGGGTAGGGCTAGAGCCAACATCTTGGGGTAAAAACGTCCTTACATTGAGCATGCATCCTACTGTGGTATTGTGAGCAGACTGTGGTTCATCTACTTTGCCCACTGCGAACTGTTAAAATGTGAGCTGCAATTGAAAACCCCATGAGTTGTGAATTGCCCAATCCGTGATTAGGTTTTTAATAGCAAAATAACCTCTAGCCAATTGAAGGCAACTTAGTGAAGTGTGTATGGAGATGGAATAGTAGTGAGTGAAGGTGGAGTGAGGCAGTGGTGTATTCAGTTTAAAAATGGCCACAGCACCAATGTTCAAGACGAGGACCGCAGCGATCATTGGCCTGGCCTTGTGACAAATGAACTAATGGATGGCCACTTCTGTCATCAACATGGACATTTATGTTCACTCTTAAACAAACAACACCACTGATGCACAACTTTTGCCTATGATCACATTTAGTTCGTATAGAGTACAGATTTCCCAGTGAATGTCAGCAGCTTTGAAGTTCATTGCCAGTGGAAACCTTATCACTACATGCATTTTACATTTGGCAGGATTTCCTTTGTATTGTTAATTTTGACTTGCTATTATAAACAAATGACAAGCAGCGTGGCATTGCAAACACTGCACCTTAAGGTGTACTGCCCTAGTGTGTGTGCGTGTGTGTGTGTCTGTGTGCATGTGTTTTTCAATACAGCATACATATGGCTCCCCCCACTACTTTGCTTGTTACACGCAAACATTAGTTACTTTCTGGACAGTCCTTGGACATCATCACAAAAAAATTCATAAAATTAACATTATCCATAAAGTAGAAAAAGATTGGTCTAGAAATAGTTTACTTTAAACAGTTCTGTCATTGAAGAAGCTATTTTATTGTAAACATATTTCTCTAGGGTGTAATTGTAGTAATTCTCTTTTAAAGGTCATAAGGAGTGAAACAGCCTTTATTTTTACAGGCATTTGCTATGAATGATGGATGCCGCATTGCAAGGGACCCTTCAAGTACCGTGGCATCAACGATCCAATTGGTAAATGTCCAATTTACCATGGGCGTGATGTTGGTGATAGAATTTGTGGGGAATAGGAGCATCTTACAAAAAGGGCATAATGAAGTATGTATAAGCTAGGTAGGGGAAGTATTTTAAGGGATTGGAAATAAAGGTTTTCATGAGTTTGTATGGGCAATTGAAAGATAAACTTCATTGCTTTTTCCTGTATAGAGATTGCCTTTGAGGAGTAATTATCATTTTCCAAGAATATAGCGGGATAAGTGCACGTTCATTTTTGCAAAATAGATTAAATTAAAGTTTCAATAGAGATATCATTTAATAGTTTTCACAGGATGAAGACATTGGCATGGATTTTCCCCATTATGGAGTCAATGTGAGTTGACCAATCAAGATTGTCATTTAAACAAAGGTCAGGAAATTTAATGCTCAAGGAGCACGTCGTTGCATCATTGTTTAGTTATTTAGCGGACTGAGATGGAGGGACTTTTTTGTGTAGATTTGTAAGTATACGGCTTGCCTTAGATAAATTCAAAGAATTGCAAAGATGCTGCAACAGTAACTTTTAACAGATTCATCCGCTAATATACAATAAAATTGCAGAAATTTTTAAGCGTAAAAATCATTTGCCTTGACCAGGATATGGATTGTTCTGGGTTTAGTAACAGTGAGTTCTCAGAACACCAATTGGACATGTCTCTCATGGAATAGTTAGCAGTTCATTAAGTCAACTAAATTTCCTAACTTCCAAAATCATCAAGTGCCATCAGCATGCAGTAAAGGAAAGTTAGTCAAGCAGGTCATTCATTAAGACAATGATAATAAAAGGTATAGCGATGGTCTGAGAATGGTCCCCTAGGGTACAGCACATTGAACAAATAGTGTTGATCTGCAATATATTGAAACGTTATCAAATATTTGAGAGTATTTGACACTTTGCTGTCTATCAGAGAGAAAGGAGATGGTACACGAAGGACTTAAGAAGCATGGTTCTTGCAAGTCACCCTTTATGAATTTGCTACTTGTAATATTAACTGTGGAGCTGTTGACTAGTGATTATTTCTTCATTGGGGTAAATTTTCTTCTTGCAACCTTTGTCAACCCTAATTTTTATAGGAGAGAACTTTGCATGAAAATGAACCATGAAAGAGTTTGTAAAAGAATGAAACACTACTATTTACTACGTTTGCATCATCAATGACCGATTAAGTTACACGAAAAATGAAATAACAGAATTGGTTAATTGAGTACTGTTTAAAAATACATTTGCAGGTACGCATTGGTTTAACAATGGTTGGGTTAAAAGGGAAATTACCACATGGGTGAGGGTATATACCTCATCCAGGCTCAGATTGCTTCAGATTGTCTGGAGGTATCCGTCTCCTGCCAGGAGATGAGACTTCTTTCTGCCTCACTCTTCCCCCACCCCATGGGCCAAGGATGACCTCTTGGATTAGCGAGCAACCTAATTTGAGGCCATTCAGCTCTCACTCTCATTTGCTCAAGCACACATCTTTTCTTAGCACCGCTTCATGCTTGCTTCTGTTCACCCCCCAACATCTTTCAAGAGAGGAATGTTTCTCATGACTTACATGATTTGTCTCCGAGAGAGGAGTACATAGGCTTTAAGAGATATTGATGCACAGATAGAAACATGCCCATCTCCTAAAATAAGAGGAGCAGAGGTTCTAAATCCTTTACAATAACTTCTGGTTCTACCATTGAGTGTGATCACACCACTAGCTAAGGTGAAAGGTCAGAAAAAGAAGCTCTTCTTCATAGAAACTGGTGCTTTCTTCTCCGTTAATGTCAACTTGTTTGATTTCCATGTCCTATATATATAACAATTGGTTTGATTTCTACATCCTATGGAAAACAATTTGTTTTATTTCTAAATCCTATAAATATATCCTATACATGATTTCCATATCCTATATAAAAATCCTAAAAATTTCCATATCATATCTCCACTGGGTAATTTCCAAATAGGTTCGACTGTGACAATGATGTTGCTATTCATATGTCATTTAATCTTATTTAGCTGTTCATGATGTGACCTACTTTGCAGAGAAAGTTCTATAAGCCATCACAAACATACATACTATATTCGATGTTTTCTGGCTTAACTTTTTGGAAATCCATTATCACTGAAGTAAAATTACCAGTGTATCTTTCCACTTAATTTTTATTCAGTACAACTAGTTTTGATGCATTGGTATCATCCCTGAGAATGATGCCGATGCGTCGAAACCAATTGTACCAAATAAAAATTGAGTGGAATGATACACTGGTATTTTTACTCCAGTGATATATTCGTACACATAATATCTCTCTGTAATTAAATAGTTTTCCTTATTTCTAAATATGAAAATAGAGTATATGGAGTACATATATTAATACAAGATGTGTACAATGTGAAGATTATAATCCTTTTTTTTTAAGATAATCTACCTACCTTTGGATGGACACAACAACCAAATAATTCTCTTGTCTCTCTTGTATAAACTCATCATCCTACTCTACAATAATAAGTCCCTCTTCATCTCCGTACACTTCCTTCCCCCTCTTCATTCCGGCAACATCCCTTCATCCTATTCCTTCCCCTTCCTTGTTTGCCTAACATTCTCCCCTATATCACAGAATTATTAATTATCTATGGTGAAAAAGTTGTAGCCAAAGCAGTACTAATTATATTTTATAGTGTTATAAAACGTTAAAACATAAAAAAATGATTAGCATAACAGTTTCAGGTTTAACTTTGCGTAATTCCTTCATTATGAGGGTAAAAAGAAATTTAACATTTCCACCAAGAAGATTTAATATTTCACTACCATGGTTTCAATGCTGTGCATCATCAAAACCATGGTCATGAAATATTAAATTTTTTTGGTGGAAATGTTAAGTTTCTTTTTACCCTTATATTAAAAAACTGAGACTGAACCATATTATTTCCTGTAAGATAAAAAGTGCAGGATGCTCACAATTGTAATAGGAGTTTTAAGGCATAAAGTGAACTACAAGCTTAAAAAAAAACTATCTTGTGGTGTGAAACAATCGATTAATGCACCCTAAAGTGAGGCCTCACCGAAAATAGGGTCATTTGTATTTGGGAGGGAAAAAACCAGAACTCACGAGACACTAGAAATTAATTTACGAAAAAGGGTTTTGGCGACTAGGCTGAAATACCGCTCTCTATGCAAAAAAGGAGAAGATGCTCAATAGGATATGGTCGTGTTCTGCAATCAGCTTGTCAGTAATGCATTTGCTGGTAGCGTCCCTCCAAGGATTTTTTTTAAATCCAAAACAGGGGCCAGCCTGTCACTTTTCTCTTTGGGAGAAAAGAGAAAACGTTTTCTTCAGGGGAAATCTCCTGATATAAGTCTGTACCTGACAGAGAAAACTTTTTCCGCTGACTGGAAGGGAGAAAAGTCTGGACTGAAGAGGGTTTATGGAAGAGGAGAAGTTCTCGTGGGAAGTGTTTTGCGAACCAACGAAATCTTTAGTCACAACTTATTTACATGCTTAACCCAGAAGGTTTCACATTGTGCAGAAAGTTATTCCAAGTATGAAAGAATTTGTTTATTTAATGTTTAGTAACTATTATGATAAATGAATTCAATTAGGATGTTACTGTGACAATCTGCCAGGACATATGCATTAATTGAGAGATGAATTTCTAAAAAATTACCATTGGTAGATTAGTATCAAAATGGTTCTTTTCGAAAGTGGAAAATGTATTTTTACAAACAAGAATTCTAATCGCTATGCAACGTTTGAATTTAACAACATCATTAATTTTGGAGCTAAAAGCCAACAATAGTATACATAGAATGCAATGGAAAAAAGGAAAATTTGTGGTTTAAAAATATTTCGTCACAAGTTCACCGAGCCCAGGACATCAGCTGTTGTAGTCTAGAATGAGGGAATCGCTGCTTACAAAATTTAAACCTCTGTAAATAATCAAGCATTGCATAGAGCCACTCAATTTAATATTACATTCTATTATTTTACCAATGAAGAAAGGCTGGTAATTCATTTTTGATCATCTTCAAAAGAAATTTGCAATATTTTATGCACTAAAAGTTTAACCAGCACAAATTATGGTGAGATACTCCGAAATACAATCCAATGATTCATATTGTACAATAATACTATTGAGATATGCTTGAAAAGGCATTTTAGATATTCACCAAGTCCACTTCTTTTAAAACTTATGATTTGATCAAAGATAGCATTTGAGAGTATTTTAATTCTCCAGAGCATAATTCCCCACATATTTACTAATAATCACTATCCACTTGATACTCAAGAGCACTCTGTCATGAGGTGACTTGCAGTTAGATGGGATTAGCACTTCAGATATGATGATGACTTAATAGAGAAATCTCAAAGAGTAAGAACTTAATCATGGTTACCTCACTGAAATTCCTGTTGAAGAGCTTAAGGCTAAACCACAGACCTTGTCCAGCACATTCTTCTACAGCTTTCTCCTTCATGTTAATGATCCGGCTAATCAAGCTTTTCATAGTTCCATCAGAATACCTAGAAGAAGAATTTTCATATATTATATATACATATATATATTTACATATATATATATATATATATATATATATATATATATATATATGTGTGTGTGTGTGTGTGTGTGTATATATATATATATATATATATATATATATATATATATATACATATATATATATATATATATGTATATACATATATATATATATATATATATATATATGTATATATATAAACGTATATGGGTCGCGGTAGTCCAGTGGGTAGAGCGTTGGACAGCTGACCGGAGGGTCCCGGGTTCGAGTAGTAGTAGTAGTTTTGAGGGGAGGCGACCGACAGCTAAGGTCATTTGCGCCATAGGGGAAGGACAGGAAAGGATGAAGGGTGGAGAGAAACCCAGCGTCGGCATTAGCCTACTCTTTACGAAAGGCGCCAAGGGGTCCGCGGCTTAACGTCCCATCCGACGGACGGCGTACTCACTCAAAGTGCCCTCCACAAAGCACCTCAAGTAGGGATCGAGATACCTCTGAAAAATATTCAACACCGCCGGGATTTGAACCCGTGCCCTCAGGGTGGGAAGCCAGTACGTTAGCCCCCGCACCATCTCGATCCCCTCCCGGGTTCGATTCCCGGGCAAGGCACTCTGGGCACCTGCAGCTCCACCCAAGCTGAAGTGATTTTTCGGGTACCAGGTCTTCCTGGGGAACCATAACTGGCACAGGGAAAGGAACTGGCCCCCCTACCCTGATGTGTGAATATTCACACGCCGTATAGGGCTTAGTACTGGGTGATCTCTACCATCACCTACTAAACCGACCTTCGGGTTGATTACTGTGTGCGCGTGTATATATATATATATATATATATACACACACACGGCATCCGTACAATAAGTATCGTGACTGGTGGATGGGGGTTCGATCGGACAGCTCAGTAGAGGGGTCCCCCCACCACTCAGGCGAATTTTAGTTCAGTCGCCTCCGGGCATGCATTGAGACAGGGGTTCAATTTTTGTGATGTGTGATTGTTGGTGGTGTCGTCGCGCCAGCATGGAGCGCACTGTCAAACAACGCTATGCTGTGAAGTTTTGCGTTAAACTCAGGAAATCCGCATTGGAGACCCTTGAACTCATTAAACAGGCTTATGGAGATGATTCCTTAAGCCACACAAGAGTTTT
The DNA here is from genome assembly GCF_022747635.1 of Hetaerina americana. Lineage (NCBI taxonomy): Eukaryota > Metazoa > Arthropoda > Insecta > Odonata > Calopterygidae > Hetaerina > Hetaerina americana. The sequence continues at coordinate 3,058,908 of NW_027286919.1, forward strand.
TGAATGGCACAAAATGTTTAACGAAGGTCGGGAGCTCGTTGAAGATGATCACCTTGTCAGACACCCAGCAACCGCTCAAACCGATGCTCAGGAGGCCAAAGTGAAAAAACATTTGGACTCTGACAGGCGTTTAACCATTGCCCTTATCAAAGGGGAGACTGGCCTTTCAGTCGGAACTGTCTACTACATTGTAACAGAGGAAAGTGTGCACGAAGCTGGTACCAAAAGTCTTGAGCGAGGAACAAAAACTATCGTTAGTGGAAATTTCGCAAGAAATTTTGGGCTGCATTCAGGAAGATGAAGATTTTCTTGACAAGGTTATTACCTCAAAGTATAGCTCAAAAGGAGCTCAAAGGTTATCGGTTGAACTCCATCTAGGCGGTTCAAACAGCGACGACAAAGGCTCTAAACAGTATTCTGGAAACTGACTTACAATGGGCTTTTGACAAGTGGCAGAGGTGCCGAACTAAGTGCATCAATGCAGGAGGAATGTATTTTGAAGATTATTAAGTATTCACATACTGATAACTGATATAAATTTTGATTTTTGGAACCAGTCCTGATACTTATTCTAAAAACCCTGTATATATATATATATATGTATATATATATGTATATATATATGTTAATATATATATATATATATATATATATATATATATATATATATATATATATATATATATGTTAATATATATATATATATATATATATATATATATATATATATATACACACACATATATATATATATATATATATATATATATATATATATATATATTAACATATATATATACATATATATATACATATATATATATATATATATATATATATATATATATATATATATATATATATATATATATACACACACACATTCAAACACGAAATCCCGCCAACCGGCAAATAAATACTCATATATACAGAAACATAAGGAAAAGGGATAGGAACACGTATAAAGGACGAACACAGTAGAGGTGGGGAAGGCGGAATCGAACGGATCACAAGAGTAAAAATATTTCCTCAACCGGGACTCGAACACCGGATCTTTCCACTTGCCGGGCGGATGCTCTTAACCACTTGAGCTATCGAGGATACGTAATTTACCCTGAGATCCGTGGGTCTTATATGTCGCCAAGCGCCCCGATTCTTTAGCCAAGAGATGGCGTCAGGGGGCTGTTTCACCCACCAAAGGAGAAATAGACAATACACAAGAGGAAAGGACAGTGGTAAGAATTCATACAACATCATACAGGAAAAGAACAGTGCGTTTCGTGGCACGCATAGCCAGAAGAAAGAGATGAGCCACATTGGCCAAATACACATTCAAACACGAAATCCCGCCAAACGGCGAATAAATACTCATATATACAGAAACATATATAAGGAAAAGGGATAGGAACACGTATAAAGGACGAACACAGTAGAGGTGGGGAAGGAGGAATCGAACGGATCACAAGAGTAAAAATATTTCCTCAACCGGGACTCGAACACCTTTTTCTTTCTAGAAAATCGCATAACCTTTGTTTTATCAATATTGATTTTAATCCCATACTTGTCGCTCTGAATTTCCAACACACTCAGCAATGCTTGCAAACCCTTGGCTGACTGACAAACTAAAGCTTGGTCATCAGCGAACCTAACTGATTTTACAAATTCCACGCCCACTTTCATTCCTATCTCCAGTTCTTCCCATGCCTCTTTAATCATTTCCTCTGCATACAGGTTGAACAGCAACGATGATAATGGGCAGCCCTGCCTTACACCTCTTCCTAACACTGCCCATCTGGACTCCCTGTTCCCCACCCGCACCTGAGCAGTCTGAGACATGTACTGGTTGCCAATTAGCCTCCTTTCCCTCTAATCTATTCCTATTTTCTGCAGAATACTCATTAGTTTTTCTCAATTTACTCTATCAAATGCTTTTTCAAAATCTACGAAACAGGCAAATACCTCCTGGTTGTTTTCTATATTCCTCTCGATTAATAATCTCATTACTGCAATGGCATCACGCGTACCTCTCCCCTTCCTAAACCCAAACTGATCATCCCCTAAGTAATCACTTACCCTACTCTCTATCCTTTTGTTTATGATCCTGAGAACAACTTAGGATCATAAACAACATATATATATATATATATATGTATATAAAATATATATATATATATTCCTTCCTTTTGTGTATATATATATACACAGAAATATATATATATATATATATATATATATATATAGATAGATATATATATATATATATATATATATATATATATATATATATATATAAGGAAGTACTCAGAGATGAAGAGGAACCTGATCTAGAGAGGGCACGGGATTTTGTGTTTTGCTAGGAGTAATAAAATATTGATTTGGTAGTTGTGTCCATCCAAAAACCTACCTTAACCGATAGATTACCTTAAAAAAAATATATTATTATTTATTATAAGGTTATCTACCAGTTAAGGTATGTTTTCGGATATAATATATATATATATATATATATATATATATATATATATATATATATATATATATATATATATATATATATATATATATATATATGCGTCGCCAAAGAGCGTTCCATTTAGAAGATTTTATATATATATATATGTATATATATATATGTATATATATATATATATATATATATATATATATATATATATATATATATATATATATATATATATATATTAAGCCTCAGCCTGGTAAATCAAAAGATCCATGGCTCAAGTCCTTGTCAAGAAAACTTTTTTACGCTTATGATCTGCTTGATGTCACCTTCCTCACCATTCCTGTGTTTGTCCTTTATATGTGTTCTTATCCATGTGAATGAATGTGTGTTTGCCAGATGACTGGTTTCCATGTTTGAATATTTGTTACAATGTGTTTGTTATTCTCATGTTTAAAAATTACACATTGAAGGAAAGTCTCACGGAGGTGAATAATAATTTAAATGGAGAAGTGAGATAGCGCTAGTGAACAAAAGCACAGCGAAACACATACTAATGAAACTCAAACATATTCCGAATTCTCGGTAGCCAAGCTCACTCCCTTTCAATCTGTACCACATACTTCCCTGGAATGGTCTCTTAGAGCCATCCTAACAAAACCTCAACCCTATCCTCAAGAACCACAACTCCACCGCCAATCTTTTTCCCAAATGTCCCTCTATTACTTTCAAATACCCTGTCAACTTATCAGATCTTCTCAAATCAACCAATTCTCTCCTTAAATCCCCACCCCATCCCAAAACCACTCCCATGCCCTGCAATAAACCTAGATGCAAAACATGTCCTTTTTTCAAAACCCAAGCCCCACCCCTCTCCCACTTACTTTTTAACTCTACCCCACCAATTCCCTGCTCCTAATGTACCTCCAGCAATGTAGTTTAGCTTCTGAAGTGTCAACTATGACCTGCCGTCTATATTGGACAGTGCGTCACACCCCTCAATATTAGAATCAATAACCACTGGGCCTCTTGCAAGAATTATTCCCCGATTGGGATGCTCCCAATCCCCAAGCATGTATCCTAACACAACACTCCCTTTGATAAATGGTATAGTGTATTCATCTTAGCATCCCTCCCACCCTCTGACCCTCCACTTAAACTCTAAACAATAGAACAGGCATATATCCGGCTCCTCAATTCCTGGAATAAGCCAAGGATCAATATCAGACACTAATCACTCCAATCTCCAGATATTTTTATTCCTCTCCCATTCCCAAAACCTTCCATACCAATATCACACTTCCAAAATTCCCCTTCCAAACCTTTTCCCTTCCACCCAACATCCTCATCCTCTCCTCTTAAAACCTTCTTCTCAGTTCCTTATTTACCCAGAGGAAGGTTTTTTGGCCACCAAAAATTCGGAATACATGCAAGTTTCTTTTGTACATGGGATGGCCCATAAGTACCAAGCCTGACCTAGAGACGTTGGTAGTTGTTTGAAAAGTATCACTGTATTAGAAAGTTATTCTATAAAGTATATGCTTCAAGTTTAAAGATGCCACCTTGTATAGTATTTGTTAAGTAGCCATCAATAGTGAATGTTTTCAGTGAATTTATGAAAATGGAGAAAATTGATCATCGTTGTGTGATAGAATACTTTTATTTGAAAGGCCTCAGCCCAACCAATATAAAAGCTGAACTGGATTCTACTCTGGGTGAGCCTGCTCCTTCATTTAAAACAGTAAAATATTGGGTAGCAGAGTTTAAACGAGGCCGTACGTTCTGTCAAGATGAGCATCACATTGGTTGACCAAATGAGGGGACAACTCCAGACACAGCGAAGAGAATCCACAAAGTGATATTGGATGGTCATCAACTGAAAGTGTGTGACTAGCAGACATAGTAGGCATTTTAAAAAGTGCGGTACATCACATATTAACTGAAAATTTGGGCATAAGAAAGCTGTGAGCAAGATGGGTGCCACGTTTGCTTACACTCAGGCAAAACCAGTGCCGTGAAGATGATTAAATTGAGTGATTAGCAAAGTTTCGCAGACCAAAGCAGAATTTTTACGCTGTTTCATAACCATGGCTGTGACATGGGTCCATCACTTCACATCAGAGACAAAAGATCAATCAAAACAATGGATTCAAAAGAGAGCACCGCCTCCAAAGAAGGTGAAGGCCGTTTCATCTGCAGGCAAGGTCATGGCATTGATTTTTTAGGATGTACATGGGACTATCTTGAAAAAGGAAAAACTATCAATGTCAAGTATTATGCAAACTTATTACAACATATGAGCGTAGAAATCAAGCAAAAGTGTGTGCATTTGGCTTAGAAGAAAGTGCTGTTTCATCAAGACAAATGCACCAGCTCACTAATCCACTATTGCAATGGTCAAAATTCATGAATTCAAGTTTGAATTGCTACCTCAAGCACCTTATTGACCAGATTTTGCCCGCTTGGATTGTTTTCTGATCGCAAACTTGAAAAAATGGTTATGTGGCCAAAAATTTCGTGAAGGATTGATTTCGGCAGTTAATGGCTATTTTGAGGACCAAGACAGTTCTTATTCAACTTATTGAACACTGCTCAGAGAAGTGGATAGAGCTGAGAGGATATTATGCTGAAAAATGAATAAATTTTTTTCCAAAGTTTTTGTGTTTTCTGTGTTGGGTCGGGTACTTCTGATATACATTAGTGTATAATGTAATACAGCAATTTATCAGGATACAACTGCAGGAATTGAGGGTTAATGTGTGAAAATTAGAGAGTAAAATAAAAGATGAGAAAATACCTCAAAAATGGAAGAAAGATATGATCCTCTTTAGAATCCTCAGCAGAAACTTTAAGGTATGATGATATGTCAACTGCAGCTATGCCAAATGGCCTTCTCTTGCACTTCACTTGAGATTGCTTGCTTGCAATTTCCTGATCATTCATAGGCTTTGCCTGCCCCACCAGTGTCTGAACATATTCAGATTTCCTTTGCTCCACACTGCCTATTCTTACAGCATAGCACACCATACATATTTTCCTCTGTGTAATATCTTGCAGAATCAAATCCTTTTTTCAAGGGAAGAAGTATAATCAATACAATTTCAGTATACTTCACCTCAGTGAATTGTAACAAAAAAATGTCATATTTACTATCTCGTGAAAGGTAACTTACTGTAAAAAGAACTTTAAGCTGCTGAAGTTTCTCAGTCTCCTCGGGCAAAATGTTTGATTTCCACAAGAAAACAAAGTTATCAGAAACTGGACATTCAGTTACAAAATCATAGAGGGTCATAACTATTTCCAAATCATCCCCAAAAATACCTATGAAGTTCATAAATGAAGCTAATAATGTATATGTATCATGTTCTTCTTCTTGTACTTCACTCTTGACTGATAACCAATTATTAGTGTCCTGAAAAATAATAAAACTTTAAATAATGAAAATATATATGTAAGTTTACATTAGTTATAAGTCTTAGAAAGGAATCAAGGAATAAAAACAAGCACTACAGAACCAAGCCAGTACATAAAACAGTACTGCTAAGCATTTGGTAAAAAAATTCAAATTCAACTTCAAAATACTTTCCCTATTTAGCAGCATTTCTGCATACAGTTTAATATGTCATCAAGGAAAAGACCAGATGTTGCCATTTGACAATAATTTGGTTATCACACCACATGTACTGCATAGATTAAAAACTTCTACAGAAGACATTCACTACAGTAACTTACCATCAAATATCTTACTCTTTCAGAAGCTATTTCATGCTCCATGAACAATCTCATGGCTGACGTCACTTCAACAGGAAAACTATTTCCTTCTTCATTTCTTAACACCATATCTAAACCAAGCATCCTGCATAAAAGTTGAAGATATAAAAAATTATATGTATGCAACATAAACATCTCTTTCATCTGTTAATGATATTATTTTAACAACTTGAAATGCTGAGCATCAATAAATTTCATTTGTCAACCACACTGAAAAACAAACGGCACTTAATTCAGCAGGTACTTTGTAAGCATTACTATTCCTGTTACAGCAACTGCCAAAAGTTAGTCCCAAGAACTATCTTTAGTTCATTAACTTGGGACTTGAGTTATAAAACTTGCCAACCTTCAGCTTTTCTCTTTTTTATTTTGAAGAGCAGATCAGTAAATTGACAACTTTCAAAAGGAATTACTTCAGACTGCATAAAATACTGTATTATACAACTCAAGCTGCATCAAAAGACATTTTCAGGCAGGGATGGGGACACTGATATGTATACGTACAGCAACCAATATGGGGAATGCTAGGGTTAGAGAGAGGGGAGGCTGGATGAAAATTAGGGATGTCATTATTGGAGGGTGACAGAAGATGATAATTGCCAGTGAAGGGAAGAAAAGTGGAGGAGAGGGGTAAGCAAGAAAAAGGGTGGGATGCACAATGTTTTAGAGGGGAAATGAGATTTAAAATAATGTTAGGGATATGGAGGGGGAGGAAGGTTGGCGTGTCAACAAATTTGTTGTTCTGAGCAAAGGGGACTAGGTATGGATGGGAAGAACGGAAATGGCAAAATATGTACTTAAACAGCTTACACTATTTTGTTCTCACATTTAATTTTTTTGAATGACAACAAGTACAGTGCCTGCTTTAATCATGCGCATCAAAGAAAGATGGGTTAATGTGGGGAGCATGCTCTTAATTTCTTTCCTGAAATTTCCATGCCAGTCAACAAATGTCATCTTGTGGTCAAACGTCAATTTTTTCCAGTCCTTTTTTTAATTAATCAGTTTTATACTTAGTTTAACGAAGGATGTTGGGTGGCTTCCCACCCTGAGGGTCCACAGTTTAACGTCCCGTCCGTCGGATGGGACGTTAAACTGTGGACCCCTTGGCGCCTTTCGTAAAGAGTAGGCTAATGCCGACGCCGGGTTTCTCTCCACCCTTCATCCTTTCCTATCCATCCCCTATGGCGCAAATGACCTTAGCTGTCGGTCGCCTCCCCTCAAAACTACTACTACTACGAAGGATGTTCATCAACATGATTTTTTTAATGGGCTCCTATTTGATGCATCGGCAACACTCTGATAATTTAAAACCTTCCAATTCTGATTTAATATACACACTCATCGCTTATTGCAGTTTGAAGCTGTTCAATTCCTTGTCCTTATGCAATGGAGAGGAAAGGCAATTGAAAAGGAAATGTTGGAAATTCAAAGAAGTGATAATAAAGGACCAATTATAATGGAGGATGAGAAGAAATTGGCTGAGCTTCCTTTGGCATTTGGGAGCAATCATGGTTTGAAACCATAACCTTCTGGGAAAACACATGTGGCTGTATCACCTGTTGTGCACTCTTTTAGATTCTAATGATGGGAAGGAAGATTAAGACAAATTCCATTTGAAAAAAAAAGCTTCAAAACATTTGAGATATCACCTTGGGAGGATAAGGAGGCAGTGCCCACTAGTTTTATCTCTTCAGTCTGGATTAAAAGCATTGAAAGTATTGTTTTCACATTTTTGTAAAATTCAACTCAGAAAAATTACAGCCACAATTTGGTGAAGAAGCAAGGCACTCACATCAATACATGCAGTAAAATTTAGCTTTGAATGAATTTTTGGAAATGGAATGATGTAAATACTCCAGAAATGCTTTATAATTGCTATCCCCCCAGGAGGTATTGTAATAATACATATATTGTAAAAAGAAAGCGGTGGGTAACCTTACATCGACCCACTCAAGCCTCAATCACTTAAATCCACAATGCTTATGGGGAATTCCTTTCCTCAGTCATGAGGAAATCTCCAACTGTTAAGGGCCTTGAAGGCCCTTCAACACTTACAAGGTTTGCATTTACAGTGTCGGTACCAATTTTTTCCTGACGAGTTTGCATTAAGTGCTGAATGCAGACCGTTGATTAAGTGTGCACATGAATGAAAATCAAATTGGCATTGATAATATGAAAGTGCATACCAATATCACTGAAAATTCGGCGATGTGAAAGATCTGCACTAAACTTGTCCTCCCGAAGGTCTTTGTACGGACGACCAAGAGCAGAGTCAGGTACCTGTTTGCAAAGACCTTCTGCATCGACATTGAGATGATTGCCCAACCCCCTTTAAGTCTTGGTACCAGCAGACTATTTCCTATTCCCCAAATTGAAATCCACCACTCATCAAAGGACACCACCATGTACCGTCAAAGAGGCTTCTATGCGTACCCTTAAAGACCTTCTGGAATCTACCTACCAGGGAGCCTTCAAGTTGAGGAAAAGCCACTGCCGAAAGTGTATCGATGCTGAAGGGATGTACTTTGGAGAATTTTTAGGGATGGTAGCAATATTTGAAATAAATCCATTTTTCCAAAACTTTTCCTAATACTTCTCATACAAACCATATATATGGTCTTCCAATAAAAATAAAGAAGACATCCAGTATTAAGCATCCAGTCATTTCTGCCTCTCATTCCTCACCTACAACATAGCTAAAATGCTTTCAAAGAGGCTCACAAACATTGGCTTCCAAAGTTCTTCAAATGCAAATAACAGAATAGTTCCAATGAAAAAAACAGGAAAATAACACTCAAAAGCCTCTGAAATACAGTTTTGAGGCTAATCAGTGTGATGGAGCATATATTTGTGGCTCCCAAATTCAGTCCCTGGCAATAGGATTAATTTCCTAGAATCATACAAACAGAAAAGCATACTTGGAAATTACTCACTTATTTCCAACATCTATTGTTGAGGCAATAAGGCATCTCAATTCCATATACTGGTGTTTTGGAATTCTTTCAGAGAGTGCAATTTTACGATATGAAATCAGGTCACACATCATATCCTTGATTTTCATTACATTCTCATCCCTTTTCTAGAAAAAAAATGGTCATTAAATTTAGATTAATCATGGAGCGAATTGTAGATCATACATGAATAATAGTATTCATATAATAATGAAGTTTTACCATGTATAGTTGCTTCCAGATTGGACTCCATTCCCTTAAGACTAGCACTATTTCAGATAAAATTCCCTGGAGTAATTTTTTTTCAAATCTGTTAAGAAATAAAAAACTGCCTTCAATAACAAAATTAGGATCCATGCATTCTTTTTTTATTAATTTTAATACTATTTACATTATTCATGAGAATTATGGCATAAATACAGACAAATAATCTCAACTCCTAATGCACAGTTGCAGCTTAAGAGAGCTGAAGTTAGACCAGAACTCCACTAGCATACTCTAATGTAATTCCTGTCAAGGCAAATGATTTTTGCACTTTGAAATTTGTGCGCTGCAATTTAGTTCCTATAAGGATCAAAATGAATTTAACCAGTTCATTTACAGAATATAAAATGGCCCGTAAGAATGGCTGGAATTTGTTTTCAAAAGCAGTTGTTCTCATTACCGATATTATTGTTCCATGTCATTCTCATACGCTTTGGTTCAAATGTAACTGACCTAATCTGGACAAACATTGTTGCAAGTTATCACATTACCTAACCCTATAGCAGTATAAAACTGAATTAGTTTAATTAATGCCAGAAACATAAATATACATTCATGGACTCAGCAATAAATTCAGTTTATGTAAGAAGAAAGAGAAGGAAGAAACATCATTTACTAAAAACAGCAGACAGAATGGGAAGATGATCTGTGAGGTCTAATAAAATTACAGTAGTTGTGATATGGTGTTGTCAGTTAAAAAATAATATTATTTGAAAAGGTTTGTGGAATGACTGGTTACCCAGGTAGTCATGGGATTGTAAGTCATTCGGTTGTATCATTCCAGTAACTTTACCCATATATATATATATATATATATATATATATATACACATATATATATATAATATATATTTATTTTTTTTAAGGTAATCTACCGGTTAAGGTAGGTTTTTGGATGGACACAACTACCAAATAAATATTTTATTGCTCCTAACAAAATACAATATCCAGTATTCTATTCTACATCAGGTCCCTCTTCATCTCTGAGTACTTCTTTCCTCCCTTCATCCTATCCAACATCCCTATCCTGTTCCTTCCCTTTCCTCGTTTGCCTAACATTCTCCCCTCAATCACAGTCTTCAACATCCCACTGCTGGTCAATACCCCCGTCATCCACTTTTCCTGCCTCCATAGGATTTCCCCCAACAAACCCCTCTCTTCGCCCACCATACCAAGTACTACCTCATTTGTTTTCCTCTCTGTCCATTTCACCTTCTCCATTCTTCTCCACACCCACATTTCAAAAGCCTCCAGTCCACGTCTATCCTCCTGCTTCAATTACCACGTTTCCGCACCGTACATAGCTACACTCCATATCAAAGTTTTTACGAGTCTTTTCTTAATATCCTTACTAAACGTCCCTGTCATCAACTCCCTCCTTCTTATGAAAGCCTCTTTGCCTAGCGCAATTCTTCTCCTTACGTCCGTCCCTACCACTTTGACCGTGTTGGTCCAAAACATTTCTGAGATACATTAAATGTTCTACCTGCTCTAGTTTTTGCCCTCCCATTTTAATATATAGCTTAGCCTTTTTCTCTCTGGAAAATTACAGAATCTTTTTTTTATTAATATTGATTCTCATCCCATACCTGTCGCTCTGAATTTCCAACACAATCAGCAATGCTTGCAACCCCTTGGCTGACTGACAAACTAAAGCTTGATCATCAGCAAACCAAACTGATTTTATGGATTCCCTGCCCTTTTTCATACCTCCAGTTCTTCCCATGCCTCTTTAATCATTTCCTCGACATACAGGTTGGACAGCAACGGTGATAATGGGCAACCCTGCCTTACTCCTCTTCCTGATACTGCCCATCCGGACTCCCCGTTCCCCACCCGCACCTGCGCAGTCTGAGACATGTACAGGTTGCGGATTAGCCTCCTTTCCCTCCAATCTATTCCTATTTTCTGCAGAATACTCATTATTTTTTCCCAGTTTACTCTATCAAATGCTTTTTCGAAATCTACGAAACAGGCAAACACCTCCTGGTTGTGTTCTATATTTCTCTCGATTAATAATCTCATTACTGCAATGGCATCATGCGTACCTCTTCCCCTTCTAAACCCAAACTGATCATCCCCTAAGTAATCATTTGTCCTACCCACTATCCTTTTGTTTATGATCCTTGGAACAACTTTAGCTACGTGGGATATCAAACTTATTGCCCTGTAGTCCTCACATGATGTAGCCTTTACCTTTTTCAGAATAGGAACTAAAACTGATCTCACAAAATCTTCTGGCCAGATACCTTCCTAAGAGATACTATGAATCAGCCCATATAGCCTCTTCCTCCCACATTTTCCTAAATATTTCCATAGTTCGGCAGGAATGTTATCCACCCCCACGGCCTTATTTAGCTTCATCTCCCTTAATGCCCTTTCTATCTTATCGTCGAGTATGCCTAGACCTAAGCTATCTTTCTCTAAGTCATGTTCCTTTTCAATGTCTAACTTTGTTGGTCTAAGTTCTTTACCATACAGTTCTTTTATATATTCCTTCCATCTCTCTTGGATCTTTCCTGAGTCAACTATTATCTTACCTGCCTTATCTCTAACTGTTACCTTAGATCTTCCTTTCTTACTTCCCGATGAAGATTTAACTTTGCTATACAGCGCACCAATTTCACCCTTCCTCTGCAAACTTTCCATATCCTCGCACTGAGTCTTCCACCATGCTTCTTTTGCTTTATTTGTTGCCTGCCTAAATTTATTGTTTAATTCTTTGTACTTTATTTTGCCTAACTCTGACTTTACATTCTTCTATTTTCTCCGCTCATCCATTTCTGTAATCATCTCATCCGTGATCCATGGTTTCCTAGTCCTTTTAGGGTTAACGGTTCCAATAGTGTCTTTTGCGGCTTTTGATAAAGCTTTCTTGATCCTTTCCCATTTTTCTACAATAGTACTTAGCTCTTCACCATCCTCCATGGGTTCCTATAGCGAGTACTCCTCTATGAGTACTCCTTCCTTTTCAACCCATTTAATGCTTCTACATTCCATTTTCTGACCCGCCTCCCCTGCCTTATCTTTTTGAAATGGACGCTACATTTCATAATGACTAAATTGTGGTCAGAGTCCGCATCCGCTCCCGGGAAGCTGTTCGAATTTATCACACTGTTCCTAAATCTGTGTCTAACCAGGATATAATCTAGCTGATACCTCTCTGAGTTACCTAGCATTTTCCATGTATACCTGCGTCTTTTGTGGTGTCTAAACCAATTTTTGGTGATGACTAACCCCTGTCTCCTGCAGAACTCAACTGCTTTCTCCCCACGGTCATTCCTCGTGCCTAAACCGTAGGCCCCCACCTCATTACCATCTCTTCCTTCGCCTACCATCGCACTCCAATCCCCCATCACTATCAAGTGGTTCCCTGAGGGAACACAACTGATTATGTCCTCTAATTGATTGTATATCCTATCGACCTCTTCCTCCGTATGGTTGCTCAGTGGCATGTATACCTGAATAATAACCAAGTTCGTTGGTTCTGCTTTTATCTCTACTAGTAATATTCTATGCGTTACCTGCTCTTTGTTGACTATGCTTCTCCCTACCTCTTCATTTAATACTATGGCAACCCCTCGTTGCCTCTCGTCCCCGCCGCTCTATATTATTCTATACTTATCACTCCAGTAATCCTTGCTATCCTTCCATCTCACCTCGCGTTGACCTAAAATATCTATATTTCTCCTTTCCATCTCTTGCTTAACATTCTCCAATTTCCCTGTCCTCATCATTGTCCTAACATTCCACGTTCCTAATCTAACTAATTTGGTGTTCTTCTCCTGTGTCTTCTGTCCTGCTGCTGCTGGTTTTCCCTTGCAAGGGTTTCGTGGGATGACGATGGCGGAAGCCTTGCCTCCTCTGCTTCCGGGCACGACAAGTGGTCGATTGAGCCAAGCCCTGTAGTTGCCAGGACTCAAAATCTCTTGAGTGACCATCATATTTATCTTGGGAATGATAATTGAGGTGGTTTCCTGTTGCCTTCCTCAATAGTGTTTTTAACGTGACACAATCACTCACTGGCCGCCCCACTGGGGTCAGACGCCATTGCAGCCGCCTCACTGAGGAACAGACAATGTGTGGACTACCTTTCGTCTGGCTCCTAACCTTTGACCTATCTGGCATGGGTGGGTGACCCTACCAGAAGCAATTATTATTACTCCCGCCAGCACAGCTCTAGGGGTCATCGGAACGCACAAGCCCTTCCACCACGTCAAGGTTGTCGTCCAGGGAGGGATATATATATATATATATATATATATATATATATATATATATATATATATATATATATATATATATATATATATATATATATATATATATATATATATATATATATATATATATATATATATATATATATATATATATATATTTATATATATATACACACACCATATATATATATATATATATATATATATATATATATATATATATATGGTATGGCATAGTACTGGGTGGTGGTAGAGATCACCCAGTACTATGCCCTATACAGGGTGTGAAAATTCACACATTAGGGTATGGGGGCCAGTTCCTTTCCCTGTGCCGGTTATGGTTCCCCAGGAAGACCTGGTACCCAAAAAATCACTTCATCTTGGGTGGAGCTGCAGGTGCCCAGAGTGCCTTGCCCAGGAATCGAACCTGGGACCCTCCGGTCAGCAGTCCAACGCCCTACCCACTGGACTACTGCAACCCACATATATTTACGAGGGTCATCCGGAAAGTAGTACCCGTTCGTGAAATAAAGACACAAAAGTAAATATTAACAAACATAAAAAATTTTATTTGAAAGAGGATACTTTAAACTACTTCTCAACATAATCTCCAAGCAAATTAAGGCATTTGTCATAACGTGTGACAAGTTTCTGTATTCCTGCTGCATAGTCCTTCGCCGCCAGCTCATTGAGATACGCGAGGGACCCATCTTGCACAAATTTTTGCATAATGCAGATGGTGTTTAACAATTTCATGAACAATTGTTCGAGAAACATTGGGAAAATGCTCACAGATGTCATCAATTGTGACGCGCCGATCGTTCCTCACGAATTCGTCAACTGAGCTCACCAGTTGGTCTGTAATGACAGACGGTCTCTCCGAACGCTCATCGTCGTGTGTGTTCCCCCTCCCCATGTTGAAGTTGCGACACCACCGCCGAACAGACGACTCGTCCATTACATTGTCTCCATACACCTCCTTTAATTGGCGATGAATATCACATGGGCGAACGTTTCTTGCATTGAGGAATTTAATCACTGCCCTCACTTCACAACTGGCGGCGTTCTCAATTTTTTTAAACATTGTAAACAATCACAGAAACAACACAGGCAATGCTAGCGTCACGCAACTTGGCTCAGAGAAGGCAGACAAGCCACTGAAGCTATCTGACCTCGTCCAGCGGCTACTCGCGTCGTCAGCACTTCATGCGGCAAGAACGGGTACTACTTTCCGGATGACCCTCGTGTGTGTGTGTGTGTATATATATATATATATATATATATATATGTATGTTTATGTATATATGTATATATATATACACATATATACATATGATGTGGACTATGCATTGAAACTGATAGTACTTTAAAGTTTGGTGTGAAAAAATATCATGTTTATTTATTCAGTGAACATGAATTTTCACTTAGTAGAGCCTGAAACCATTAAATTGGAATTTTTTTGGTGTAGGTGGACAGAAATTCAGTCCCAATTTGAAATTTACAAATTTTCTCTGGGTGATTTTTAGGACCTCATGCTCAATGGATCCTCCCTTAAAATTCTAACAAATTTCCGCCTCAGTTACCACATTGGTTCTACAAATTTGTGTTTAATAGGCTTGATTATTTGGTGTTATTCCAATAAATTATGCTTTCTCATCTGTTGTGGAATTAATAAACCTTTTGTTTTGCATTTGCAGGTATCCATCTTAAGTTTTAGCTATTGAGATGACAGGTTTTAACTGAGGTACTGCTTTTCAGAGTACAATTTATGTGTAATATTCTTTATCTTTCTAGAGCTAATAATTTTTTTCCTCAAGTTTGTTTGTACTCAAGCTTAAATAGTTAAAATAAAACCAGCTCAATATTTACAAATACTTAACCACAGACAAAAGTGTACTGGCAAGCACACTGCATATTGATGCATGGGTAGGTTGATCCTGCTGCTATCTTACTGTTTTTTTTAATTTTTGGTCAGTTATCTGTACCTGTTTGCAGCTATCATCTGATGGCTTCCTCATGACGTTTTTTATTCCTTTCTTTAGATGCTGCATTCTCCTGTCTGTAATTTTAGGTCTTCACAAAATGTCCGGCAGTAGGAAGCGAATATTTAATGAAAGTATTGATGAAGAAAATATCAGTCAATGACTTGATATTCTTAGCTCTGGTGATGATGAATCATGCAGAGAAGAAAAATCAATCTTTTCACGACCCCAAAGGCTTCAAAATAGCACTGCCTCAGAGAGTGAATATAATTCAGATGGGAGTGCTTTGGAAAACGTAAATATAACAATGTAACAATTTCAGAGTGTGAAAATCATTCGCCTTGACCGGGATTCGAACCCAGATCCCTCAATGTCTAGTCTATTGCTTTAGCCAGTTAAGCTGTCAAGGGGTCCTTCTAAACTCCAGAGTTTAGGAGGATGCCTCGATAGCTTAACTGGCTAAAGCAATCGACCGGACATTGAGGGATCTGGGATTTAGGAGGATGCCTTGATAGCTTAACTGGCTAAAGCAATCGACCGGACATTGAGGGATCTGGGTTCGAATCCCGGTCAAGGCGAATGATTTTCACACTGAAATTGTTGCATTGAAATGCACATAAATGGATAACACCGTTAAAAGTTACTGTTGCGGCATCTCACGCAGTTTATTTGGAATTTGTAAAAAAACAAACTCCAATGTTTGGATCAACTATGAATCATATGGAACTGGAAAAGTTCAAGTTATTCATCCTTTCACTGGTGTTGCAGGAATATCCCTTGATTTAGGAAGAAGTTGTAGTGGGCTTTATGCTGTTGAACGTTTTCCAAATGAAGAAATTGTCCAATATGTAATCACAGAGACTAGCATGTATCGATCTGCTGACTGTGATTTTCACCATGTGACTACTAGTGAGTTGGAAGTGTATATTTGTCTAGTTATTTTGATGGGTAAAATTAAGAAGCTTACTTTACAAAGCTGCTGGTGCAAATATGCATATAAAAGTACACCATATTTTGCAACAATCACGCCTAGAATAAGATTTCTGCAAATTAGTAAATTCTTACATTTTGCCATCAATGAAAACTTAGTTGGCAATGACTCTCTTAGGAATCTAAGGCCTACCATTAATATGATGGCTGATGTTTTTCCTAAAGCATACACACCAATGCATCCCATTTGCATTGATGAATCACTGATGAAATGCAGAGGTACGCTACACTTCATTCAATATATTAAGACAAACAGGGCAAGATTTGGGGTGGAATTCTACAAATTTTGTGACTCCAGCAATGGTTATAGAAATAACTTTAAAATTTATGCCGGGAAAGATAAAGTGGTCAATACTCCAGTAAGCACTAAGGTTGATTAAGTTCTAATGGCCGAGACTTATCCACTAAACAAGGGATACTCCTTGTACTTTGATAATTGGAATAGTTCACCCAATTTATTTTACAAATTACATAATTTAGGAACTAATATCTGTAGTACAGTGAGAGCCCAATGGAAAAATATGCCAAAAGAAATTAGGAAAACACTTAAAAAAGGTGAATTATATCATACGGTAGTAATAACATGACTGCAATAAAATGGAGTGACAAAAGGGATGTTCTAATGCTCAGTACTATGCACCCCTTGGAGTGAGCAAATACCAAAAAAGAAGACAGGAAAAGTAAGAAGGTAATAAGTAAACCCACTGGTGTGTTTGATTACAAACAGAATATGGGATGAATAGATGTTGGAGATCAGTTATTGAGTAAATTACATTTCATGCAATGATATAACAAAGCTTATAATTTTTTTTTACCTACAAGGCATAATACTACTAAATACATATATTGTGCATAAATTTGTCAATAAGTGAAAATATTGTTCTTAACATTATTTCAAACAGATATTAGCAGAAGAGTTGTTGAAAAAATGTTATCAAGAGGTGTTGTGAGGAGATGCAGTTATGGTGTACCCAAACTGCCAATGAGACTAACTGGTCGTCATTTCCCAGAAAAAGTTGAGGTAAGCGAGGCAAAAGGTAAATTAAAACCTAAATGCTGAGTCGTGTGCCTGGAGAAAATGTTAAGGAGAGAGTCTACATGGCAGTATGATGCCTGCAAAGTGCCACTATTCATAGATCATTCCAAACCATTTCATACCCTAACAAATTATCTCCAGTGATGTGAATGATTGCAAATAAATATATAATTTGGTAAACATAATACTTTCTATCTTATTTTATAATTCTTAAAGAACAGATAACTATTAATACAATTGTGTAAGTCTGCCAAAATCGACCAACATTCACTCCTAAAAGTATTCTTTGTTCACATGTGCTACACTTGTGATTAAATACCTTTAAAGTCAGTGGTGTTTGGGGTCACTTTAAATCCTAAAGAGAGGGTGCAAATGGGTTAACTGGTGGAAAGTATGATTGCTTATGGTAATTGCTTTCCTCTGGCATGAAATCGTATCAGCAATAAAATAATTTTTTTAGCCCCAGGACTTGACAAAGTAAAATATAGTACAAGCCAGAGAGCAAACAATCAGCTTTTTCAGTGTTCCAAAGACCTCAGAAACTCTTCCACACTGTAATAACAATTATCTATTAGAAAATTCTTGAAATATTTCTTAAATGTATCTCTAGAAGGAGTATATTTTATGCCTGGCGGCAGTTAGTTGAAAATGTTGATTGCCACATGCAAGGGACTCTAATTAAACATAGCAGAAGAGTGGTGGAACAAGTGTGCATCCATCAAGTATTACGCCCATGTACTTGAGCATTGGTGATTTGTTGTTTCATATTATCCTTATAACGTACATACATAAGTAATAAATGCACAAACATGTTAAAAGTAGAATTTTCAATTTTTAAAAATGAGGTTTGCAAGTTTTCAATGGGGATATTTTTTATACATATCTAATACATCTTTTTTACATTAAAAAACTATGCAGAAGACAATTGATGCTTCTCAGAAAATGATTCCATAGCTCATATGAGACTGAAAGTTGCCATAATTAACCATTTTTAAGATATTTAAATCTACAATGTCTGTAAGATTTTGTAGAATAAATCCACCTTATACTAATGTGGAACATAGGCTATTGGTATGGATCCCTTTGTTAACCCTTTCTTCCAAGAACAATAATGAGTCAACAAGCTTAGTTTGCGACAAGCTAGCTCCTTTGGCTCATTGCCAGAGTAGTATCATCCACATACAGAACTATGTTGTTATATATATACATATATATAACTATATATATATATCTATATATATATATATATATATATATATATATATATATATATATATATATATATATATATATACATATATATATAAAACCATAAACACAGTAATCAACCCGAAGGTCGGTTTAGAGAGTGATGGCAGAGATCACCCAGTACTAAGCCCTATACAGCGTGTGAAAATTCACACATCAGGGTAGGGGGGCCAGTTCCTTTCCCTGTGCCGGTTACGGTTTCCCAGAAAGACCTGGTACCCAAAAACACACTTTAGCTTGGGTGGAGCTGCAGGTGCCCAGAGTGCCTTGCCCGGGAATCGAACCTGGGACCCTCTGGTCAGCAGTCCGATGCTCTACCCACTGGACTACCGCGTCATTAAGGTTTATAAACATATATATAGGTATATATATATATATATATATATATATATATATATATATATATATATATATATATATAAGCAAATCATTGATATACATTAGAAATAATAATAGCCCTAGAATGCATATTAGACAAGGTCAAATATAAAATTAAAAAAAAATTCAAAGTTGAAGTGGTTCAAAAAATATGCCATCCCTCCAATGGGGGAGGATTCAGACAGTGAGTATCATTGTATTGACATTACGACGGCTAAGGCAAGACACTAGGATTCTCCATTTAACGTAATAATTTCCTCAGCAAATGCATTAGACAATGTGGAAAAACATGGTAATACCAAAAACTTACCCTAAATCATGATTACCATGCCCTTGAAGCTCAGATGATCTCGTAAGATGCACATACGACTTTGGGAAGATTCCCCTAACATTCTTGTTGGTGGACAAACATCCAAAATACCACTCTCCAATTTCCTCGGCGATGTTCAGTCTATCTCCAATACTTATTTTGATTCGAGATTGACCATCCTGCCAAAAATTCTGGATGGCTAGTAAATGTGAAAGAACAAATCATGGAGTATATATCTTCGTGGAATCAATTTTGAATAGTAAATATGATGACATCGGTATCTTAGGTGAATTTAACGTCCAATACAGATATAAACAAGCAAATAAATACGAGGATAATGTTGCCCACCGGTAGCTGACGCTGAGGTTTCTTAACATACCAAAACAAGAATTACTATTAAAATATATAAAATTATTCGAAGCCTACAGAATCTACTAATTGAATTGGTGAACAACTATTTACCCTCGGAATTTCTTTTGAAGAGTTCTGAAATCCCCGGAATAATAATAGAAATGCGCTTGGGAGAGCTGGTAGCATTGGCAGAACCTTGTAGAAGGTGAGCCTTCATTCAATTGGAATTAGGCATCACGGGGATCACGAAAAAATTCATTGAAGGGCACAGCAATCCATTATTTTCAGAAACTTTCATTGCATGGACAAATGACAAAAGTTAGTTTGTCTTGACTAAGTGTCATCGAGCTTTTCAGTAGTTGTTTGGAAATTCTTTGATCAGCATCACCAGACCAAATATATTCATTGTCCTAGGCGGAATGCAAACACTCATCTAGCCGTATAACTAATGGAATATTGACATTACTTAAGTATTAAAGCTAAGCTCTTAATCCTAGCGAATATCAGTTATACCTATACCACGCTTCTCTCCTTCGCTAACTGTTTGCCATACTTCCATTTCAACTCTTGTGAACTATTCGTCATGAGATAAGTTTCAGCACAGCCGGAGTTAACCTCAGTCTTAATTAGTCATTGCCTCTCCGGCATCTTAAGCTGTTGGATTCATAGACGTCGGATGAACACGAAACACTTTTAGAGCATGTCATGTGCTCTCTCTGGTTATCAAACCGAAAAGACCGTGCTTCAAAGACAGATCTCATACGATTTTAAATATGACGCTTCGTAAAGATTAGATAGCGCTATATATTTATTACCGTACTCGGAAGAACTAATCTCTTCAATGGAAAAGATAAGATCGTTATGCTTAGTGAGAGAAATAAAACGCCCGTCGAAGAATTTTCAGGGTTAATAGTAGCTTTTTTCCCTCTCCGTTGCACCGATGGATTTTCCCTTCGTTGCTGCGGGAAAATGCTGTCGATATCGTAAAATTGACCGGCCACAGTACGATTACAGTTGTGGGGAAATATGGTCCTCGCATGGGAGAAAGAAAGCCTTTTCCCTGGTAATCATATACTTCAATATAGTTTGTTATTTATAGTTTATTATAAAATAGTTTGATTTCACATATAGGTGAGATGGTAGTTAACGTCATCTATAAAATTATGGAGGGAAGTGTGAATGGAAACTAAGGGGATGATCAGTTTGGGTTCAGGAAGGGCAGGGGTACAAGTCATGGTACAGCAATAATGAGGCCACTGAAAATGCAATCCGGATTTATTTGGAGAAAGTGAGGATAGCAGTTATTGGATAGAACCAATGAGTGGATTATAAAAGGCAGGGTTAGGTAATATGTCTCAGACTGCTCAGGTGGGTGTAGGGAGTAGAGGGTTGGAATAATTTAAGGAAGGGTGGTGAGGCAAGACTGCATGTACTCATGCTGTTCCATTTACATGTGGAGGAAATGGTTAAGGATGCATGGGAAGATCTAGAGGTGACAATGAAGGTCAATTGAGACTTATCATGTATAATATATATTTATTATAAAATAAGGTTTGCAGATTATTAAGCTTTCGTTAGCAAGTCACCTACGGGGTTATAACCAATGTGGTGTGCTTAAGAAAATCAGTGTGATAGGTACAGAATGGGAATCAATGTAGATGCAGCAAAAGAATATGAAGTTTTTGAAAAAGGGGAAGGCTAAGTTGAATGCTGAAATTGGAGGCCATAAACTAAGGGCAGGTGAAACAGTTTACCCATCTACGAGTGTTTTGGATCAAGACGGTCAAAGTAGTTGAATGTAAGAATGAAAATAGCATTGGGTAAAGAAGCTATCACAAGGAGAGAATTGCTGTGAGGGGCATTGAGAAAGTATATTATGAAAATACTAGTGAAAACTTTGATATGGGGGGTGGTATTTTTACAGCATAGAAACATGGTTATTGAATTATGATGTAATGTACCTTTTGTGATGAACAAAAATAAAGAATAAAACAAAGTAGGAAGGCATGGAGAGAGAGGATGAGAGGCTATTTTTGGTAGAAACTCAAAGGAGGCAGGAAAGGTGTATGCAGATCATTTTGATTGGCAATGGAAATGTTGAAGACTGATGGAGGAGAACATTAGGCAAGTGACTATGGGGAGAATGAGCATAAGCATGTTGGATGGAATGGAGGGAGGTAGAGTGTAAGTGAAATTGAATAAAATTATATTTTGTCATATGGTATTTTGCTTAGTCTCAATAGATCAGGCTTAGACATTTAGTGGTAGATGGTCTGTGTCCACTTCAGCCTCACTTAAAACAACTATGCCATTAAATGGGGGGTCACAAGTGCAAATTCGAAAAATCAAAAACAATACATTCTCAATGATGAGGGTAGAAAAAGAAACTGCATTTCTTTTTCTACCCTCATCATGAAGGAATTCCACAAAGTTAAGCCAGGAACTGTTATGTTACATATTATCAACTTGGCATTCAAGATATTAGTTAACTAACTACAGTGGTTTAGATACCAGCCATAATGAATAACATTTTTAAATTTAGATGCAGTTATTGTTCGGGCCTTTTACCATTACCTATTAAAAAGTTTTACTTAAGTTGGCTGTATGTATTAGCAAGACTGCACTGAGGAACATTCAGTTCATCTTTGCACCTTGTAATATGATGAAGGCTATGCTTGTGCATAATCTTCATCATCATGTGCAGTCATTCCTTTTCACTTACTATTAAGTGAAAATATATGAACTAGGCATGTAAATACTTATACCTAATGAGGTAATACCTTATAATGCTCCCCGAGTGAAGAATCAGTCTTAAGTCGAGTGATATTTTTTCTGAATATTGAAATCATGTTTAACATCAGGAGCATAATTGAATTGAACACCATGCATTAAATGGCTGCGAAATGTGGCAACATATATTCATATTCCTTAGGTATTCTCTAGTAATCAGCATAAATATGTAAAACACATGAATACTGCTTTTAAAATGTCCCTTGTCTGTTATACGAGGGCGGTTCAATAAGTACCCGTGTTTGACGACAAAGGGCGTTCCTGAGGGAAGTTTATGTTATTATTGTGTGCTGCCATCTATCAAACGATGGCGAAACTGAAAAATTTCAGACTGATTTAAAGGTTAGTTTGGATTTGGCAGCCACTTGAGTTAGACATGTGTCGCGATTTTCGCTAAGACGGAAAAAGAGTAATATCGTTCGGTAATTCGCCTTTTGTTTTTGAATGGGAAGAAATGCAAGGAGATAAAAGGAAAGTTGGATGCTGTTTATGGGGACACTTCGCCATCTATGACCACAGTTTGATATTGGTTCAACGAATTTGAGCGAGGGCGAACATCCGTTTTTGATGACGAGCGACCAGGATGCCCGGCTGACATGGATGGTTGTGCAGACCGGAACGGCAATTAATATTTTACATGATAAGTTGGCGATGAAAAAATTGTTGGCCCGATAGGCGCCGCGATTGCTCACGTCAGTGACAACAAGCTGATCCGGAGTTGTCGCTGCCAAACTGCATGAACTATTTTTTTTGTTTATGGGGTGTGGAAATGCGTTTACGCACGCCTGGGAATGTAGCCCAGGCAGTGTGGAGCTCATGCCAGTTTGGCGACTGGGAAATACCCAATAAAACCACACCCCTGCTCAGGGTTTCGTCCGATGTTTTGGGACTGAGCGACGGCTTTATTGCTCGCTGCCGATTTCCAGATCTTATGGGTGCGAGTTACCCGAAATTGCCAGAGATCCATCACATTCATCCAATTCCTTCCTTTACTGACTCCTTATTCCCATGGCAGATGTTCGTCATTTGGTTCCATCGTGTCCAATTGAGGTGGGAGCCTTGAAGCATCCTGGAGGTAATTCCTCTTAAAAGCCCTTTCTTTTATCCCAAGTCCACCAGATGTTCAGCGGATTCGTTGTACCACACTCCCCTCCAAGAGATGGTGCATGATGTTATTTCAACCGCCTCCCTCGTTACATTCTCCTTTTTGGGCTATCAGATCTGTACGCTCCTGGGTGTTGTACTTTCCCACCTTCCGCTCGTGAGCTTCAGCCAGGGAAGTAGCTCCCGACACAATCTGAACTTCAATCACCTTGACTGTGTCCTCCTTCTTTATAACGAGGTCCGGTTTCTGCAAACCTACCCTTGGGTCGGTACTGGGACTGTACTGTCACAGCTCAACCTATTTGCTTTAATCCGTTTTTGAGTGTTTTGACGACTGCGCCGTGTCTGCGAATTCGTCCTCCATACGTCCTGAAACAGTTCTGAATCACATGGGCGCCGGTCTCAGTGGCGTTACACTATGCCCTGCATTTGATCGAATTTGCATCATCTGTTCTCCGTCCCCTAGATCTTCGGACTCGGGTTAGGGAGTGTGTTGAGGCTTGTGTACGTGGTGTTAATGCACATAATCTCTTCCTGGGATACCAAAGCTCCCCCCATCGAGCCATCCAGTACTCAATGTCGACTTGGAGGACTCCCTCAACTCGAGACCATCATTGGACTTATGCAATGCATCTGCCCAATATTCGTTCACAAGATCTTTAGAACTAAGGGTCTTGCCTTTGATTGTCACGGCTTTCTCCGTCCACCTAAGCCTTGACTGGACCCACTCATGATGGTAGATGGCTTTCGCCACTCCATAACTTGAGGTCTCGAGAGAGGAAAGCCTCCGCAACATGAGAGACGGGATTGTCGTTTCAAATGATGGTAATCCTAGGCCACCCTGTTTGCACTGCGCATGGAAATATCCGACGGGAGTATCGTGGGGCAGGTGCAACCATTTGCGCGCTGCACCCCTACGTTGTTTGTCTAGAGCCCTTAGAACCTTCATTGTCGTTCCGGAAAAGGTGAATAGATGAAAAAACCTCGGGACCAAGAAGCACCTGAGAACTTTTAGGCGCTGCTGAGGCTTTAATGGCGCCGCCGAGATACGACCAAGTTCCGCCTCCATTGTCCTGCCTGCACGCACAACCCTGGTGGGGGAGAAGTTCAGTCCCAAGTAAGTCCATTTATCAGACGTCCGTAGCTGGCGAATATACTCGCCATTGGCCGTCTTGAACTGCGGATTAGATGTTATTTTGAACGTCTTCTCTTTGCCGGCAGGAACAATTGAAAGCGCTACGCACTTGGTCGCGTTGAATCTCAGTCCCCGTTTCCCCGCCTCTGCCTCGAGAATTTTGAGACGTCTGCATCCCAGTTGGAGTGGATGCTACGCTTAATAAGTCATCGCCGTAGGCCAGCGAAGTTATATGGGTCCCCAACAGCGCATACCCGATCTGCTTTGGTACAGACCGGAGGCTTTCGTCGATCACCAGGCAGAAGATTGGAGTCGACAAGGTGTCACCCTACCAAACTCCCCTGGTGATTTTAATCGGGATGGATCTTTGCCCATTTACCTCGAGAACTGTTTTGCTGTCACCGTACGCTCGAACTACATATTCCACGAAAGAAGGAGGCAGACTGAGTCTTTGCATCGTCGTCTTAATCGCGACGTGACTCACGGAATCGTACGCCTTCGCCATGTCTAGGGAGGCGATGTGCAACTCTCGGAGACTGGTCTTGGCATCATATAATATTGCCCCCAGTACAGATGAATTCTCCGTGCAGCCATCATGCATGCACCGTTGCCGCTCATCCACTAGACCTGCTCCCGTTAGGTGACCTGCCAAGATCTTAGGTAGCTGGCATACGACCACAGATGTTATACTAATAGGTCTTAAGTCCTCGGGTTCCGTACTACCATCCGTCTTCGGCATAAAAATCATTCGACTCGTTTAGAGCTTTGATGGAAAAGCTCCCAGTGCCAGCGTGATGTTGTTAAACAATGCTCGGACTTTCGCCGTGCTGAGTCGGCCGAGATAGGTGTTAAAATCGACCTCGGTGGGTTTCACGGGGTCCGCAAGCCATCGCAGATCGCTTCTCTCCCCCCTGATCTTCTCCGAGGAGGAATTAGTGGGAGGCTCTCCGGAGAATATGGGTTCCCAATAATTCTTCATAGGGATCATGTCCGGCAATTTTGCCTTAATTTGCCCGTCCAAAATGATTTTGGCGGCTCTTCCCATATTCCTCTTAAATAGCTTCTGTGTCTACAGTGGCAGTCTGGGCACTGGTATTGAACACTTCGAACCACATCCTTAGAGTCAGTCAAATCGTTCTTCCCTCCACTCTGGCTAAGCACCTCAGTACCGGCAGTCCGAGGCTCTGGCTGTTGGACCCCACCGGCACCCCCAAATGAATTTTTTGAATTTATGAATTGCTGCCGCACCCCCCGTATCACCCAATCTGGCTCCCTGTGACTTTTTCTTATTTCCTAACATGAAGAAATGGCTCGCGGGAAAACATTTAGCTCAAACGTGGAAGTTATCGCCGAGACAGGTGTATTTTGGAGAGTTCGACAAATCTAATTTTTTGGAGGGGTTAATAAAATGGCTGGAGCGTAGGGAGAAGTGTATCTTTCTAAAAGGGGACTAGGTTGAAAAATAAAAAAAAAATATTTTTGAAAAAATGGTTTCTTCATTTCTAACACGGGTACTTATTGAACTGCCCTCATTTAAATATATACCCGATTACTGTACCAACTTGAATATCATTTATTCAGTTACTGAATACTGTTGTGGTGTGATAGTTGTGAAATATAACCACATTTAATTTATTTTGTGTTTTATGCAATGGTTGTGGACATCACACTGCTTGATATTTACACATACAAGGTAACCTTGCTTAGTAAGCATTTGTTCCAGCACATTAATAATGGAAATACTATTTAGAAAACACTCATTAAATGCAACATTTAAGCCCATATAAATTAATGTAAAATGCAATAATGCATTCCATGCCAAAGAAGTAATAAAAAAATTATGTATGTGGTTTATTCCAAGAAAATTATACGAATATTATTTAGGATCATCTCAATATTTTCTTCCATCATGGAATGAACCAACTTTGAATATGAATTTGATTGGCAGAAAACAAATCACATTTAGGCTCCGGCTCTTCTGGACTGAACCCTTCATTGAAGGGCTGAGAGTTTCTGAATAGCAAACAAGCAGTAGTTTAATATTAAAATTGCTGCTTATATTTTAGGAATCTCTTTCCAGAAGAGACCCATCTCGTCATAATTAAAACCCTGCTGTGACAGGTAGCCCTCAGAATCTACGAACTTCTTCAAGTCACCAATGAAGTTCTTCACCATAAGTCGTAATACTGTGGATGTCAGTTCTCTTTAAATTTCTCGTACCATCCAAGGTTATCCTTAAATGCTTCCTTCATGTCCATTGATGATCCTGGCATTTTCTCAAAAAGGCCAGCGAAAATCATTTTCCCCTTCTCACAAATGAAGTTCTTGTTAATAGCGCCGCCTTGACATTGCTCATCGTTTATACTGATGGGACGCAGCCTTTCAAAATCATTGAGAATATGTAACCATTGTTTAGAAATTCTTGCCACTCCCTTTGAAGCATTTATCTCCTAAATTTTGTTTCTGTTCTTCAGGAGAGCGCAAATTGTTGTTGTAGCCTGATCGTCTGTGCATGCTAGATCAGCCTCATTCACACTTTTACATGATTTTACTTTTCATTTCCACGGTTACTGTTATTCTCTTATGGATGTCTACTTGTAACTTTTTTTTGAAGACATTTCAGCAAAGGTTGGCTAGCTAACTTTGATATTTTTGATGTACTTTATGATATTTTGTGCCAAGCTAACTTGACACAAAATATCACAAATAATAAGCCTGAACAAAAGTTTGGAAAAATGCATGATCACGAGTGAACTAAGATGCTCGCGGAACGAGGGCTAAACACAAACTGACACAGCAAGTGCACAATTCGAGACTTCCCCCCTCTCCTTCTCACTCATGTAGAACATCACTCTTAATGCAATGTGCTTGCTAAGCCAGATTCTCTTGTACTGAAAACTTGTTGACAGCAACTATGGTGTGATAAGGTTGAATAATGTAATGACAATCAGTTTTGCAGGTTTCAACAAGGAATTGGAAACTAATCTAAGGACATAAAACATCCCACATTTTTCATGGTGATCATAATTGGAGTACAAATTAATTCTTGTCATAAAACATCTTAAAACTCTCCAGTTTTACTCCAGGAATTTACCATAATTTCACAACAAAGAAAATAATTAAAAATATTGTTGAAACATGTGGGTCTTCAATAATCTCCGAGATAAAAACAAATACCATGATACTCTCTTAACACATTAAGATTACAGATGTCCATATTTTCAAAAGTCATTTATTACAACTCATATAAGTAATACAGAGTTAATTTTAAAATATATCTTTAATTGATTGATAATCCACATTGCTGTAGTATGCCCTTTAGAAATTCATATTTTACTCCACATAAGAGAGAGACATATAATAACTACAGCATTCTTTCTATTAAAAGACATCACAAGAGAAATAATGATTTTAGGTAAATCTCAATAAGGCTATGCTTAAGCAAGGCCAGTATTTTTATCATGGCAGTAAACACTAATACATTAATGCATTCTAACATTACTCATACAAAAATAGAATTCGGTTGATATCTTCTTCCCTATTGGTCCCAAATAAAATGCCATTTAAAACTGAACAGAATGAAAATATGTACCTTCCATGGAAAGCATTGGAAAAATCTCCCTTATGTAATGTATGAAAAAAGGCATACATCTTGAATTAACTGCACTCAAGACTTGGTGCAAGACTCTACATGAAAATTCTTTATTTAATATGAATCTCTTCACTCACCACTGCTTACCAATGCATATTTCTGCCATGCAGACTATACATAAGACCAGACTTCATTAATTCTAAATCTACTAGTACAATAACTTATTTAACATAAAACACAGAAATCATTCCAAGACAAAGCTGTTCTTTGGCAGGGATAAGCCCTAATTACACACTTATGATCACATATGCATGCATACAGACTACAAAATATGTAAATCACACAATTTTGCAAGCATCTATTTTTGTGCGTTAATGGTTTTGAAACCACGAATGTACGTAGACAGTTGGATGGATGAATTTTGCTCCGTTTGTATGTTTTTCTAACCTTCTAACCCATCATAAACACCGGGATTCAATAAATTGTATAAAATGCTTGCTTCATCTGTCAATAAAGAATACAAAATTAATATATTCTTCCGGATAATAAAAGAGAAAATTGCTTATCAAAGAGCATAAAAATAATTGGCACTCATTTATTGTCTCAGGCACAATATAGGACTCTTTACTAATGATTAAAAAAATTGTTGCAGGCTAAGAGCACTCATCATCTTTGTATCTTTTTCTTTCTACTTGAAAGAGTTATATATAATGATTTTCTTTTTTATAAAGCTGTGCCAAATATTCCTGATATGCTCCACATAACAGTAAAGCTACTTCACTGTGAATAAAAGATTTAAAATACAATGAGGTACAATTTACATGATCTAGGGTACAGTGGACTAGTTAAATTGGCTGTGCTTAACATTTTAAATGCTATACGTGTTGGCCATTATTTCTAACTTCTCAAGCACAGCCACATTTGTACATAAAATCCCTCTTGAGATTTAAATAAGGCATTTTAAGCTTATGCATGCAAAATTGCAAAAGACTCGAAGAAATCAAAGCCACATACATTTGGTATAAAGTGTGCGAATACTTTCTGAATAAAGGGCCTGAAACCTCTGATCCATCACAATTAAATTCTTCAGAATTTTAGGCACCACAAACATCAATTAGAAAATTGGACAAAATTGTATCAACATTACCAGCACTTACTCAGGATGGCCATTGTTTAAAAAGTCTTCAAAATTAATACATGATAAAAAAGAAACATTTTTCTAGGATTTTCAGATAAAAGTCACATAAAAAGTAGCAATACCCTCAACAGGGGAAACTATGTATGACACTTAACGTGAACAAACCATTTACTTTCTCTCCTATTCCTCTCAAGCTTTTCAGTCACATTTAAATCCCACTCATTTTCTGTACTA
Source organism: Hetaerina americana (assembly GCF_022747635.1). Taxonomy (NCBI): domain Eukaryota; kingdom Metazoa; phylum Arthropoda; class Insecta; order Odonata; family Calopterygidae; genus Hetaerina; species Hetaerina americana. The sequence goes on from NW_027286919.1 coordinate 3,088,869, forward strand.
TACCTGAATATTACCATAATACTCTCTCCCTCATAAAATTTTAAGACTAAAACAATTTGGCACCAATGAGAAGATGTGTAGAGCATACCAACTTTTCACAAATTAGTTGTTCTTATTAAATTATAGAATTCTCATGAAACAGAAAATAATAAATTATTTGAATTATATAATATGGTAAGGTTTTAACAACTGCAAACTAAACAACAAAAAACCTAAAACAACTGAATAAAAACTAGCAATTCCACTCATTTAAACAACTGAATCATATGAAATACAATTTGAAGTTACAAACCTGAATAGATTGGCTCCCCAATATTTTATCTGAAATAGAGAGCCTTCTGAAGAGATATATTTACATCATACTGCGAGCTTAAGTTACTAGAAAAAACATTTTTTACAAATATTTTTACAAGGGCAAAAAATATTGCTTTTTACTTGGCAATGACATGGTATGATAAGTGATAACATTAATTCTGAGTGGAAGTCTTCACCAAAGAGAAAAATATCAGTCCATCCTCTCAGTGGGAGGCCTTAGGTGAGGTCTTTTTGGAGGAGGAGTTGGAGGGGGCCCATTCTCTTCGACAGGTTCAGGTGGAGGCGGCTGAAAGAAATTGAAGCCATGAATTCTCGTTGCCATCCTAGATCCAACTCTATTAACTAGATTATGGAGTTCAATATTGATTAAGGTGCCTTGAACTTCATACAACAAGTGGTACAACTTCACACTAAGTCAGAGGTGCAATTTTGAAGAGCCCAAAGGATAGAAAAAATGCATTAAGGTTAAATTATACTTTTATCTACAGGATAAGGTTTTACGTTGAAACAAAAGTAGCAATGCTCCACTGGGTGGGGTTTTTCTTGATTTCAAAAAAAGCTTCTGACCAAGTAACTCAAAGTTAACTACTCACAAAGCTGAAAGCCTTTGGCATATATAAAAATTTCCCAGGTTGGAATGGACACTTATTGGTTGGGTACAAAGAGTAGTCATAGATGAATTTAGCTCTAATGCAGTAGAAGTCACTTCAGGTGTCCTCAGGGAAATGTTATTGGACCACTTTTCTTCCTTCTTTACATTAATGACATTAATTTCGTAGTCACTAGTAAGATATGTTTATTTGCCGACAATGCAGTGATTTACAGAGACACCATATTCCTAAGAATAAAGCACCTTTAGTAGATCACCTAAATGCTGTGCAATGCTGGTGCAAAACTTGGTAATTAAATTAAAGTTAAAAAAGTATGTTCAGCTGAATTATGATAATAAGAGAAGTTCCCTCCCAAATGTCTACTGCATTAGAAATACCAAAATAGAAAGGGTAGACTAGACTAAATACTTAGGCATTACCCAAAATCACGACCTTTCCAGGGTGAAACATGTATGGGGGATACTTGGACAAGCTAACAAAAAATTAGGATTTATTATACGAGAATTGAGAACAGGTGATAAGAAGTTTCAACAGCGATGCTATCTTTCACTAACTAGAAGCCATTTAGAATATGCTGCTAGTAAATGGGATCCTCATGAAGTTGAATTGATTTCCAAACTGGATTGCATGCAGCATAGAGGAGCTATATTTTAAAATGTTGGTTATGAAAAACTGAGTAGTGTATCAAAATTATTAGAGGATCTAGGTTGTGAACCACTCACAGAGCAAAGGCTAAATTACAGATTAAATCACTTGCATAAATTTGAAGGACGTCTCTTTAGTAATGGTGTTGAAACTGTATTATTACCCCATTTCACTACGATAGACTAGATCAGGCTTATAAAATGAGAGAAGCGCAGAACAGGTGATAACGAAGGTGATATATTTCCTACAAACGATAAGGGATCAGAATTATGCCCATCCATGCCAGGGGGGGAAACATTTTTTGCATCAAAAGTAATCAGATGTGTAATCACACCCGTGTCACACAGCCTAGCAGTTGCTTACAGGGTACTATGCAATAATGATAATTACAAAACTATGGAAAATACTCTAGTAAGATAAGCTATACAGGACACAATATACAAATTACCTTATTTCTAACTCTGGGGATGGTGGGAGTTCCAGCTGGTCTAGCTGCTGGTGGCAGTGAATCATCAGGTAAATTACAGTAGTCAGCCTCACGTGTTTTCACAGGTAACGGAGGAGGCACTCCCGCATCCTCTTCACTCGCAGTGGAATCAGTGGTTGCTACAATGATACATTCCATTGAACTTAAATCCAGAGTGGAAAAAAATAAGCATACATTTAAGTTATATATAACTACTAAAACAAATGGGAATTAATCACTACCATTACATAAGATGAAGAAATGCATACTTTTTCGATCTAAAGAAAATGTTTTTGGAAACTTTCAAAAAGAAACCTCATGCTGGAGATTCTGTACATGCGAGTTTCAACCGCTTACTAGGGCTCAGAGTGAGACTCCTATACAAAGAAATCCAAAAACACTCCCTCTTCCCCGAATCCTTCTCCCCACTCTCAGCCTCTTCCCGCCTCTACCACCGACATCACCTGTCACACATTCCCTCCAATTCAACCTTAAAAACCTTTTCTCATTGGTAAAAAAATAACAAGACCATGGATAACATTTCCGTGTCTATCACACTGTGTGTCTATCCATTAGTTACACTTGTACCACCAACCTTTTTAACCCACTCAAATCTACAAAGCCAAGTCTTTATGTAATAGGGCTGCATCGCATACCTCCCCCACTCATTTATCGACACTAACTGTCATTTAAGAAGTTCTCTCTGGTTTCCCACCGGGTCAGGTTGCAGTACACCGACGTTTCCACGGCTGACTCGTGCCATCGTCTTCAGGGTGAAGTTCAGAGCACGAAAAAGGCCTGGTATTTATACTCTCTGCCAAGGCTCAGGTGTGCCCTGATTGGTTGGAAGAATTAATGTGCTCCGCTACGGCCAATCGGGTGCGTTCCCGTACATTTTTTATTTTCTTTAGCACTGGCTTCCAAGTGTTCTGATTTGGAAGCCATTGTCTCTATTGAAATTGTTGGTGCCTAGTCGGATTTCAACGGCTTCTTTCACCACGCAATCCCAGTAGCTGTTGGTGTGGCATAGCAGCCTCTTCGTGCCGGTAAAGTTAATTCTGTGGTTGTTATTGAGGCAATGTTCGGAGGCCGCAGATTTTGCTGGGCAGAGTAACCTGATGCACCTCTCGTGTTCCTTTAGGCGTGTTTCTATGGTGTTGCCACTCTCCCCAATGTATGCTTGGCCGCACTCACAAGGAATCCGGTACACTCCTGAGGTCTTCAATCCCTGTTTGTCTTTAGCCATGTCCAGGACCGATTGCAGCTTCCTTAGCGGTTTATGGATAGTTTCCACCTTGTACCTTAATATCCTTGAGACTTTATTAGAAATCGTAGAGACAAATGGGATGCAGGCTCTGGCAACAGGGTTTTTCTGCCTCTTCTGCCAGAGCCAGCATCCAATTATCCCGTTAGCCCATCCCAGAGCTAAAGAAAATAAAAAATGCACGGGAACATACCTGATTGGCCGTAGCGGAGCACATTAACGCTTCCGACCAATCAGAGCACACCTGAGCCTTGGCGGAGAGTATAAATACCAGGCCTTTTTCGTGCTCTGAACTTCACCCTGACGATGATGGCAGAGTCAGCCGTGGAAACGTCGGTGTACTGCAACCTGAGATCCTTCACTAACTGTCATGCACTTCAGGGAGGATGGCACAGTCTCTATAGTTTGAGGAAGGGTAATTATCTTTGACAAAATAAAGGAGGGAACAGACGATTGATTAAAAGTAGGGATGAACAAAGGAAGAGATGCATTCAGTTGGGGAGTACACAGAATGAAGAGATAACAGTTAGCCGGTAATATTTGTTTTATGAATTTTGGCAGGGGTTCAAAAATAAGTGGTGTGGGTGGTAAAGTGGGGAAAGGGTGGAGATCTCTGTGGGAAATGACAATTTGGATGGGTTCTGGTCCTTAAGAAAAGACGTAATGTCATCATAATATGCTGGGGTTGGGTGTTTGAGGACGTGTGAGTAGGAGGAGGTATTGCAGAGCTGTCGGTGAGCTCAGTTAATCGCCAGAGTTAAAATAGAAATTAGGGATGTCACCTGATGCATTATTGGAGGTAGCTGCCTCACTTGAGAGAAAATGGTCACAGACCATACACGTATTAGAAAAACCAGCAAAATAAGTTCCTCCATTATAGGAAAATAATCTGCATTTACTTAAAAGTTGGCTGAAAATGTTATTTTTCAAAAGAACTTTAACTTATTAATGCACTACTCTCCAAGTATAGCTATTGGTGATAATAATAATAATAATTTTTATTTGTCCAGAGACTGCATCATACAAAAAAAATTGTACACATAGTATAGGACACGTCAATATATACAATAATACACAATGTAAATACATATGCCTATTCTAAGTTTCATGTTCCATGAAATTCCTAATAGAATAGAACAAATTCCTTTGAAGAAAAGCTCTCAATTTTCTTTTAAATAGATAAATGTTTGTGCTGGATTTCAGGTCCTCGTTTAGCTTATTAAACATAAGGAGACCCATAGATTTAGGGCCTAGTGCGGTGGTTCTAGTTCTTACGTAAGTTCGGTGCAGATCATTTTTAGACCTGGTCCCATAGTGGTGAATACCACAATTTGTGTCATACATTGAAAGGTTTACAAAGGTGTACACCAGTAATACAAAGATATAAATACATGGCAAAGGTAGAATGTTCAATTTATGGAATAATGGACGACAAGGAGCATTATGCTCTGCTTTGACAATTAGGCGTACGGCTCGCTTTTGAATTTTAAATATTGTGTCTGCAAGCGGAGAAGAACCCCAGAAAAGGATACTATATACTATACAGGAGTAGATATTTGCATAATATATTGACATGAGGACATCCATTGTTACGGTAAACCTGATGCTTCTAATAAGGAAGCAAATGGTATTCAGTTTTTTGCCCAGGTGACATATATGAGATTATAAGATTATTATTAATTATGTGAATTACTATGTAGTTTCAAGGCAAGTGGAGCAGTGCATTTCTCAAAATATTGATGCAATGGATATCCTACAACTTTCCTCTATCAAATAGCCACCTCAAGCCTTGAAAAGCAATCATCACACTCCATTCAACGTCATGTTAATGTCAAAACAGAAATACACAGGTATAGAGAGAAAAAAAATACAAAGTACCAAGCACTAAATGCTCTCTCCCATCCTCCCTTGCGCAGCCCCTTCAATGCTACTCTCCTATGCAAAGGAGGAATGGCCTTTGTTTCAATGTGAGTGTGCCACTCCCCCTCTCAAGTGGCACACCAAAATCCCTATCTCCCTTCTATGACAGTCTCAACCCCCCCCCCTCCCCACTCCCGAATACTCCAACGAAAGAGCAGGCAAGAGGGTGGGAGACGCACCAGGAAATCCACTCAACAACGCAAGCGGAAAGTTGGGCAAAAACCCACACAGGAAACGTAAGTTCAGGGCCTGTGGGTTTTCTGGAACCCTGGCTTCTTAAAATGCTGTTTTTTTTTTGAACAGCAACCTTTCCTACCAATTGAATCCCGGTTGCTGCTGCTGTTTCCATTGAGCCTAATTGGAGAAGTAGGCCCTGGAGATGGACTGCCATCTTCTGCCATAAATGAGGCTGCCACTTTGGAAGGCTGGAACTGACCACTTGACGGTCTGCTTAGACGTCTCTCCCGCTCCACCTCTGACCTTAGAGGCCTCTTCGGAGTCAACTGTGCATAAATTAATCAGTACTTTTAAAAATAATAACAGCATTTAAATTTGCACAGCAATAAATCAGAGTTTTCTCATGTTAAATTCTAACTTATTCATAATATTAAAATTATAATTTAGTTTTGATAGTATTAGTAGTATTTCATGCATTATTCATCTTTACACTTACAAATATTTTTAATATTTTTTTTAAACCAATACTAGTAAAAGTACATATTCAGCAATTTCTTATTACTAAAATTTAACAGCACTTAGACACATTTTTGAAACCACCAACTAGAGCACACCATAACATATCCCATCAATTGAGCTAGAAAAAGATACCGTAAAGCTTCACGATCAGCACAAGATCACATTTTTTAAGCATGATAACTCAAAAACTATTCACCTGAGTAGCAAAAATTATATAAGTAATATTCTTATTGAGATTAGGAGACTTGATTAGGTTTAGGCTGAAATCAAGGCATGTACTGGATATTGCCATTTTTGCCTTTTTTCGACACAAGACAGAGGGAAAGAGATCTCTAAGAAAACCATTTACAAGGAGCAGGATTCTGATAACTATTTACATTAGGACTGATATGAATTTCTGCAAAGCAACATTTTATATTTCTCATTATAATATGAAAGAATCATTTAATTAGCAACGTATGCTGTTAAAATGCAATTTGATACCAAGCTGTAATGATTGGAACCCGAGTGGGTTATGTGACTAGTTATACTTCAAGCGATGTCAATTATTTAATTATTTTTCATTACAAATTAACAACATTCCTTATGCCTTTGAAAAGTAGGAAATTGTGAAGTGCCATCAATGTAACTCTAACCTTGGCCTCAGAGGTTTTTATTTAGAGCGTTTAATTTTTTAAATAGTTTCACCAAATTACATTTTTCATGAATCATCAGCTCCATGGAATACCTACTAGATTTATAGTCTTTTGCACTTAAGAACACTGCAAATGTAACTTTCCAAAGATGAATCTGGTATTAGGCAAGGTGATGATGCTCTGGTGGTTCGTTTTGTAAAAGCCTGATGCAACCTGAAGCCATCATACGTGTCCATTTCAATTACCATTGTGTAAATGTGCTTAAGTAAATACAGTGAACCCCTCAATCATACGTTTTGCAGATTTTCCGAGTCATTCCCTCTCTTCCAAGCACCTCGATTTTTAAAGAAAATTACAATTGCAAAGATAATTAAATGCATTGAAATTTCAATCTGCTTTTTTTTAAGTACAAGCTTAAATACCTAGGCTCTTTAAAAAGATTTTAATTCCATAAAAAATAAAAAGTATTGAAATAATCAATTGCATTTAATCTTTTCATTTGATCATTTTTTCACGATTTGTATGTATTTTCCCATTTTTGTTTCTGTCACATCCATTAGCCCCAAGAATTTTATATTCTCCTTTAAAGCAAGAGCAAATACAAAGCTTTACTCTGCAATAAATGAGTCATTACCATACATCGCATTATTTTATTTGGTATAATATCATGTGATGAGTTTGCACCGGTACCAGCGAGCCTTTTGCCACTATTCGTCCTTTGCCAATTATTTGCTTTTTTCCAGGCTACAAGCGATTGGTTTAGCTTTTTGAGGAAAAATACGTTCTGCTATTCACTTGATATCAGTGAGTTCTCTGTTCTTGAAAAACTCTTTTAATTCCACCCTATCCTAAAAAATGGCTGAAGAACAGGAAAAATATACTTTCAATTGCTAAAAATTGCAAATCAAACACAAGGAATGGAAAGGAAAAGTCTCCGTACATATACATATCCATGACCATATATTCCACATATTTTGGTTATCCAATCTGGTTGATTGCTTATATGTGATTCATTGGGCATCTTTCATTAGCACATGGATAATACAAGCGAGAGAGTTTACTGTGATACGATAATTTGCACCAGATATAAGATTACAAATACAGCATGAAGGAGTATCGTTTTAGTATAGTATTCACCACACCCATATCGAGATATTTTAAATGATTTTACAGAGTTCAAGTAAAAAATGTTAAAAACTGAAATTATTTACAATTAAGGCTGATTACACTCTCGATCTGTTCAAAGAAGACATCAATAATCTCTACACAATGGAATGCCATGCTTGTGCATAGTATCAAACTAATGCTGCAGTTACTGAGATATTAGCCACTATAATGTTTTAATACAAATGATAATGGATCCTATTAAAACCATTCTACATCATAAACATGTATGATGAACTACCATTAATAGTTACCTGGTTGATACTCTTAAAGCTATAATTAAAAATATCCATAGTGATGGCTATAATATGCCGAAATTCAAAGAATTTCACAGATTGGCAGGGGCCTAATAGAAATCACCATTGGTAACATCAAGAACTGGATATAGTGAGTGGTTTTTTAAAAAGATATTGTAAGCTACCGTAATATCAAGATTCCAATGCTTAACGCTTCAAAAATCCACAAAAATAATACTGCAAGAACATAAATGGACATTAACACACTTGGTCAAATAACCTTTCACCTCATACTACTTCCTTCTTTAACTTCCCTATGCCTTCCAACCTCAATGCATGTCATTCAAATTACTTCATCTAGTTCTCCCTATTTCATGCTCGCCAAACATTCTCCCCTTTAACATCACAAACACAGCACCTCTTTCACTGGCTTGGATTCCCCTCGGCGCAAACTGTGTATTGGCAATAAATCACCATGCACAAACTCCGCCAAAAGTGATAAACAAAATAATTACTCACCTCCTGCCTAAGCTCAAACACGGTTGGAGGAGAACCTTCAATGTGGTTGCCTTCGCTGCCCATCCAAGATGTCGGGAAGTTTGGAGTGATTGGTGCCGAGGCAGGAGTTGAAATGGGAGAAGACGCCGACATATACCACTGGCTGTTCCCCCCACCACCGCTTAAAGACCCACTCGAAGTTATCTGAGCACTGAATGCTTTGCGAGAGGATCTCATGCTTCCACCTTTATGTTTCTCACGCTTGTTGGTCCCTTTGGATGGCGAGAGGGTATTCGAATTGGCACCACTCCCCCCTCCACCACCACCCCCTCCAGGGCGAACAAATATTTGAGCACGAGATGATGAAGACTTGAGGCAGACAGAATTCCTGGGGAAAAGGCAAAAATCAAAACATTCCATTCAATTCATTTTGATACATTTAAATGTACTCCCATTAATGACTTCCCGTGTTAAAATAGACTTAAATTTGGATACCAATTGTGTGTTACTTTAACTAGCAATAGATTGATTGTAGGCTGATATCATGCCTTCATTATTAAAATTACTTTAAGCTAACTATACAACAACGGTGAGTAGCAATTCAAGAACCTTTAATTGTATTGCAATTGAGTTAGAAATGGCTTTGAACCTCGTGAGATTTCTAATTATGAGGTGCTAGTTCATCTTAAGTTACTAAAATTACTTTATACACTTATGTCAGTGGGACACACATTTTCACTTCACATTACTCAGCCACTGATAGGTTTATCATGCACATCTGCTACACAATTGTATCTAAATAAAATTGATCTTATTCAAGTCCCTTCTTAATGTAACTTGTACATGTTTGCAAACAAGATAAACCTATGTCTAAGATAAAAGGACAATTAAGGCAAATGCATAATATTTCAACAATCTAATACTAGTATTAGAACAATAAATGCATACCACCAATACATGTGTGCAGTCAGGCAATGGGGGATACTTCATAAGAAGCATAACATCATGCAGTAAATAAAAGTAATAATTTTTCACATAACTAAATGTGCCACAAATGAAAACACTCCAAGTCTTTCACTACTCAATAAATAAATATTCTCATGATGGGAAATTACAAATTAATCATCAATAGATGAGGAAAATTATTTGAATGGCATACCTTTAATTAAAGAAAAGAAGCTGGCATAATTATATTGGTGTGGCAGTGTCAGTCACCGTATAGAGCTCCTCGTGGTTGGTAGTATGCAGTTTGCTATCAAGACAGTCCCTTCTGAAGGGATATAAACTTGTTTAGAATGCAGACGGTGAACCTGATACACTAGGGTGACCACTTATTTATTAAATTCCACTTTATAAATAAATGAAAGGACTAACTTTGTAGTTCCACACGAAAACGATTTATTCACACGACCCCGGTTTTGAAGTAAAACTTCATCATCAGGTGAGCTCTCTACATTTGCAGCCCTTCTTATATATTCAGCCAGGGCGGGGGTGGGGTGGAGATAATCAGGAAGGCTTGGGAGGGGTAAAGTCAGGATAAGAAGAATATATAAGAAGGGCTGCAAATGTAGAGAGCTCACCTGATGATGAAGTTTTACTTTGAAACCCAGGTCGTGTGAATAAATCGTTTTCGTGTGGAACTACAAAGTTAGTCCTTTCATTTATTTATAATGAATCGGTTCCATAAAGTTACGCCAGAAACCATAAATTAAATTCCACTTCTTAACTTCTTCCCAATTAAAATACCATCTTTTCATGGTTTTCATTCTAAGTATACATTTGGTTTTGGAATCTGATTACGTATTTTTTATGGATTATGTCTATGCCAAGGGTATCACTTCAGTCAATCCTACTCATATTTCTCCTCCAGGGCATGTGCACACAATCGCTTATGCTTAACATAAACTGGTCTCTAAAAGAAACATTGATATCATCAGGTATTCCCGACTCCCATTTTGAATTCTTGGCTATTTACCAATATTCCTGACTGATTGGCCACCCTGAATACTAGTTTCCTTCTATTTTTGAGTAGTGTTAATGAGTACCATGACTGTTAACAGAGAATGCTGCACAACTTATGGGCACTGCAAAGTCAGCATAAAATCATTCCTTACTCAAAATCTCAATAATACCTAGGCCAAGTAATATTCTAGAATTCCTTAAGTAATCTTGGGCAGCATCCGTCATATTAGATTAGTTTGGCCAATTAAAATAAAAGGATTCAAATTCCAGACGTACATAGTGCACGTGAAACATCATTGTTACATGGACTCTTGATTCCTGGAATGTGACTGGTGGGCACGACGGAGATGGCCTTGCAGGAGAGTCCGAGGGTGTTTGTAGCGTACACAGTTGCCGAGGAATGGAATTTATTCTCAATGAAGGGGTCACAATGAATGTAAAGAAACGAAAGCTAGTAGTCTCACATAGATTGCTCTGCCAAAATAAGGAATAAGATGATGCAATGATATGTAAATTTCTTTCAGACTAGCAATTGATGTGCTTGTGTTCTGAAGTGACATGGAACTTGTAACCCGGGTAATGAGAACTTCCGATTCAACAGCATGCTACCATACTCATTCCTTCAATTGAACCATTATATCATGCTTAGCATTAAATACGTTTTAAGGTAGCAAAACATTCTCTTGCAGGCTACACTAATTACTTATTGTAAGTGCTCTCTGCCCTGCCACTCCAAAATAAGAAATTATAACATTTTCTATACCGCAGAAGCCTCCCTCGCCCTTCTTCCTTGCTCAAGGCTAGCGATACAAATCTCATCTGACATGCAGTATCTCCCGAGAAAGAGGATGTCCGAGCAATTTCCAAAATATTTATTATTTATAATCTATTTTTTATAATGCTTCAACGCCAACCGAGTCATTTGAATTGTCTATTTTTTTTAATGCTTCAATGTCAATTGAGTCATATTAATAATAAAATATGAGAAGAATAATTTAGCAGTCTTATGTGAAGAAACAATATATTACAGATATGCTTAAGCTAGTTTTAAAAATATTTATCCAATAAATAAATAAGGAGGATTATTATTAATGAAAATTTTAGAAAACTGATTGCTATAATATAAATTCAGAATTGATATGGGATCTACATTTGGCCTTAGCCCTTCCACAAGTGGAAGAAATTGTAAGTGTAGTTTGCCAAACATATGAGATCAATGTGTACTTAAAGTGTTGCATTTCCAACATTGTAAATATTTGTATGTTGTATCTATCTTGACCATGCATAATGAAACAAACATTCAACTTCCAGCACATGCAACATAATAATAAACCTACACAAAAATCAGAACACTTTTGAAAGCTTGGAATCTATTGAACCAATACTGGGCTGTAATATTAGAATTTGGTTAAAAGGTGATTTCTAACATTATTTGCCATAAATTGTGGACCTTTTATTATTCTGGCAATTGCATATGGGTAAGCATAAGCAAACATCTAAAGCAGATACATAACAAGGCCAATATATGGACACATCAAAGAACATTTAATAGCCTTTATTATATATTTACCACGTGACAAATCAGGAATGATGATTTGCCATATTTCTTCAGCAGCACAGGAAAAAGACAATAATGAAGAAAATGTTGTAGAATAATGAATTAAACCCAGGGAAATATGGTGGCAACACACATATATTATTACCTATCAAAGAAATCTGACTGTTTAAAAAAAAAAAATTTCAGCCAGAAGATTACATCTATTTCCATGCATCTTAAAATTCACCTTCATAACTAACAGTACAATAAAACCTGAAATTCAACTAATGTCTTTTTATCAAAGAGATTCCATGAAAAATTAACCACATTCTTCCAATATTGAGATACAGGTGACTAATGGTACATGATGCCATAATTATACTTTTACTAGCTGAAAATCTATCTTCTTTGCCAAGCCCAGGGATGGCTTAATATCCTTATCCTTGAGAGAGTATATCTGTGGGAAATGGCACAATGAAATGGCTATGGGACCTTATCTCACCAAAGAAAAATCTGCATCACAAAAAATATATACATAGAATAGCATACCATTATATTTTTACTCTATCACCACAGTTTCAATTATTACTAATAAATAATTACATAATTACCCTAGGGAAAATCTTTATTTTATGCCTCCCAATTGATATCTCACCGTCAATGGCAGAACACTGTAACTAAATGTAATATATAATATATGAAATTTACTTATGCCGTCTGAAAATAGCCCCAGGAATACCCTGGGCTATCAAACATGGTGGGTATTCCACCAAACCACAATAGAACAACTCCTTGGGAGGAGGAAAAATATTGTTGTACAGAGGTGTCATACTACACAAGAGGTTGTCGACCAGCTCTAAAAGACACAAATCTTTTAACTATATGGTGCTAGGAAAACTTAAAAGAATTTTTTCATTAATATTTTTCCATTCAGAGCAACACGATTAAGGTTATTAAATTAAAAATATAAAATTCAGACTAGGCATGAATGGAATAACACATAAATTTATTATTAAACTTGCACTTATTCCAATTGATAATACATATATACCAAATGAAATCTTTAGAAACTCTTTGCAATTTGCATATGATCCATAACGACAAAAGTAAGTATTGGAGGATTAAGAAAAAAACTTTCATGATACTAAATTGTGGTTCTACCAACTTCATCACGCAAGTGACATCTTCAGGTACAATTTTATGTCGCACATGTGATGAAAGCAGTAGTACTGCAATAAATTTTGGTGAAATTTCCAATTTTTATTCTAATTCCTCAGGACACTATGTCACAAGGCTGAGCCTGATACTATTGAACTCAATTGCGTAAGTCATATAAACATCTAACTTTAGCAAATCAGTCTTTGTAAAGAATAATTTGTCAAGAGCTAATGAATGACATAAGCATACTTCCATCATGTTTGTTCTGTTTAAGAACACTAAAAAATTATGCAGTAAAAAAATATGTGAACATATCATAAACCAAATGATAGGGTTTTAAAAAACAATTTCAATAAATGCATGTTCTCATGCCGTACGTGATAGAATAGGTATTTCGTAGCTTAACAGAATTTCAATTAACAAACCAAAAGCTAATAAATCAAAAGAGAGATGGTACTTTTTTCCACACTTTATTTTACAAGTCGACCGGTTTCGTTGCATAGGCGACATCATCAAGACCTGATGATGTCGCCTATGCGACGAAACCGGTCGACTTGTAAAATAAAGTGTGGAAAAAAGTACCATCTCTCTTTTGATTTATTAGAATGGATTTCCACAAAGTGAAGCCTGAAACCATCGAGTTTATAAACCAAAAGCTAAACAGACACAAAACAATATTACTTATAAAGCTGATACTTGCACCCTGGATGATTGTCTTCTCACTCGAGAACCATCTTGCACAAGAGAGACCAAAGTTGGTCCAACGAAACCAAACACATCTCTTTGTGGAAATAATTCTTAAGAGGCCTTCAGAAGATGTAATTAATAAAGTCATCATTTTCCCTCAACACCTTCTTCATCCTCGTCACTTACAACTTAATTGTTTCTTAAGCTTCCTGCAGGATATCCTCATCGATCATCACAGGAAACACTGAAATGTCCCAAACAGCATTTTGAATGCCATCGAATACAGCATCTACTTGGACCCAGTTATTGCAATGGACTGATCAAAAAATGCATCAACTTCACTAGACCATTTGCCGTATTTGGCCAAATAAAAGGCTCTTCCTCTCCTTAGAAGTAAAAGCCTGCATTTCACAGGCAGTTTTTTATAGCCTACAATGCCACACATCATCTTAAGGTCACATGGTCTTAACCCATAGCATTAATTAGGCAGGCCGACATTTTAAACTATTGATTGCAAATTATTGTCATCATTCACAAAATTTATAGATATATCGGCGGAAATGAACATCCCCATTGATTTGACTTTACGATCCAAACTAGGAACAGTTAATACATTCAACATGTGCAAGAATCCTCTGATGCTATCCGCCAAGGGTTGCCTCTTCTACTTCAAAAGAAGATATTAATCAAGGCAGCTTGGGAGAAATGGATTCTTGAGCTTACATGGACAGTGTCACATGTTTCACCTGAGACGATGGCCTTCAGAGGTTCCATTAGTTGTAGCCACGAGAAGTCAAGAATTTACTTGAATGATAAAAATTGGCTAATTTGATTTGTTACTTAAAAACTATTTATATTCAATTCCTTTTCAAAATACTGAAAAAAGTTTCGCTCTATGCCTCCTTAGTCAAAACTCAGAATGGACATTCCTTCAAGGTGAAACCAAGTAGTATTTTTTAAATTACATAAAGCTTTAGAAATGTAAATATGTAGTCTCTTCATGGTTAAGAGCTCCTACATTTTACTGCAGCCATGCCACCATGAAGTGCACTGCGCTACGAACTACTATTGAGCTCTAAGAAATTTTGGCTTGAAGGAAGAAGGTAAGATTGTAGAGACAGAATCGTTATTACAGAGGGGAGGTGGGGTTAGTCATTTACATTGATATACATCATGATACGGCCTAATTGCATATGCGAGTAACCTCATTTCTCACAGTTGAACAAATGACATTTGAGGACTGTTCAATTAAGAATGATGATACACTTTTATGCGAATGATTTATTTAATTTTGTAATATTACTAGCTTAATCTGAAATATATATATAAATAAAAAAAACACAAACACAGTAATCAACCGGAAGGTCAGTTTGGTAGGTGATGGTAGAGTTCACCCAGTACTAAGCCCTATACGGCACGTGAAATTCACACATCAGGGTAGGGGGGCCAGTTCCTTCCCTGTGCCGGTTATGGTTTCCCAGGAAGACCTGGCACCCAAAAAATCACTTTAGCTTGGGTGGAGCTGCAGGTGCCCAGAGTGCCTCGCCTGGGAATCAAACCCGGGACCCTCCGGTCAGCAGTCCAGCGCTTTACCCCCTGGACTACCACGACCCATATATATATCAGTACATATTTAATTGATTTGACTTAAGTTGAGTCAGAGGCCACCATTGCATGTTGAAACATGTTCAGTTTGCCTACGCCAGCTTCTGATGATGAAAAATGCTTCCCAACAAAACTTTTCTTAACATTGGGGAACAGGATGGAGTCACTTGCGGATGTCTTGACTTAAGGGAGGATGAGGAAATCTTATAACATTTATTTTCAAGAGATAATCATGATTTTAGATAGGTTTTGCGTAATTCACAGAGCACACACATGTCACGTGCAAGTTCTCTGTTACCAATGTCTAGCCCAATGACCCAATGAAATTTTATATTTTCTGAGAGCGCTTTTAACATTATTCCCTGATTTCATTGTAAAATGGCAGAAGTGGAGTTAATGCTTGCATCCGTCCATCCTGTAGCTCAGGATTTTCCCTGATCTTGAAATAGTCTCCCCTCCTTAAACATTTTCAAAATTTCTGGTTGTGCTTTATGAAAGAGCAAACTCGCCATAAGACTCCTGGAGCCCTATATAGGCATAAAATGATGATTCGTTCAGGTAAACGTAAAATTTCGCAGAAGCATCATGTGTTCCCTGTGTCATTTCGATAAGTAAACTGAACACGTTTCAATTTTAAATGGCTGCTGATGCAATACTGGAGTCAAACCAATGAAACTATTACCACATATTTGGTACATATTATACTCACATTCTAACAAAATTAACCTTCTTCATTATACATTAGGTGAAAAAAAATGCATGATCACTCTTTATTGAACAGCACTTATAGACTATTAACCACAAAACTCTTAAAAGTAAAACACCTTAGCTTTTTGTTGGCAAACTATAAGATTAGAACCATCAGAAGGCAAGTTTTAAAAGAACCACACCAATGGAGCTTTTGTTAGTGGGTTTCGTGATTAAAAACACGAAATGCCTTGATTACATCAAGATGCATACCCATTGAATAATTGTCATTAAATTCATTAAGAATATGGGTTAGAAAAATTATTTTGAAGAAGATGTGCATATTTGTTTTCTAATGCATTATTTGGAGGACTTATAAAGACTGAAGATTAAACTCCAATGTCATTTTTTCAAAGATTTACAGAGAGTTAACTTTTTAGTCTACTGTTTCCAACCTCATTCGCATCATTTTATCATTTTTGGCTTTATTTGACTAATTTCCTGACAACTACGGAAGATATTATTTGAAAGGAAATACTTACATTGCTAAAATTGGCTAGGATTTCAGCATGAAATGGCACCGTACTTTTGAGAATCAGTTAAGAACATTACTAGGGCCAGGTGATAGTTGATTTTTTTAAATCGACTCATTATAAAAAATACCTAAATGTGAAACACTATGAAAATAAATGTGTGGATATTAACAAGATGAACTCTAATCGAATTGCAGTTTGAACACTGATACTACAGAAGACAATGGTATGATATGAACAATTAAATTCAAACCAAAAAAGAAATGATTTTAAAATAATTTTTGAGAAAAAATGCCTCAATTTAGAAAACGCAACACCATGTATTTACCAAGAATTGAGACGTGTCATTAAGTCCACAATGTGTTTTATAATTCAAGACCTAGGGAGGTCAGACATGAAGTAGGCAAAATCTCAACAACTATCATTGCCATGATAAAGGTATATGACGTATGGAAGGTACCTTTGATTCCAAAAATGGTTTCATGATCCCTTACCTCACCCCACCGACTGCGGTGTTGTTGCTGTTGGAGGAGACATTGTTGCTGCTGAGATTTGAGAAGCTCTGCGTGAAGTTGAAGTTTGCTATGCTTTTTAAAGTGGTAACTTGTGATCTGGTTAAACTGGAAACTCGAGACCTACTTCCACTGGACACATCATGCAAGAGAGAGAGTTCCAACAGTCAAGAGTGCACAGAGAGTCGAGAAAGAAACAAATTAGTCTCAAAAGGAAATTGGCATGCAACAGAAAAACAAATACAACAACAAAAACAACGTTACTCGCATAATATAAGAAGAAGCAAATATTTAAAGAACTACTCGTACAAGTTAAATTTTAAAGCATACTATACCACCAGAAATAAATGTGTCACATTACATATATAGGTGCAGGCATACTGTTTCTGCAGCATTAAGAGTCATACCAGTTTAGTTTTGGAATTGAAGCTGCAACCAGCAGTGGTAGGCATGAAAATGATGATGTGCTTAGCACCTGGGAGGGAAGGGGCTATAGTGTAAGGACTAAGATTTATTGAGCATCAACCCAAGAAACTGCGAGAGATGGCACGACAGCAACTTTCAATGAAGTCATCCATTAATGTGCATTAAAATGCAACAATTATGATGATAACATTTATGCCCGACATTGAGGGATTGGCGTTCGAATCCTGGTCTAGGCGAATGATTTTTACATTCTGAATTCATTGCATTGTAATGATGAGCTGTTCATAAACCATGAATTCTATGTACATTAAAATCAGGAATCACTGAGGTTGTGGTATTCCTGTGGAACGACAATTCTGATGCTTAAATGGATTGCCCTTTTGATGCATAATTGAGGGATGCATAACAGGGCATAAACATTTGATTTATAAGAAATTCAACATGTAAAATATGACTATGCTGTCCTCTTTAAAAACATGATTACTCAATAACAAGGTCCAAATATGGGTAACTAATTAAATGCCATCATCACATATATTTAAATCCGTCAATGATATGGCTATGCAGAACACGGGCAGAAAGGCATTCTGCTTTTTGCCACCTATGACGTTCAAGTGCAGAATTGAAATCGCAAAACTCAAGAGAAAAATCTTTAAGGACTCCTTTGAGAGCAGCTCCACACAAACAAAATAAACAAAGGTGCACATAAGGACACTGAACGAAACCTGTTTGCTCGTTCCCATGTACGCACGATACTTAGGATAATGTTCTTATTTTGGCCCTTGTTCACTTTTGAGTCCTAGTGAGAGAGAGAATTTTCTCCCTATTCATGCACAGTACGGACATACTTTAATTAATGACCACAGAGAAAATTTATGAGACTTTATTAAACTGAATAATTTCTGTACAGTTCCAACATTCTCTCACTACAACACTACCCCGCCACTTTCTTGAAGATTAAAACATGAATTTACTGTCAAAACCTAGGTCTGAAACAAACAGATACTTTTGCTGAGTATACTTTGATCTTTCACCATTCTATTTGGACAGGACTTTCTCATGAGACTGCATTTTGACTTAACTTGTGGATTACTCAAAAGAATTCCTTTTTAATATCCCTGGCAAAGATTATTTCATGGAATTCTTAAATTTTTAAGTGTTCATTAGAAAAGTTAGCTCTTGGAAATGATTTCCGAGGGTAAAAATCACTTGTCTTGACCGGGATCAGGACCCCTCGATGTCCAGCCAAGTGCTTTAGCCAGTTAAGCTATCGAGGCCTCTTCTTTAACTCTGAAATTTTGGGGGCTTTAAATGAACGAGATGTTTTCGTGACGAAATGCCGTACATACAATGTCACAGGCATTCGTAGTCGTACGCGACGCGCCACAGTCCACGAGGTTAAAGCCAACTTTAAACACTTAGGCTGTTTTTACCTTTGACAAATTCCAAGAAATGTGAGAGATGTCACAGCAGTAACTTTTTAATGGACTCATCCGCTAATATGCATTTCAATGCAACAATTTCAGGGAGTAAAAATCATTCGCCTTGACTGGGATTTGAACCCAGAAATTACGTCATGGAAATGAATTGAAAATTGGGCTTACTGGAGCAATTTATTGCTCCGCACAGACTGATGGTGTCACAGTTCTTGGTTATATGGGCATTTGTCCGTTTACTGTTAAACTAACCAACAACACCACTGACTCACAACATTGTCACTCATCACTTGATGATTCACAGCAGAAATTTCCCAATGAATGTCAGCAGCTTAGAAGTTTATTGCCGGTAAAAACCTTAACACTAAATGGATTAAACATTTGGCAGGATTTAAAACTGTATTGATCATTTTGACTCGTTACAGTAAACAAACGACAAGCAGCACGGCCTTCTAAACACTGCAGCTTGAGGCGTACTGCCCTAGTGCGTGTATGTCGATTCAACAAACATTCGCCTTCCCCCCACTACTTAGCTTGCTACACACAAACGGAGATTACCCTCTGGACAGCCCTTGTAGATCAAATTTAGGATGAGAGTGGCATATTTCACCTCAGTTTTAGAAGATGATGATTAATTTTCTTGATAACAGAATAATTATTGGTCGCAAAATTTTCAATATTACAATATCATCATGAAGCTGAGAGATTGCAGGTAACATTTAGGCAGCTTAAATTGATTCTTCACAAAAGTTAAATTTTTCCGTGTGGAAAATTCAAGGTTGATGGATAAAATGCTATTTTGTTGTAATTACATTTGGTGCTTGGAGAGAGGCAGGGGTTGGTCAGATCTGCCTCTATCCAACTTCAAATTTACAGTTAATGGTTAAATGCTTACCATAATCATTTAAAGAAACATAATTGTCAATAGCCATATGGTTTTAGCATTTATCCTACAAGGCAAGTGACAGTGTCTCCGTAAACTGATGCACTAGTGGATGTCCTATACTAGGATGCACTCATTTTAACGTTTTATGCAAATAATCTATACATAATTATGACCTGTTAAGACAAAATGAAAGGTGATGAAAGCTTGGAAAAAGTTGCCCTATTATTGGTTGGGTAAAAAATGAGATACATTTGGACAAACATAATTAAAATAGAGCTACTGATTAATACTCCAAGGAAACTACTTTTAACCTTCACCAAATATGTTTTCTAACATTTCAAATAAAAGGATACACAAAGACAGCATATTAGATTTCCGATATAAGTAAACAAAGAAAAAAAATCATTTATTTGCGTACCATACTCTACATGACTTAGCATTAGCACTCCCATTTGCTAAGAGGAAAAAAACTGAAAATGTAACTTAATGAGAGAAAAATACAGTTAGCACCCAAAAGCAAAATTATGAAGAAAGCATCAGTAAAAAAAATACTTAAATACAACTTATAAGTTGAGAATATTTAGGCAACTATTTATGAAAACATTATTATTCCATGCATGAATAACATAGGCATATATTACCATAGAAGCAACATGCTCCCCACTAGCACTGACAAAGCCCATTAAAGTCAGAGACTATGTTTGATGCCAAAAATGGTTTCCTGATTCACCAGATGATGAAATGACATTACTGACCTACTAACTCTTTATGTACTTCATGAGTTGAAGTTTCTCCCATTTCTGAACCCAATGGAGAGAACCCAACAACTTCCTTCTACAACTCCATCCATTTTATGTACCCTTTGATTTCAACAACCAACATTGTCACTTTATAACATTCTCACTCTCAATAATTTATATCTACTGGTAATAAATACAAACACATGATTGAAATCACAATATTCTAATGATAAGCATAGATGCATGAAGTTGGTAAATTCTAAAAGTCAAAAATATGGAAGTTAATTCAATGCATAATTCTTTACTAGAATAAGAGTAAGCGGAAACATGAGCACTCTGCATCAATCAGAATGGGATTTTAAAGGACACACATAACTGTAGTTGACCTAGTGTCATAAAATACAGGATGAAATTCTTCACATGGGACATCATAAAGGGAATTTATTGTAATATGAATAGAATGGACCCTTAATGTTGATAACTTTAAAATGCTGAGTGTAAATTTTATCATAGCTCATAGTGATATTGATAATGCTAATTTATTTCCGATGACAATCCTCTTCAAATTTAAAGATTTAAGCTCTAGCTAACGACACCTTGAAAAAATTAAAGCATACTGGCATGCTCAACGGCTGCAATCTTTATGTGATAACTCCTACATCAACGAAAGTTTGCAGTGACTCCCTTCTATTTCCAATTCATGTATTGTTCAATAAGTTATTTCAGATGGGTGTTTTCCTGAGCGTCTTAAATTATTGCTCCCATCTTTAAACATGGCGATAAGAGCAATATTAAAAATTATCATCCTGAAGTCATTCAATCTTGTCTGGTAATATTAGTTGAGAGTCTTGGGATTTAATTAATCACAAATTTGAGTGATGAAAATGGCATTTAGTTTGGCAAGGTAAATTGAGGAGTAAAATGATTCTGCATATATATTATATTCCTTTTATTCATTTTAAGAAAATGCCCTTAGTAATGCTATTTTTAATTTTCCTCCTATTTTTACAATTTCAAGAATATTGCACAAATGGTAAGTGGAGAGCAAATCAATGACCGACCCCTTTATGAGTACCTATCAGGGGCCCTTGTTAATCCAGGAATTATATCAATAATTAACCAGGTAAGAATACCACCACTGAGTGACTGAGTGAATGCCTCCAGGAAGGTTGGCTTGGCTCGGGAAGCACATGCCGAAACAGGCACAATCGCAATGCCATGGATTAATTTACATTCCCTGCCATCCCAACCACTTGTTTCCCCTCACTTCAAAAAAACCTCTTCCCATTATTTTTTGTGCACTTGCTTCTAATGACAGTAGAAAACATCGTTTAGAGGTCAGGGACATGCTGCTATTTGTCCTTCTTCATTTGAAAGTGGTGCAGTTTGAAATGTTTTCATTTTCCTTCAAGTATTAGTTCCTAATAAAAAGCAGAGGGAGCATAAATCCATTGGTCATAGATTAGAATGCCGGTTGATTCCTCCACAGAGCTATTTTCAAGCTTTGGCAGGCACATTCAACGCTCTATTAATTAGGGATTTGACGCAACTGAGGGCCTCCATGGCAATCTCAGAATCCACTCAATTACTTCTCCCTCCACTTGAGGCACAAAAAATATTATTTTGTCTTTTACAGGATTCGTTTGAACTTCTGTTTATCCCTTTCTTGAATCTGTCCTTACCATGAAGGAACAAAGGGTTCTTTCTCATTTAATTAAACAGTCCACAGCCTTGTATGCATACGCAGACTGGTAGATCCAGCAATTGAAGCATGCACCTTGAGACTTTTTTCATGACATGATATTTCTTTTATCTGGTTCCAATAAATCAAAAAATAAATACCATGCACTGTACAACTAAATAAATTTGATTATACAAAATTACATTTTAATTTTTACCAACTTTGGTCTTCTCTTCACTATCCCCACAAAATTTGGCCTGGATACCCTCCCACATCCCCCAAGAGTAAACCCTGGAAACAGCCCAGCTCCCAGAGTGGAGGGATACACACGGTGGATATATCACACAGACAAGTAATGTTATAATAGGGATAAGCAGATAGACAGGAGACAGTTGTTCAGCATCAACTAATGGGTTACTTTTTCTGAAAATTTCAGGATTTGTAGAACTAATAGAATAAACTTCGTGAAATAATGTCGACTCAAGTCGGAAGTGTCAAGGACTTGATGAGAAAGATGCCTGAAAATTTCTATTTTTGCTCATTGATTATGAGTTTCGAAAAATTGAAACTGACAACCTACAAATGGTAACGACTTCAAACCTCAGTACTGTACTTACGCACACTACTATTCTAAAAAAAAGGGATTTTGATCCAAGAGTCTCTGATTTGACGTAAAACATTCTAAAATATTTCCAGTTTCTATCTGCACGCCAAGGCATTTCTTTTTCCATAAAGAATTTGACATGGATGAAGGATTTAAAAAAAAGAGCGAGTAGCCTCCGTTCCCCAGAAACATATTGAGGTCTGTCCAGAAAGTAACTTACGTTTGCATGTAGCGAGCGAAGTAGTGGGGGGAGTTGAATGCTTGCTGTATTGAAATACACACACACACACACACACACACACACACACACACACACACACACACACACACACGCAATAAGGCAGTATGCCTCAAACTGTAGTGTATACAGGACCACACCCCTTGCTGTTTGTTCACAGCAGCAAGTCAAAATGAACAATACAATTGGCAATCCCGCCAAATGTAAAATCCATTTAGTGATAAGGTTTATACCCGCTGACATTCATCAGGAAATTAATGCCATACACCAACTAAGTGACGAGAGACTGTTGCGCATCAGTAATGTCGTTAGTTTAAGAGTGAATGGACAAATATCTATCATATCCAAGAACTGGCCATCCGTCAGTTAATCTGTCACAAGGCTAGGCTGACCACTGCAGTATCACCATTGTGAACATTGGTGCTGTGGTCATTCTGAACCACTCATCTGGGTATGCCATATATATGCATCATGAGGAGATAATCCTTGGACAAGTATGCCGTGCATATACGTCACACGGATTTTATGTTCATTTTCAATGGTAATGGCCGCTGCTTTTCTTGATTTTTGTTAACGATTTGAACCGCGAAGTGAAAAGTAAAATTAGGATGTTCGCGGATGACACGGTGATCTATCGGGAGATATCTGGGGATGAGGATCGTTTTATTCTAGCGCAGGATTTAGATTGCATTACTTAATGGTGTTCTAACTGGGGATTGACTCTAAATTATAATAAATGTTCAGTGGTAAATTTCTTTAAAAGATCAACGGGATTTGCTTACAAATTAGCTGGAGGTGACCTAGCAGTAGTTGATACGGTAAAATACCTAGGTGTCACATTCACAACAGACTTAACTTGGGGGACTCACATACGTAAAGTCTGAGGTCAAGCTTATAAAAAATTGGGATTTATTAGACGCATTGTCGGCAAAAGTGACTCGAAGGTCAAGGAACGTTGTTACCACACTCTTCTAAGGCCTCATTTAGAATACGCATGCAGCGTGTGGGATCCGAGTGAAAAAGGTCTCATTCGGGAAATTGAGAAGGTTCAACGCCGGGCAGCCCGTTTTGTAAAAAATTCCTACGATAAAACGCAAAGCGTCACCGAAATGCTCATGGATTTGGGCAGTGTAGATATAATGCCATGGTATTTCGTCACGCAACTGCCGCCACTCGCAGATTTACCCAATGAGTTCACTTTCTGCCCATTAGATGGAACTTCAGACATTTTCTTGCGTCCCTATGCGTCTTTTAGCGAAGCTATGTCGCTGTCTTTGGGTTGCATTCTCATTGCCCTTTCTTTAGATATGTGAAAGTCAGTCAGGCTATGTATGGAATTTTTTGATTTATACGGGAAAAGACAATGTATTCAGACAAATGTAAAGAAGAGAATGTCACCGCCAGGATCATCCTTGATTTAGCAGATAATCGGCTAGGTAAGGGCCATAATATATATTCAAACAATTTGTACCCTAGCCCTAGATTAGTGGACACGTTATCTGAGAATAGAACGGATGTGGTTGGGATTATGGGTAAAGAGATGGAGATGAAATGGAAGGACAAAAGAGATGTGATAATGGTGAGCACATTTCATGGAACTGAAATGTGCATAAGGGAAAAATGTGGTACAAGACTACAGTACAGAATATGGGTTGGGTTGATAGAAGCAATGGACTCATGAACACGTACAAATTTGTGAGATATCGACCAAAGAAATACTATCAAAAAATATTTCCGCACTTGATGGACATGAGAATGTTGAATGCGTATGCCATTTATAAAAAGAATAAGAGGGAAACTGAATCGAAAAGAGTTTCTATTCTCGCTCGCTGAAATATTGATAGCGAAGCATGGGAAAGATGCCCAAATTGTCCAAGGAAGGCCATCTAAACCCCCTAGGCCATCTCGCCTTACCGAGAGATATTCTATTGATACTGTCTCCCCAGCAACCAAAAAGCGCCCCGGGAAAAGATGTAATGTGTGCCACAAAGCGGGGGAAAGGAAGGAAACAAATGTTGGTGTTCTGATTGTGTCCTGCTCCATGTTTCAGAGTATAACATTCTGATAATGATTTATAAAAATAGATATTCATTGAATTTAAAAATAAATCCTTTTTTTGTGAGTAAAACTAATAGATGCACAGCAAATTTAAAATAAAGGTTATGATATTCCATACACTTTTTTTTAGAATTTCACTTCTCTTCATGTTTGCTTCAAACAATTTCATTTCGACCGGTAGTTTTTATTTTTTTATTTGATGGTTGCATAAAAAGAAAAGTGTTTTTGTGTAGAAATGAAGAATTGTAATCGTTTAAAAAATGTTCACTCAAGAAGAGTAAAGAAAAAAAAAGAATTAATATTTATGTGTCGTTGCCTATGTTGCCCCACTTAATTTTATAAAATTTCTAACATTGTAATTTACATGTTGCCAATTTGTTGAAAAGTTCTTTTACCACTGATTAAACCATATATCTTAAATACCATTCATTCTACACTAACGTTTCCATTAATTGTACGAATTAGTAAATTGTAATTGTTTATAACTTTGTTAAATAATCAATGTTTATCATTGATATAAAAATTTAAACAATATTTTTTCATCATTTCAAATGACCACTGAAAACATTCGTTTTATACTGCAAAAAAATAATACAATGTTTGTGATTAATCATCCTACAACAAAAATAGAAATTTGAGCTCAGTGTAAAATTAAATACCCACCACGAGAATTGGACATGGAAAAATTAAATACCCAGATGAGTGGTTAAACTGAGAATGTACCACAGGCCCACTCTGCCTTCACTCATCACTCTTCCGCCTCCGTACACACTTCATAAAGTTGCCTATGAATATTTCAATTGGCTTGTGGTTTTTTGCCAGTAAAAACCTAATCACACTTCACAACTGGAGGGATTTTCCATTGCAGCGTACATTTCAATATTTTGCAGTGAGCCAAACCTCTCACAAAAGTGTGAGAAGACCCACAGTCTGCTCACACTATCACGGCAGGATGCGTGCACTGAGTATAAGGATGTTTAGACACACCAAGATGGTGAATCTAGCCCTACCCACCGCCACGCAAGGCTGAAACATAAGTTACTTTCTTGAAAACCCTCGTAAAATCTTGGGAGGAGTGTCACACAATAGAAAAAATTACCAATACTTTAATTGAATCGATTTAAATTATATTGCAGCCTAATAAGGCCATTACAGTGTTTAGGTTTTAACATAAATACTGTTGCATTGCCACATGCAAATGAAATTTAGCAATAAGTGGAAACTAACATCATATTTCAGAACCCAGCTAATTCATATATTATGAATGAATAAGGATTTTGTGGTTAGAATGGATAAGAGAAATAGAAAGATTGAGAATAAAAATAACTTTAAAAAACAGAATGGACTTGATATGAGAATTGGCATTTAGATATACATTTCCATTTTCTACATGAAATGAATGTAAACATGAGCTGAGGTCAAAAGGCATACATTAAGATCAATGAATCATGAAATTCTATTTTCAAAGTTCCTTAATACCATTTATGTAAAAATGCCGAAAGAATCCAAGCATATTCCTTGTATTATACATATTATAAGATATTATACTATAAAAAACAGGGTTACTACTTTGGACCCATGAGGATATAAAACAGAAATACCATGTGGTTTTTGGCCACATTCAGAAAACCCTTGAAAAGTTATACTTCACCTCCAGATATATCAGATTTGTTTCTAGAATTTCTCTAAATAGTTTTATCCAATGATAAAATTAATATTAAAATTATAATAAAATGATCATAGCTTGGCATTTCCTCTTGGCAACAACTAATTGTTAACTATATTTGTCATAATAATTTAAACAACAAGTAATAACATAAATTTTTATCAGTGCATATTGTTCAAGATGGATTGCCCTATTTGTTTAGAAGGAAAAATCCATAACTGATACTTGAGGCTATACTTGAGGGTCATCTCAAATCAAATCAGTGGAATAAACTAGCTTACAATTGCGATCAAAGATCTGGAGACCTGCCAAAATCATTCACAGCAAAAGGGCTGACTACCTGAGTCTTGGATTCACCCCAGAGAAATTTCAGAATTTCTGCTATTTGCTGACACGTAAAACAGTTTTCTATTAATTAGAGATTTTTATATGAAATAAAGAATAGA
The DNA here is from genome assembly GCF_022747635.1 of Hetaerina americana. Classification (NCBI taxonomy): domain Eukaryota; kingdom Metazoa; phylum Arthropoda; class Insecta; order Odonata; family Calopterygidae; genus Hetaerina; species Hetaerina americana. The sequence continues at coordinate 3,116,181 of NW_027286919.1, forward strand.
CACACATTGATTACATACTTATTTCTATACACTTATGCTAACAAAAAAATTATCATGAAAGTTTCAAACAGTTGCAATAAAAATATAAAAATATTCTGTTTAACTAAGAAGAAACACAGTTATCATCCCAAAGGTCGGTTTGGTAGGTGACGGTAGAGTTCACCCGGTACTAAGCCCTACACGGCATGTGTAATTCACACATCAGGGTACGGGGGCCAGTTCCTTTCCCTGTGCCAGTTATGGTTTCCCAGGAAAATCTGGCACCAGAAAAAATCAATAGCTTGGGTGAAGCTGCAGGTGCCCAGAGTGCCTTGCCCCGGAATCGAACCCAGGCCCTCCGGTCACCAGTCCAATACTCTATCCCTGGACTACCGTGACCCATTCTGATTAAATAATCACTAAAATACAATCCAGAATGGAAGTGAAACACTACGGACATATAAAGCTTTCCTTAACCCAAGCATTGCATTAAAACTAAAATCCATGTGCCCGTACGTACATATAAAATTGAAAAAAAGTGAGAGAACACTAAAAACATAAAAATTAAAGCATGTAGCTAACTTGTACAGTCCTAAGAATTAATATTTATGGTATAAAACCTGGGATAAGGAACAAAATATTTAAAACTCTCTTAAAAGTAGAGTTACTTCACATGGGAACTGGTTATTTAGGTGTCGAAATTCATTTGGCCTTGAGAACCAAAATCTAAAAACCTGAAATGGAGGAAAATGTTTAGGGATTTATTTTGTAGAAATCATACATCACGGAGATAATGAAAACACTTGGTTTGATCCACTTGATGCCATATCTATAACTGGATATAACCAAGTATTTTCCTTCTCTCCATCTATTACCTGTGCCAAGGCATTGTGCTGAATATTATAACATACTCAAAGCCACAGAGATTTTACATTATTTTATAACTGGATGCTTTCCTGACTGTTGGTAATAAAGTGCTTTTGCATCAGATACCATGTTTAACCAATATAGAATTGGCTGGCAATCAAAAACCATAGGCATCAGTGACGGGCCAATATTGAAATATATCCCATCCTATGAATATGTTGTTATATATTAACAATACGCAAACCTAATTAACATCGTGATTATAGCCACATTATTTTGGAACCCACAAGGTATACTCTATAATTGCTATTTAAAAAATATAATATTGACATTTATTTTCCCAATATAGTATCCCGATGGATTGAGAAGATAAATAAATTGCAAAATACACACATTTCAATTTGATTTTCTTTTGCACACTACCATGCAACAGTAAATCTCTCATAAAAATGTGATGGCTTTGATGAGAAAAAAATTGCTCACAGTTACAATATAAATATTAAACAAGCATAGACACATAATACACCATGTATAAACATCAGGAAAGTCAAAATCAAGTTTACAATAGGTACAAGAACAGGATTTGGAACTAAAAATCAACCATTACCAATCAGAGGTAGTTGAAATGAATGAATAAAAACAAATTACTCACTCAGAAGATGAGAGACTGACTTCGGAGAGGCGGTTATGTTCAGAGCTGGAAGTGTTGCGACTGAAATTCTTTCTCATGGTCACTGACTGCGGGATCTCAAACTTCAAGTCACACGTCTGAAATGATAGGGCATTTGGAATTGTAAAGCATGGCATGCTATTAACACAAACTACCATTTATAGACTAGAGCGCAACAACAGCCAGGCACGGCAACATACATGGGCCAAAGAGGTGTGAGATTTGAGGAAAGAATAGTAGAAGGGAAATTGCATGCCAAGAGAGGATCACATACCCTATGCCCACCACCTTCAGCTCACTTTCTCCTCCAACTGCAACCCCTCCCCAACCCAAATTTCCCCACAATGCCATTCTAATCTGCTGCATATTGTAACACTGTGTACTGGATGATGTCACAATGTGTCAGAACCAAGGTGAAACTAAATACAAGCCATGCGGAAAACATCTTTCCTTATTTCAATTCAAGGACAGAAGGCTTATTCTCATAAAACTTTCAGGGTTGCGTTTCCACCGGACAATAGATTGGTATGCTAATTTTAACACCAAAAGAAGGATATTACTCACACATACTGTTTAGAGTCGATGAAGTGAGCTTTTCAAAATAAGTGAAATACTTTGAAATCACCCTCTCCTTGCTCCTAACATTGGGAAAATAAGTAAGTAATATAATCAGTGCTGCTTTGAGGAAAAATGTGAATTCTATGAAATCCCATCTTAAAGAGTTATGCCTCTAAAATACTCTTCCAAACCAAAACCTAACCCTCCTCTAAGAAATCTCTAGCCCTTCTATAAGGGACATTTTATTTTGCTTCTTTTATTGACTTGCATTTCTTGTTTTTTCCTGGAGGGGCTTGAGGCAGCTTTGGTGCATTTATTGTTTTCTCCTGGAGGACAATGAAGAAGCACAGCCAAACAATCACTAACTTGCAACTTGGAATATTTCTGCTCCCAAGACATTAAATTTTTTTGCAATGGTTTGTCACAAAAAGGTATATGAGATTTGTGAAATTATTATTATAGGTATTCTGCTGATTAAGGTAGGTTTTGAATGGACATAGACTATAAAAGAATGCTCCAATACATTTACCTACCTCTCATAACAAAAAAGCATAATATGGCATCCAACATTACATACAGTAAGTCTCTGATGAATTCTGCATACTTCCTTCTTCCCATTACTCCATCCAACGTCCCTATCCTATTCCTTCCCTTTCCTTGTTCGCCTAACGTCTTCCTCTCTATCGCAGCCTTCAACATCTCACTGCCAATCAATTTTCCCTCCATACATTATTTCTTCTAATAATACCTTATCCTACCCCACCTTCCTCATTTGTTTTCTTCTCTGTCCATTTCACCTTCTCCATTCTTCTCCACACCCACATTTCAAAAGCCTCCAGTCTACGTCCATCCTCCTGCTTCAATGACCACGTTTCCGTGCCATACATAACCACAATCCATATCAAAGTTTTAACGAGCCTTTTCTTAACATCCTTACTCAACGTCCCTGTCATCGAGTCCCACCTCCTTGTGCAAGCTTCTTTTCCTAATGCAATTCTTTTCCTTATGTCCCTACTACTTTGACCGTGTTGGTCTAAAACACTTCCAAGACATTCAAACTGCTCCATCTGTTCTAATTTTTGCCTCCAATTTTGACGTTTAGCTTAGCCTTTCTCCGACTGGAAAACCCCATAACCTTTGATTTGTTTACATTTATTCTAATCCCATATCTATCGCACTGATTTTCCAATGAGCTCAGCAAAGTTGGTTAACCCCCTGCCTGACTGACAAACTAAAGCTTGGTCATCAGCAAACCTTATTGATTTTACCATTTCCCTGCTGACTTTCTTTTCTACCTCCAGTTCTTCCCATGCTTCTTTTACCATTTCCTCTGCATACAAGTTGAACAGCAATGGTGATAATGGACAACTCTCCCTTACACCTCTTCCTAACACTGCCCATCCGGGATCTCCATCTCCCACTCACACCTGAGCAGTCTGAGACATGTACAGGTTGCAGATTAGCCTCCAGTCCCTCCAATCTATTAATATTTTCTGCAATACATTCATTAAATTTTTCCAATTTACTCTATCACACACCTTGAAATGCACAAAACAGAAAAATGCATCCGATTGTATTTGCCCGTTTTTAATACAATGTTCCTCTCTATTAATGGCCTCATAACTACTATGGCATAACGTGTGCCTCTCCCCTTCCTGAACCCAAACTGATCATCCCCTAAGTAATCATTTGCCCTACTCTTTATACTTTTGTTTATGATTCTTAGAACAACTTAAGCTGGGTGGCTTAAATCAAACTTATTGTTCTGTAGTCCTCACCTGATGTAGCCTTTATCTTTTTTGGAATAGGAACTAACACTGATCTCATAAAGTCTTCTGGCCAGATTCCTTCCTCATAGATAGTACGAATCAGTCCATATACTCTTCCTCCCACATTTCCCTAAACCTTTCAGTAGTTTCCCGAGAACGTTGTCCATCCCCACTGCCTCTCTTTGATTTCAATTCCCTTTCAGCCATTTTTATCTTGGCATCCATTATGCCTGGACCTAAGCTATCTTCATCCAAATCACATTTTCTTCCTCAGTCTAACCTTGCTGGCCTAATGTCTTACCATATAGTTGCCCCTATGTATCCCTTCCATCTCTAATGGGCCTTTTCTGGTTCCATTAATATTTTTCCTGACACATCTATGATTGTTGATGAAGATTTTCCCTTCTTACTTCCAGACAATGCTTTTACCTTCTGGTGCAGTGCACCAATTTCCCCCTTCTCTGTAAACTTATGATATCCTCGTACTGCATCTTCCATAATGCTTCTTTCACCCATTTCTTTCGCAACTCAGTTTATTATTTCACTCTTCACACTTCCATGTACCTAACTCTTTGTTTATATTCTTCCATTTCCTTCTCGTCTATCTTTGCAATCATTTCGTCCATAATCCATGGTTCCCTTGTCATCTGCCCATTTACTATTCCTATAGTTTCTTTTATGGCTTTCGATATCCCTTATTTGATATATTCCAATTTTTTTTAGTACCCAGCTCCCTTTCCTCACTCATAATTTTCCCTACAGTCTTTTTATACTCCTTCCTTGTCAATTTGGTTAATGCTTTATGTTCCCTGTGTCCTCTTTTTGTTTAAATGTTATATAATCAATTAATTGTTAATTTTTATGACGTCAACTGGAGGAAATATTCCCACATTCAAAATAAATTTGTCAGGTAAACTGAACTTTGTCTTCTAAGTTTTCCATGTAGATCTAATTCTACCATAATCTGGCAGTGCTCATCCGTGGCTAATGAAATTTTTCATTCCTAAGCATTAAAATAAATACGTACACAGCAAACTGGAAAGTTCTCTCACCTTTTTCCCATACTTGTGTTCTATGTTAGCTCTCATTTCATTGAAGCATTGTTCCAATCTTTGTTGAAAAGGCTGGAGAGACGGTGGTGCACGTTGACCATGAAGCTGAATACCTATTTCCAAAAGAGGTATCTGCTCTGCAATCAAGTTCTTCAGCTTTTCTATACTTCGCAGATCCTCGGGATGATCCGTGGCATAGTCACTAGTGAAAAATGCCTGCAAATAACAAAAATAAGATGTGATGGCAGTTATATGTGCCCTTGATAACTGATATTTTTTCAATGCACAACATCTGATGTTGAAACCAAATTGAGAAAAATATAAAAATTCTTTCAGCAATTGAATGCGGATTGATTCTTGCTGGAAAACAGATATCAAAGCCATGTAAAATTGAATCACATTAAATCAAAACAATATTTCCAATGTGATAAATGAGTCAAGATATTCATAAAGAAACCATAGCTTATTGGACCTTATTTGTGAATCCTGCTGATGAGTGAAAATTAATGCATACATACAAGGAAATATTTTGTCAATTGAAATAAAATCTTGCCTTTTCTGATCCCCCATGGAATCTTGAACACTTTGCAATGGATATTACCATCTTCCACAACATTTTAGCGCAGAAATATATTAGAATAAATGTTGTTTCCACAACCAATGTTTTGCGTTTCAATTCCTATTTATTTATTTTATTTATTTATCGACTTAATTGGGCGAGGTTGAGACTAACAGTCCCTTCTTCCACCTAACCCTACATTACATACATTATATTGAACACATTCACATACAACCAAGCCCTAGATGGAAATCCACCTAGGCGGGAATCAAACCCGCGACCTTTGGGTTGGTAGGCGAGGACGTTGCCCCGCCGCCACCAAGGCCGGTAATTCCTATTCCAGTATAAATAAACAGAGGACCCAGGAATCAAAGAATTTAACAGACCCATCACTAGTTAAAACCAATCCATGAGTAAATTCTTACCTTCTCATAGTTTGCCACTCCACCATTGACGGCTGCATCTACTATCCCATTCAGTTTCAAACTTAGAGGATTCAAATGCAATGATGCATCATTACGATGGGCTACAATAAGATCCTTCAGAACCTTTTCCGTTGTTTCCATTGTCTCAATGGCATTTTGGAGAGGACTTATTTCATAGGTATCAGCGGACGTGACAGGAAACCATCTCAAAATTCCTGGCAGAGGATAAGATGTCACAAGTACTGTCCGAGCCAGCCACAGACTAGCAAATTCATTCTCCTCGGAGTTAGCGTTGGAATTGACATCACCGGCCAAGCCTGCAGTTGACCTCCTGACTTTATTCGGATCCTTCCGACGAATGGGACGGGAGAAACGAAACTTCTGAACATCATTCACACGGTGATACCTGATTATTTGCTCACACACTGGTTTTCCTGAGAATCGCTTTCGTTCATCCATGACTGGGTCAACCTTGTTGATTTGGACATCTTCAGAGGAATGTTAAGATTAGTACACATGTGATGGTGAATTAACCATAAAGCAAACAAGTGAGTGATCATTTATAGAAATATAATTTATATTTACCATCAAGGTTGAATACTCTAACCAAAATTGTTTGCTTTAGTGCATCAAATAAACACAAGGTAATTCTAAAGTAGGTCAAAAAGCAGTGAACTGGAGAGTGGGTTGGTGCAGTGGCTAGTCTACTGGATTCTTACTCAAAGGGTCCAAGTTTGAATCCCAGTGCAAACAGTTTTCATTGGCATCCCAATAAAAATTGCCTTGGCTGCAACGTGCAGAGAACTTCAAGTGCAAGCACTCTGGTGGTCGGATAAGATGCTAATCTGTGTACTCTTTGGCGACATTCATTTAGGGTGGGCTAACGTAGAAAGTGGACCTTCCCCTATTCTCTGAGACTACTACCTCTTCCACACAACCGCCACCTATCTCCATGGTGCAGATGACCTTATCTGCAGGTCATACAGGTATTCCCTAATAATTACACCCAGCAGTGAACTGTTGCGTACTTACATTCGTAGGCTTTCCTCAATGGTTTTAACTATAAATAAATTGTCAGTGAATTAATAGGGACGGAAATTGATAGTGATTGAGTATCTGATTTTTCCAAGTGGTAAAAAATAAATAGAGTAAAAGCCATAATTAAATTTGGAAACAGGTTCTGAAATGTGTGACCAATAGTTCACCAATATTATCACGGGGCACTTGCTTACATGTTTCAAAACATCAAGTGCATAGCCAAGGCCTATCTCATCTTTCATAATTTAATCCATATTTAACAGTTAGAACACCTAAAATTTTAAGAATCTAAAACATAATTTTGGCCACAAGAAAGGGAAAAAAAGTAGAATATAGGTAAATTTCACAACAAACTATTATTTTGAAACAAGCAATAATAATATATTAAATAATGCCGGAAAAGGATACATTGATGAGGGGATTCAGTTATTTCATCCCCTGGAGGAGTGAGTTTATTCATTAACTCAGCATTTGGGAGCTGGTTAAGAGTTCGGCTACAGAAATCACTCAGTCTTTCATACGGCTTCCCCCTGTAGATGAACACCTAAGTGAAAAAACATAGAAAAATTGCAATTTAGTGAACTCATTCAAAGAAGTATTTACCTAGCTTTGTAAGGACTGTGGGGAGGTTGGGATTCTACTTCTGCTAGCAACAATTCAGATATGATTTCATATTGACTACTGCCCATGCCAAAATAAATACCGTTATTCCCAGCACATAAGATGCACTGTGATTTTTTAGGTTAGAATTTATAAAAAAAATTCTTGAATCCGACAGAAAAGCATCAACGCATTTCAATGTAAAAACTTCAAACAAAAAATATAGAACATTTACATGAAAGAAATAGCAGCCTTATCGTTGTTTAATCATCACAGAATCCCAAAAATCTGTCATCACTGTTGCTAAATCATTCAGCAGTTATTTTCACTGGGGTTGTCTTTTCCTCACACACAATGTCATCTTCACTTCCTCCAAGGGCATTGCTAATTCCACATTTTGCGAGAGACATAATGATAGTCCCACTTTTGACATTCTTCCAGGGCATTTTCAACCAATCACAAATCCTGGAAATCGACATGTTTCATTCTTCCCATCCATGGGACATCATGAGTTGGTTGGTGCCTCATAACCTTTCTTTCATATTCAAGAGAGAGTTTTTGTGTTATTTTAGATCTGTTGCAAACACAGAGATTATTTCTTGTTTCTGTGTTCTGAAGAGCAATTCACAACTTCAAGATTAAATGAAATACATGATCTTCCTTAAGATACCTCAAAAACCCATGTTTAGAAATGAAGAGAAATTTCCACATGAAGAGAGGTTGGCAACAAGATGAAAGTATTATTTTATTTCCAATGTTTGGGCCCATAACCTTTGGGCATTGCCAGTCGGCAGATGGCTGCAGGCAAAATCAGTCAGCCAGTCGGCAGATGGTGACCAAACATGTATCGTGCTAGGTTTAGCACCAGAGGGCAGTAATAATTTGAATAACTAGCAACTGATTGAATCTGAGTTACTGAAATGATACGAGCTTATGTTTCTAAGCTGCTTGTGTGGGTGGTCTGTAGGATTTATGCTTTGCTTTCATATTAATTAGTTTTAAATGTATATTGTTGTTATGGTCAAATTAGCAAACGGACATAGTTAATTTTTGTACCTAATATATGATTACACTGGTGACTTGACAACATCTAGTATGCTCTAAGACATTTTTCAATGAGTTGCTACAAAGTTAAAAAATCAAATATTGAAAACCCTTGCATTAAAAGATTCCATGCTGAACCTAATACAAGATATGATACATAACATCCAGTCAATAATTTTGAATGGTAGTAATATAGTGCATTCACTAATATTGATCATTAAAAATGCCAAACTTATCATTTATTCAGGATTATTAAAAATCACTAAAAAAAGACATTTATTTCTTGAGGATGAAAAGTTGTTTGATGAAAAAAATAATTACATTGATATTCTACATATTCAGAATTATCTAAACTAGCAAGTATGAATGGTACTATGTGTTCGATTAGGGAGTACACTTAGCTTCAAATCTCATGCTTTTTCAAAATAAATAACACTCAACTGAAGAGATTTTACTGTGTTTATAATGATCATAGGGGAGGAAGAATTCATAGTTAAGAACTTGCAGTCTTCATAAAAACCTTAGCAATAGAACAATTACAAGGCATACACTACAACAGAATCGCAAATACTGAAGCCCTTAGTGGGGGAGGAAAACCCAGTTCAAGACTTCGGGAACAGGTGAGGGGGGGAGGCGGCAATAAAGAAGCTGGTTTTTGAATAGTCAAACAAATTTTGCAAATGAGTGAGAAAGATGATGTTTTCCCAAGATTTCTCAATATTCTCTTCAACAACACCACAAATATTTCCGTTGACATCAGTGTACAAGGTTTGTATAAAAAGTATCACTCACAATTTTTTCCAGAAGAGTGCATTAAGTGCTGAATTCAGATTGTCAGTCAAGTGTGCACATGATCGCAGATATCGTATTATTGGCATTGATAAGACAGTGACTGTGGACACCATTGTCACTGAAAATTTGATAATGCAAAAAATGTGCTCAACTTATCCTGAAGGTCTTTGGACGTATGACCAAAATAGCAGAGTCGAGTGTGTCTGCTAGTGAAGACCTTCTGCTGCGACAATTCCCCAACCCCCCCTACTTGGCAACCCCCCCTACTTGGCAACCCCCCCCTACTTGGCAACCCCCCCTACTTGGCAACCCCCCCTACTTGGCAACCCCCCCTACTTGGCAACCCCCCCTACTTGGCAACCCCCCCTACTTGGCAACCCCGCCTACTTGGCAACCCCCCCTACTTGGCAACCCCCCCTACTTGGCAACCCCCCCTACTTGGCAACCCCCCCTACTTGGCAACCCCCCCTACTTGGCAACCCCCCCTACTTGGCAACCCCCCCTACTTGGCAACCCCCCCTACTTGGCAACCCCCCCTACTTGGCAACCCCCCCTACTTGGCAACCCCCCCTACTTGGCAACAGCAGACTATTTCCTAATCCAAAAATTAAATCCTCCCTCAATGGACATCACCATGGGACCCTAATTGCCGTCAAAGAAGCTTGCACGCATACCCTAAACAACCTTCCGGAATCCGCCTACCAGAGAGACTTTGAGTCGTGGAGAAGCCGCTGGCAAAAGTGTGTCATTGCTCAAGGGTCATGTACTTGGAAGAATTTTGGGGAATTTAATGGCAATATCTGAAATAAATATTGTTTCCATAACTTTTCCCGATACTTTTAATACAAACCATGTAACCCATAAAATCAAATACTTCACAGGTCAATGCAACAATTTAAGTGTAAAAATCATTCGCCTTGACTGGGATTCGAACCCAGATCCCTCAATATCCGGTCGAGTGCTTTAACCACTTAAGCTACCGAGGCGTCCTCTTAAACTCTGAAATTTTGGGGCTTTTAAAGGAACAAGATGTCGTGACGAAATGCCGTACATACAATGTCACAGGCAGTCGTATTCGTGCGCGAAGCGCCACAGTCCACGAGGTTAAAGCCAACTTTAAACACTTATGGTGTTTATACTTTGACAAATTCCAAAGAAACTGCGGGAGATGCCGCAACAGTAACTTTTAACGGAGTCATCCGCTAATGTGCATTTCAATGCAACAATTTCAGAGCGTAAAAATCATTCGCCTTGACTGGGATTTGAACCCAGAACCCTCAATATCCGGTCGATGGCGGCATCTCCCGCAGTTTCTTTGGAATTTCTTTGGTACTTCACAGGTATTAAAACATTTGTATTTCATATTCATAGTTTGAAATTTTTTAAATTATATACTATAATTGTAAAAATTTCTTAAGTAACCAAAACAATATTGAAAACATTTTAATTTCAGCTTAATACAATGTCTTAAACTCATCTATTCTGAATTGCAATAGTTTTATGACAAGTTTTCTTAAAAAAATTGGAAATAGATATATTTGAGGCAATATAGCTTCAATATACATCATATGATATACATATATAATAAACTTATAGCAACACGATAATTACTTTGTTTTGCAGAAAGGCAGGAAATCCTCGACCATAGTACGCCACGCGGAAATATTCAGGCTCGGGACGCATTTGTTTCATTATACTGTCATAGTACTGTGACATCTTCTTCAAAAGCATACTGAGCTGATTGTAGTCATATGTTTCCACTTCATACTCCTTTACAAGTTCTTTACACACATCCAAAGCATACTCCCACATCTGGAAGGTCACAATTAAGTCATACTTTTACTTACAAAATAGCAACCAGTTCCTAAAGAGAATAGTTGACATTTCCAAGAGCAAATGATTTAAAATAGGAATATATGAGCACACAATTTTTTCTTCAGCTGGGTTCACAGGAGCACCAACCAAAAGAGCTTGATCATCAGGTATAATGTGCAGTTAACATCATTACGCAAGGAATCACCTCAACTGCTCTGGTCAAATGACACAAATTTATTTTAATGAATGGTGTACGTGAACTAATCAAATATCACCAGAGACTTTGAATGAAGATGCCATTTGCCACCATTTTATCAGAAAAAATATAAAAGACTATTCATTGAGATTATTCTCTTGCTTGTGCTTTAACAATGAGTAAACCTATTTTAAATGAAACATGATTTCATAGTTTTAATTATTAATTAAATTAATGAAGAATCAAATATATTTTCTATAATCTCTGGGATACTGATAAGCACAAATGAATCCACTAAAATGAACATACCTTTCCCTTGTCGAAGTAGTCTATGATGTCATAATACAAACTCTCCTTGAGCTCTCGGTGAGTTTGGCAGTTAGGATAACGATTGGATTTCAGGAGGGGAGGAAGTGAGTTATCCGACCAATTTAGTAGTTTGCTGTGCAATCTCAATGTAAATGCTGCTTCTGTGTAATTGTCACATTCAAGATGCAAATCGCATAGCTTATTTACATATCGAATATACATCTCTTTGCGATTAATTTCACTGTAAAAGTCCTGCAAGAATTAAGAAGGTGCATTAATAAAGGCAAATATAAATTATACTTAAATTATTATCAACTAAGAACTAGAATAAAGGACTGAAAATGACTAATGAGTTTCAAATGCATACTGATTAGACTAATTAGGGCATTCTATTTACAAGTGTAAATGCAAAAAACCACTTAGGCTGTGGTTGGCAGGACAACAGTATTACTGTGTTCTGCCATTACAAATGAACAGTGTGGGACCTTAAGTATTAGCCTGCCCACTGGCATTGTTGAGTGATGGTAATGAGCAAGCCAATGAATTTTTTTCTTAAGTGATGCGTAATTTTGTGATTTTTACAATGGTAGATAGGCATTTTATTTTCTGTTGGAAAAATTGGGCACTGAAACTGTGGAATGATGCAAAAGAGCTTCCAAAAATGGCACTGAGCAGACAACACAGATTTTTGTGTGATTGAGCACATTCGAAAAAGAATGAACCGTTGACTGAAGACCAACCTTGAACAGGATGTCCCTCAACCTCAAAAATGGATGAAAACATCATGAAAATTTGCAGATTGGTAATGCAAAACGGAAGGAGAACTACTGACGAACACGCAGGTTTGTCTGGGTTGTCCTGGAGTTGGCACCAGGGCTTATAGAATGAGGATTTGAAAATGAGAGGAGTTGCAGCTTAATTTGGGCCTTATCTTCTCAAAGCTGATCAAAGAGAGGACCAAATCAATGTGTATCTTTGACTGAAAGATCAGTTGAACATTGACTGGGACTTGTTTTCCAAAGTCATTACACATGACAATACCAGGCAGTATGGGTATTACGCTAAAATAAAACAGCAATCTAGTCTGTTCATTCACCTAAACCCAAAAAACCATGGCCACTGAAATCAAACATCAAATAACTGCATATTTCTTATTTTGAATGCAGAGTCCATTCTGCTGGGTCATTCTGATAACCAGGCATTCCACCAAATACTTTCAAATCATTTGCGAGATGCTATTAGAGGAAAATGCCCAGCAATGTAGCAAAGTATGGTGTGGATGAAATTCACCTACTATTCTACTCCGCCTAATCTGCAAAGCTGTCTTTGATAGCTTGACCCCACTTTCCCACACACCCATCACATTCACCCTATTCTTATTTATTTATTTAATAATTACGTTGCAATTAGGCAAATGTCCTGATGGAAATGGTCAAGTTTGGTCAATGATCACTCTTACAAGGAGAAATACACACATACACACACTAGAAAAACAGATAGGAGACAAAATATTCTTACATACAATGACACTTCCACATCACATACAAACAAACTTCCACATCACATACAAAATGCCATCCACATTACATACAAACAATGTTTTAATAACTACAATGAAGTTTATCACCCAGTGGCTGCTTTAGATTTATTCTTAGAACTCCTAAAATTGGATGGAAAGGGCTCAAACTAACCTCCAGACAGCTGGTTCCAATCAACAATAGTTCTATTTAAAAAAGAGTATTTTTCTTATTAGTTTTTTGCATCCTTATTTTTATTTTGAAACTATGGCTGTTTTTTCCCTTTAAGTTAGCCTTTTCTATCCCTTGCCATAAATCTTCTCACACTTTGTCCTTACCAACAATTCTATACATCGTGCCTAGCCTACTCCTTTTTCTTCTATTTTTCAAACTCTCCCATTTCAGTATATCTAACACTTCTGTGACACTATCTGTTCTTTTGTACCTTCCGAGTACATATCTTGCTGCCTTTCTTTGAACTTTTTCTATCTTTTTAATACGTCCCACCTCATATGGATCCCATACTATGGACGAGTATTCTAGGATAGGGATAACCAGTACCTAAGATGCTTTTTCTTTTGTGGCTACGCTACTTCCTTTTAAATTTCTCATTACCCAATGCAATACTTTAAATTCATTCTGTGTCAAATTATCTACTTGGACTTACCACCCAAGATCTCTAGTTAAGTAAATGCCTAAATATTTGCAATGACTGCTACATGGGATTCTTTCTCCAAAGAGGGTGTAAATTTCCATTTCTACATTCTTTTTATTTGAAAAATGTATATGCTTACTCTTACTTATATTAATGCCCATATTATTATTTGTAACCCAGTCACCAAGGCGATCGATGTCATTTTGTAGTATTACGCGGTCATTTACATGCTCTACCCATCTGTATAGAATGAAGTCATCAGCAAAGAGTCTTATTTGGGAATGTAAATTGTTTGATAGATTGTTTACATAAATTAGGAAGAGTAATGGCCCTAGAACACTGCCTTGAGGAACTCCTGCTAAAACGCTCGCCTCATTTGAAAATGTATCCCCTAATTTTAATAATTGAGTTCTACCCCTAAGAAAATTTTTTATCCATTGTTTTACCCTCAAATTCAATGGTAACGAATTCAACTTAAATAATAATTTGAGGCACTCAGTCAAAAGCTGCCGAAAAATCAACGATTACAGCATTCAAATCCTTTCCTTCATCTATTGTGTTGCCAATATATTGGGTAAATCCCGAAAACTGCATTTGACACAAGTATCCCGTTCTAAAACCATGTTGGTGTTTGAATAGCCATCTATCTTTTGTCAACCATTCCTGAATGTAGTCAGCAATTCTTTTTTCCCTTATTTTGCAAACAACTGAGGCTAATTTTATATCCCCTTTCTTGAAAATTGGTGTAATAATTGCTTTTTTCCAATCATTGGGCAAGGCATCATTATTTAAAGTTACTTTGAATAGATGACTCATGTACAAAGCTATTGCGGTATCACCCAGTTTTAGAATGTCAATTGATATATTATCTGGTCCCACTGACTTATTTTTCCTCATCTTCCTTATTTTTTTCATAAAATACAGGTCCTCTACAATAATACCATTTGTCGAGGGCAGTGAGCTATTTGGTGTTGTTATGCTGATGAAGTTCTCTGTCGTTTCTGAGCTATTTAGGCAAGCCTTACTTTCCTTTTTGTTATCTATTCCCTGAAAAACATCCGTAAAGCAGGAGTTGTACATATTTGCTATTTCTACAGTGTCTGCTATAATGCCATTTTCCTTAGTTTTTAATATATTCACACGTTCCCTGTTGTCTTTCCTCGTTCTCATGTATCTATAAAATTTCGTTGCATTGTCTTTCGAAATTGCATTTATAAGAAATTTTTCCTTTGACTCCTTCTTTTCCTTATTTAGGTTCCTGACCAAGGTCCTGTAATGGTGTGACATTTCTTTACTTACATTCTTTAATCTGTGTTCCTTTCTTACTGCTCTCTTGAGTTTTTTATGGTTTTGTTGTAGTACTATGGATCCGTGTTCTGTTTAAAATTTTTTATGGGAACACACTTCATTTGCCCTTCAAGAATTATTTCTTTGAATGTTTCCCATATTTTCTCCACGGTCGCTCCACTACCTGCCCATCCTGAAAACTTGCCCCTTTAAAATTCGTGAAACCCTCACCTATCTGCCTGGGTATATTGCCAAATTTTCTTTTTATCCCCCACATCTCCTTTTGTTGATCTATACCAGTCCATTTTAACACACACTGCTGCGTGATCACTTATTCTCGGTAAGACATCTACACTAATGATAGGGTTTGGAGGTCTAAGTAGAAGAACGTCGAGGGCATTTTCTCCCCTAGTGGGCTTATTTACTACCTGGGTAAACCCTTCTTCGTTAATGAGGCAATTTACCAGGTCTTGTGCCTGCCCGCCACCCGCTGTTTTGCCCCCCCACCCTACTTCTGGAAGGTTTAAATCCCCTGCTATAATGATGTTATCTTGAGGGTTTTCAAAACAGTAGTCAGCAAGGATCTCCAACGAGTGCATACCTTCGCTTGGACTTCTATACAGAGCAATTATTTTTCACCATTTGCTACTATCTGCTCCACGTATCCTTACACACATCATCTTACAGTTACTTTGTTGCCAATCTAAAAAGCTTATTATGTTGCTCTGGCTTATATGTTATTTTCTTTTGTTCAATTTTGGTGCAATAACAATGCATAATGCTCTCCATTTATTGTTTAACCTTTTTGCAGCCAATCAACCATTGCTCCAACCAACACAGCCCTATGGGCCACCAAAATGCATAAGCCCTTCCACCATGTCAAGGTTAGCATTTCATGGGAGGTAATTAACAGATCAAATTAATACAGATTTTCTATTCTGTACTTACCAAAAGATTAACAGTGCAGCTCATTCGATTCTCCTTGTTTTCATCATTTATGATAAATCTGTATTCTAACAATCTTTCCATCAGCCTTGTTACTGTTTTTACAAATTTTATTCCCTAAAAAATAAAGGTACACTTTCTATCAAATGTATCCCCATAACCTCTAGGCATAAATGATATGAAACTGATTAAAAACTGTACTTACCAAGTCCTTCATGGTAGCATGACTATCACAATGAGTATACATAATACTGTAGAAAAGATCTTTGTAATGCTCATCTCCCCTTCCTCCTTCCACCAAAATGTCCAACTTTGCTATCATTTCATTTTCAAACTGAAACAATCATCAAAAATTAGACTGAAGACTTGGCAGGGAAGTAAGCACAAAAGAGCTCATGGAAACCCTAAAAAAGGTCAACCATGGTTTAGCTACTTCCTGGCCACTGTTTTAGCAATTATGCTTCAGCAAAAATTTCCAATAGAGAGGAATGATGGAGAAAATAAGACAATAATTTTAAAACAACTAAATCAAAATTACCTCAGAAAAATTAGCTTTAATGTTGGTTGAATCTCTTTTGGTATCAGAAAAACTTTCACCAATATTCCTCGAGGAATAAAATTCGCACTGCATCATATCGAAAAATATTGGGATTGTGGCTTTCCTTAGCTCAGTTTCAGGGATGAGAGTCATTTCAAGGAATGGTCCAACAAGTGAGGGAACAAAGTGAATCTTGTATTGCCCTGAGGAAATGAACATTTCAAAACTGAATAACCATGTGTGCAATCACCATAACAGAATGACACCAAATACATAAACAGGCAATGCCAAACATGCAAGAACTTGCAGTTAATGGTTTCTACTTACCCAGGTTAAACCACATGCTTCGAATTTCGAACCCGGTTTCCCTTCTCATATCTTTATAGCGCATTATTATTCGTGATCGCTTGTTTTGTGAGAAGTTGTCCAATTGAAGGGCGGGCTGAGTTAAAAATGCTATGGCACAATGAAAGAAATTACTCCATGCTTGTTGCTCAAATGACTGAGAGAAACGGTCTCGTATTGTGTGAGAGAAATATCTCAGGGACTTTAGAATCACACTGAAAGAAAAATGTTCACATAACCAATTGAGCTGCACCTTTAATATTTTATAACATTAATACGTTGAAGCACAGTAATTACAAATAAGTCATCAACCTCCTTTGGCGAAACTGTATAAATCATACATAGCATGATTTTCAATGACTAAATAAACTGAATTCAAAATGAAAATTACAAAAGCACTCTTATATAGACAGATTTAATACCTATTAAACATTAAATGTGTGCATTCTTGGGAAAAAGCGCAATTTCATTGTCTTTGGCGGTCACATTTTAGTTTGAAGAGTACTTAACTATGAATTCTATTGAAATAAAAATGGCTCAGCAAGGTTCATTGCACAATAAACAGATAACAAGTTAACAATATTAAAGGGCATAAATAAGGGTGAAACTTACAGAAGGAGTGTACTTTTATTTGGATATGAGATTTTGACAAGAAATTCTGACGTGAATGAAATCCTCCATTTAGAAAATAAAGGGTATTGGGGCCATTAGAAATTTTAAAAAAGCATCCATGTGAGGGTGAACTAGTTAATGACATTTTGAATCCCTCCCACTCCCCCCTCCTTGATCTACCACTTTTTAATGTCCTGTGCTCACCACAGGAAGTATCCCCCTCCCAAATAAACCCCCATTTACAGCCAACTATTAACACCAAAAGCTCTACTTCCCTTTCCTTCCCATCTACATTTTAACCCCTCCACCCTCCCTTCCCCTCCCACTCTGACCAACCCCTACATCCCCTACTCTGAAGGTATATATACAAAACTGGCTTCTGTACAAACTACCTGATGATGACGTCCAATGCTGAACCCTAGGTAGTGTTTTAAATAGTGTGTGTGGAATTATGAAGTTACTTCCTTCAACTCATAATTTGTGTAAATTCCATTTCCATAAAGTTATGCCTGAGACAACAAATACAGTGATCGCATCATATTTTAATGGGATGTCTTCATATTTTAGGGATTTATATACAATATATACAACACTATTTTCCTAGGAAATTAGCAGACTGAAATGTTAAATACATTGTGCCATATTAGCAGAAGTGAGCCAAGGAAAATACAAAATTACCTGCTCTGCAGCATTATCATTTCACACCAATCTTTAGCATAAACAGGCCTGGATACCAGGTCTTTGAACACCAATAATATTTCCATTAAGAAATCAAGAAGATCAGTATTTGTACTAAAATGGTTTATATACAACTGAAAATGAATTGGTGTCATTTGTCGGAATATTGCTATCATCACAGCTACTAAATTTCCCTGTAAAAAATTAAAAGAAGATTGAGAATTATTTCTAACATATGACACTTCATAAATAGTAAGGTTTGAAATCAGAACATACAATTTTCCTCTATTGACATCCATAAATTTTTGCAATTTTTTATGGAACATGAATCACTATTTTACAGCGACTTCTTCATTTCTTACGATTCCAAGGCATATAGCACAATATTCTCATATCATTCTTTCAAATCCTATGCCAATGTTACAAGGATCTTCATCGATACAATTACTCTCCCAACAAGAGACTTTAGAGATTATAGTTACAAAAATATACCGCATTATATGTGAGCCAAAATCCATATTTTAAAATTCAAACAACCTCACTAAAATTTTGATTTTTTTAGCAAATTTCTGTTTCCAAGGAGTACATTAAAAACTTTCAGGATAAAACATGGATTAAATGAACAGCTATAGAGAATAGAGAATCCGTGTTTCACAAATAACAATACAACATCTATCTTCCCCTCATTGACTTATTTCTGTATCCCTTTACAAATTTGGCAAGAAAAGTGAAAAAAAGTCACCAAATTTCAAGAAAGAAGAAAATCTGTTTACTTGAAAATTAATTTAAGAAATGTACTATTCCTTAAAATTTCTTTTTTTTTTTCCTATCAACAGCGTAATTAATTAGGAAAAAATGTTTCAAACAGCTGAAATTCTTTCTTAATTACTTATTTTGAGTAGGAATTGACCAGGGATTTGTTCGCATCCAACTGAATCAATAGACCTGCAATTTGAATCCTATTCTTGAAGAAAATCACTTGAATCTTGAATTCCTGCTAAGCAGGTTACATGTCAGCAGCACCTTGGCAATTATGAAGAATAATATGAGAGTGGCCTGCAGTTGCCTCCACATTGGCTCACCTTCAACACGAATCAGCAAAAATTCAAGAGGGCAGGCAAACATATGTGCACGCTTGCTCCCAACTCTTATCCTGAATTCCTACCATAACACATTTTAACCATGACATCTTCATGATGAAATGATAAACACTCTTGGGAAATTGATTAAATAGAAGCGGCCACTTACCACCAATGGTCCTTCTCGATCCATGGCTATTGTGGTTTGAATAACAGTCCTTAAAACTATAAGCATAATTTGTGAGATATCATCTACAGTTGATCCAATATCAGTGCGAAAGAGGAGCTCCATTATGTCACTCAAAATTTTCACACAGAGCTCAACCTGCAGAGAAAGCAATTTATTCCTTATGACATTTTGGCATTACAACTCGAAGACCAAATTCTCAATCACACAAAATCACAATTATCATCATTTAGGAGCCAAAGTTTTGATTATTAAGGAAAGCTTTTCTAAAAATATTTCACTTACCAATTGCTTTGTCAAATCATTTAAAATCCAAACTGAAAGAAACCATCCCTACACAACAATACAATGTTGCAACGTGAAGAGAAATTTTTCATTTTTACCCTTACCAACCCTGATATATAGTCATTAAGCTTCATAGAGACTAAAGATCATTTCACACTAATTAAATTGAAGAATATAATGACACAATAAGCAACACCCCACATCAGTGTCAAGCCCATGATCTTCAAATCACCTGAAGAGTTTAATCTCCATCATACATCACAAATACCACAAATTTAGAAGTGAAAAACTTAATTACATAAGTTCACTGGATATTTCAAAATGTATGTACCAGAGGTAGAACTGTAAACTCCTTTTAGCAAATGAAATGTTAAAATATTTTAGCAAATCAAAAAATAGCGAGTCAAATTTGAGAAACAAAAAGTTATTACAATATGCGTACCACAGCTATTTGTTGCACATATCCACACCGATGAATGGAGCAAAAAACATCTTACCTAAGGGCAGTTCGATGAACTTGCACATATCTTAGGCTAGATCATCCAGAAGACCCAAAGTATTTCTTTAAATCATTCTCAAAATAAAAGCTTGTAAATGTTAGTATAATGTGTAACATAGACCAGTTAAAAGAATGATTAATCTCACTGAAAATATTAATCAGAGGAATAAGGAAATCTTTAGAAATTTACAAATTCTACAAAAAAAAAATAAGTAATTATCTTTTAATACAAAGTCACCAAAACAGAGAAATTCGTTTCCACCAAAAATCTTATTTTTACTAAAATTTTTGAGCCTTAATGCTATTTTATGCTACAGCAGGCAGTGTTACATACACCACAACACGCACACTCTTAGAGTGTTCAGCCGGACCGTTTCTTCCCATCTAAAAACTACTTATGGAATGTGGCACCTACCTCCTCCGAATAACCTCTGTGGCTATGCAGCCTCTGTTTGCAGGTCCCTAGAACTTTGGCAACCTTGGCAACAGATTTAGACTTGTTGCGCAGTTCTACACCACTGCGACCCTGCTGAAAGTGGCAAATTTATATTTCTACTATCCCCCAAACTTCAAGTGGTTTTGGTATCTTATATTTCAATAATGGGAAGTAACCTCCGCTTAATATGTTAAATGAAGAAGCATGTGAGTAAGTTTTTCTTTTTTTTTTTGGTATTAGAAATACAGGAAAAAATTGAAGAGAGTCATAATCAAAAGAGAGCACCTTTGATTACCATGCAAATGGTAACATCATGCTATACTAGGAATAGAGACTGCATGGTTACAGAAATCACAAAGATCCTTAATTTTGAAGAACACAGCTAACTTTCCAACAGAGCACTGAAGAACCCCATACGTAAGACTCTAGGACAGACAGCGAAACACAACGACTAATGTTATGAATGCATTTCCACAGGTTGTGTTATGTTATGAACACTTCAAAAATAATAAAAGCAAACAAAAAAGTGGTTGCTCCAGTTTGCCAAGGCTGTTCAAAGTCATCAAACCAATGACATTCCTTCACCAAAGTGCAATTCAGCTATTACCATCACCAGAGTCATTTTCTGCTAAGCAAAACTAAACAGTAGAGTTCTTTCACATACCTGTTTCCAATTCTAACATCAGTGCATGTATGTACAGAGAGAAGAAAGATCATTGATCAGTATAGCATTCTAAAAGATTGTAGGTCTATTTAATATTGCTAACAATGTAAAATACTGAAAAACACAGTTCTCAAACATTCACAATGAATTAATATTATTTGACCATAAAATGTAATGAATGAGCCAAGGTCAACACAAAATCAACACAGCTTTTGCAGTTGTGCTGTTTTATTAAGATATCTTTCTAAATATTTGACAAGCATTAATGTTTACCTTCACTATAACTTAAGCATTCAGCAACCCACAAATAAATATATAAATTTATATACAGGAGTTTCAGAAATAACTTTGCAGCTTCCACATAAAATAACTTATTTATTTTCTACTAGTTTCGCTACACTGTAGCATCTTCAGGAACGTACGTTCCTGAAGATGCTACAGTGTAGCGAAACTAGTAGAAAATAAATAAGTAATTTTATGTGGAAGCTGCAAAGTTATTTCTGAAACTCCTGTTCGCAATGGATTTCCACAAAGTCTCGGCCTCAACCATCAGTCACATATAAATTTATATATTTTTTCCGCACCCTTTCACCTTCCCCACTAACCTAGTGCTCATGACTTATATGTTTCTATCCCTTTTCCTGAAAAAAACACCTGTATGAATATGTTTTCACCAATTAGTATGTTTTCATGGGAATTAACTACGCATACCTATAAATAACAACATTGCTATATTTTCAGATGATATGGTGAACTACTGTTCCATGGCATGCCAGGTATTAAATAATATGAAATGGCTGTTTGAAATATTATCAAAGAATAATCAAGTTCCTCTCCACATGATTATAAAACATTTACAAATTAAAATAACTCTGAATTTATTAATTTCGTTTATGGCAAAAAAATTGTGAATTTTATTCGGAATTTTTAAAAATACATTTCAGAAGTTTGAGAACTGCTTCTATGGGAACTTTACCAATGACTCGATTAGAAGAAACAACTAATATTGATATCTATATTAATTATGAAACACTGCGTAATGACTACATGTTTTTAACTACAATAGGTGCAAAATTCTAAGTATAAACTGCCTGGAAAACATGCTTTAACAATCGCTAATAGGTAACATGCAAAGGTGTGAACTATTGGCCGTGAGTTTGTGAGGTGACAATCTTAATGCCAGTATTGAGTTTTTGTAGAACTCTATACAAATATTTTGGTTGAGCATCAACAGGAGTGAGAGTTTGGCATCGGAGAAGACAAAAGTGACAAAGTACGACCTGTGGTCAAGTGAGTGTGACCACTGGCAGTGCTTTGTTACTGCCCTCTTCCCCGCTGACATACTCTCACTCCAGTTGATGGCCACTTAGTTGACCAAAATATCTGTATAGAGTTCCACAAAAAATCAATACTGGCTATAGGGTCGGCAACTTACAAAAGGTAACATGCATTGTAGTCATAAAATGAATGTAACATATTTCTTAATAGTTTCAACACCACGCACATGCAATGGACATGACAAAGAGAAAACATGGAACACACAAAAAAGAAACTCTTGCACGATTTGAAACTATCGCTGGGGCAACCATCTTCTTCAGAGAAAGGAAGGCTGTGTCACTGACAATTTTAAACCAGGTGAGTGTCTTTCTGGTGCATTTTGTTTTCTGTTTGTGATTCATTCCACATCAGTAGTCCTTGACCTCCAATTAGATATCCTAGAACTAGTGGGGCAAAAAATCTTTTTGCTTATTTATGCGATCTCAATATTTTCCAGCTTGCTAAAAATCAATGCATCAAATCATTTTTTCACCCATTACTCCTCCATTAACTCCTCTATAGCCATGAAGAATAATAGCTCACATCAAAGATTTGACTCCATCTGACAGTATGACAGGCTATATGACGGTATTCATAGACAATTTTGAACATTTTTAGTATTTTCATTAATTAATTTTTTTTGCTATACAATGCTTCACAAAAGAATATTCCACTTTGAAATCAACTAACAGTTTTTTAAAGTAGTAGTATACATGTATGAGCCAACAGGTATTACCCTAAAAATATATGTAAATTCATATTTAAGGTATGAGAAATATTTACATGTGCATTGCCTCATGGATCGTGGAAAAAAAAATGTGTATCTCTGAATACTAATATAATAATCAGGGGCTGGTACACAAGTCAGGAAAACTGGGTACCACAGTTAAAATTACCTAAGGTTTTGGTACCTATGACCACATTTCTAAGTATTTCTTAATATCTAAGTTCTCGCACAAAATTCTGCATTTTCCCAACAATTAGAAAACTTACTAGTTCTGCTATCCCATCATTGGTTGGCAATTTTTGCAAAATTTGGCAAATCTTTGGAATGACTTCATGCTAATGCATAGCCTAACAATATTAGTCCCTTCCATCAATGAATAATTCAAAATTTTGAAAAATTTATCCATATACAAAGTGCGTTCAAAAAGTGAGGTGACTTTTCAAATTTGGCTCAGGCAACATACATTCGATTTTCAATTTTTTTATTTTGTTATCTTGGTACACATGTCCCAAACATTTGTTTACAGTTTCAATAACATAGCATATTTAGTTTTTTATTGACAAACACAAATGTTAGGCGTGTTTTGGTATGCTGGGCGATTTTCTGCTATAAAAATATATACATCAAAGAATTTGCATCAAAGTTTGTGTAAAAAATGGAATTTTGTGCTCCAAAACCCTTGAAAGTGGCATATGGTGAGTCATTTCTAAGTAAAAAAATGTTTATAGGTGGTACAAGCTCTTCCAAGATGACCGAGAAGATGCCAATGGTGAACCTCGCTCTGGACGCCCCAGAACGTCAACAACAGATGAAACATTGAAATAGTGAACAAAATTGTTTTGAAAAATCATCGTATCACTATAAGAGAAGTTGCTGAGGATGTTGGCATAATAGTTGGCTCATGCCATGCAATGTTTTTGGATGTTTGGGGATGAGACCTGTATCAGCAAAGTAAGTTCCGAAACTGCTTAATTTTGACCAGAAGAATCTACGCATGAGAGTCGCTCAGGAGCTGTTATATGACATCAATTATGATCCTAATTTCCTCAAAAGTATCATAACTGGTGACGAATTAAGGGTATATGGTTACGACGTCAAAACCAAAGCCCAATTATCCCAATGGAAGAATCTAGGAGAACCAAGATCGAAAAAAGCACGCCAAGTTTGATCAAATATCAACGAAAATTGAAGAGTCAGGCGTGATGTTGTGGAATCGAGACATAATAAAACTTCGTTGCAATTTTCCACAGTTAAAACTTTATTTCCGACCATGGTTTCGATACACTGTATCATCATCAGGTGAGGAAGGCTTCTCCTTGTACTTTTCCTCACCTGATGATGACAAAGTGTATCGAAACCATGGTCGGAAATAAAGTTTTAACTGTGGAAAATTGCAACGAAGTTTTTATTATATCAAATATCAAGGTTTTGCTCATTTTTTTTCTTCGATCACAGTCGCGTAGTGCATCAGGAGTTCTTACCACAAGGTCATACAGTCAATAAGGAGTATTACCTTGAAGTTATGTGCCCTTTGCGAGAAGCAATATGAAAAAATATGGAAATATGGAAAAACAATTCATGGCTTTTGCATCACGATAATGCACCTGCTCCCTTATCGTTGCTTGTGAGAGATTTTTTCACCAAAAACAACACCAAAATCATGCCTCAGCCACCATATTCATCGGATTCGGCCCCCTGAGACTTTTTCTGTTCCCGTAACTAAAGAGACTATGAAAGGATGGAGATTTTCAGCGATTGAGGAGATCAAGACTGCATTGCTGGAGGAGCTCAAGGCTATCCCAAAAAGTGCTTGTTAGAATTATATCGAGGATTGGAAATGCGTTGGCACAAGTGTATTATATCTGGGGTGGGGGATTACTTCGAAGAGGACAACTTGAATATTGAAGAATAAATAAATAAATATTTTTTCATAAAAATATAGTCACCTTAATTTTTGAGTACACCTTGTATATTTATAAATATTTAGCAAATGCCATCAATGAGGGAGGCAGGAGTAAGATTCCAATGAAATTAAAATATATATCAGCACATTTACAATAAGCACATATAGTATGTGCTATCAAAAATAGCAGGGAAAGGAAGATTACAATGGAAATTTTATGATATATCAGTGTATTTACACATATTTAGCAAATACCAACAAAGATTGCAGCAAACTTAGGATTTCAATTGAATTAAAAATTATATCTGCATATTTATAGATCGTAAATACAAGTATGATCATAGCTAGCAGAAGAGTGAAAATTTCAATAGGTATTGAAATATATATCAGCCGATAATTTCCACAAAACACCTAAGATTGCTGCTTTGTCCTCTTCTACTCTCCCTCTATTTGCCTCCCACCATGAAACTCCCCCAGCAGCTTAGATTTTCTCTATGGTTACAGTTTGTATGAACAACATCACATTTCTTTAATTTTCACAGGCTATTACTTCAACATTAATTACTCCATAGTGATCTGCCTGCCTTCAGGGTAAATATGCATCAATGGCAACAGAGTTCAGTGTAACAATCCATGTTTTCAAGACGTAAAATGGACATTAACTATATTCTACAATTTAGAACACCTGTATTTATTTTCAAAATAAACTTAAGGCTAATGAATACTTTCAGTTATATATCAGACAATTTAACGAATAATTTACCTTTTTCAATGTTATTTAATAAGGAATTTTACCTAATTTGAGCATGGAACATTTAATGAACACATTAAAAAAACAACTTGAGCTCCCTATGCAGTAAACCCTAATAAATATAAAGACTTCCACATAATCAAGACAGGGTCTGGATATGTACTGCAGGTGGCTTATTAATTAACCACACCAGATACAGCACTGCTACATTCTTCCGATCTGTGCATTTTGCTTCTACGGATATGGTTGAAAATAATAATAATAAAAAGTATTTCAATTATTAATCCAGCTGTACCTTTGAAATTTTTAATAAACAATCTCTACATGTCACATAATTTATGTGCTCATCTAAACATTGCACATTTTAAAGAACAACAAATTCATTTAAAATGGATGACTAATCCTTTTAATATCGTTTCATGACTCTCCATACACCTTAGTACTTGATGATTTTAGAATCTTGTGGTAGAAAAACTGAAGTAATATTTGACAATAGCACTAAAGAAGAAGGGCAGTCAAGGAAAATATAACCCTGAGCATTAGAAAAGGCGTAGATTCTTGAGAAATGGAATGCAGTGGTTACTTATGAGAATTTAGCATCGCTTGACATACCCTACCATCCGAAAAAGAAGGCGACTAAGTTCCACACATTTGCTCATAGGTTTCAATTAAAACGCCACAAAATAAAAAGGCAGGTTCGGGAAATATGCTACCAGAAATCGTAAGATAACAAGAGGTGGTCAACAGATAGGATAAGCAGAAACAATCGTACCGAGTTGAAATGTGTGGTGCTGACACACAATATATACAGCACAAAAAACTTGTCAAATACTTGTACATGAAAAAAACTTCAATGCAAGCAGTGGTTGCCATGGACTGTAGGGGAGCCATATTATTTACAATGAAGATGAATCCCAAGTGTTGCATGTAATGCCGTTGAACCATTTACGGCATACATGCAAGCACTGATGACCATATGATTTACAGTAATCTCAGATCTACAGGAAAAAATAAATAGGAATTTACTGAATAGCTTTGACAGAAAATATGCAAATTACTTGAAGTTAATCAAATATTTCCAGACAAAAATTTGGTACAGGGAGGGTATCAATGCTTCTATGAGCTAATGTTGATCATAGCCCCAAGTTGAAGAATGCTACTGTGCGATATAATCAACTACCTTGAACTGTGAAAAGGATTTCGGATGACCTATCCCTGTGCTTAAGGAATTTGATAAATGCATCGTTTATCAAGGCTAAAACAATGGATTGACTCCATAATCATTTTCTTTCCTATCTTATGAAACACCATATAGTTATTCAGGGAATTCCAAAGGAATAACAAAAGTGCTTTATTATAATCAGTTGTTCTAAGAAGGAAACTCAAATCATTAATTTCCATCAAAATAATACATCACAAAAATACAAACAAATGCTCTACTGTCAATAGGTACTTTTATTGGTCAATGGCTATTTCCATTAACGACACTCATCAGCAGATGTTTCACCACTAACTAATAGAATTCAAGTGCCACAAACCAAATTGTGTCACAGGATCAAATAAAAACAGTCGTATTATTCTGAAATATTTTAGCTACAATAACCATTTTATGAGCAAAAATATTACAACAGTGGATCATGAAAATTATTGATGCCTGAGAACAGAGGCAACTGTGCTCTGCATCATCAAAACTGGAAAGTACAAAAGAAAAATATTGCCATTCCCCTGAAGTACAGCACTCTTTTACTTGAATAAATGTTCCAATGATTTGATAAATGGGATAATTCAATTATCAAGCATGAAAAACTGTTGTTTTTTTAGAATGTTCTAATGACTTAGTTTATTTTATGCTTCAACTTAACTTGAGGAGAAAATCAGGGACATTTTTTTATAAATATAGTTCATATTTAAATGGGAGCTTCTAATACTTAGGGATTCTAATGGGTCATTCGGAGAAATTAGAAGCCGCTAGCCATTTACCCTGCACAAGAGTTTGAGGTGAGGGGTATGTTTGATGGGGTTGTGTGTTCAAACCCCAGACAATCTGCACTTTGCCTAGCCTTGACAACTCAACTCACGGCCACATATAGCCTGGATTACTACACGTTTACTCTAATTTACTGATTACAACTTTAACTCCTGGAAAGGAGAAAACAAAATGGCAACGTGATGAAGCTTAGATATCATACTATCCAGAATTACATACCATTATATAAAATGAAGAATTGTTACTATAAATGTACTTTACACTGGTAAATACATAATACGTTATATAGTAGTAGCTATATTTTCTAAATAGAATCTAACGTTTGCATATATGCCTATGTACTGATAATAAAAAAAATATACATTTCAAAGAGCACAATCAAGAAACAGCAAATTCAAACTCTGGAGCATAACAAAATGAATGCAAAATAATCAGGCAACAGGAAATGCATCTGACAAAAATCACACACAGTACTCAAGTCCAGTGTCACAAAGAGCACAAACGGGAGGACAAAAAGAGACAGGAACCGAATGACAAACGGGCGAGGATTTCCAATACCCACATACGCTTCAAAACTGGATATTTCATGTACCACCAATATTTTACAAAGTGAAAAAGATTGCAACCTTTAATTAAGGTGACATTTACAGGATATCAAAATTGCAAGCTCAAAAAACTTATAAAAGATTGAACTTGTACACAACAGAGAAGTCATTCACTTTCAAGTAAACTTTGTAAATATATGATTTTAAATGCATATCTTACATTTAATTGAATCAAACCGACCATATTTTAGCATTCCCAACGGAATGTTATGACCATTAATGTTTTTAGAACCATGCAAACTTGTTTAGGTTAGCAAATTATAAATGATTTTTTTTACTTTATTTCTCCTTCATTTTAATATACTGATGCTTCTGATAGTGGTATTTCGGCATATTTGGCACTTCAAGTTTTCCAACAACTTTTTGCTTCAAACACTTGAGAAACATGGAAGAATCTCACTATTAAGTATGTATAAAATGCATGAACTGTATCATATTATGAATTATTATCAGCAACGGCAAGTGTATATTTACTTATTAGCTCATTCCTAAGACTTTCAAGAAAGTACAGCCATCACCTTGGCTGCATTTTACCTGAGAAGTATAAGGATATCAATCTAATCATACATATTCTCGACGATGTTTTAAGGTTGTTTCTCATATGGATAAACTAAAAGCAATTCCAGTGCAGCACTATTGATGAGAGTATCATTTCTAAGATAACAGAAATTAAGAAGATGCCAGGATCATCAATGAGCAAAGAAGTATTCAATGGGAGCTGAGTGTGGTTCAAGGAGTTTCAGAGGAAAACCAGCATCCACAGCATTGTGAGGCAGTAAGCTCTGAGTCCAACGAAGCAGAGAACTTGAGGGATTTAAATTGTGACTAGACGGGTCTCTTCTGGAATAAAATGCCAAAGTGAACCTGTATTTGTACAGGGTACAGTAGAGGAGAACGCATTGCCCGCCCACAAGACAATTAAAGGCTGCCTCTCACTGCTATTTCATGCCAATTAAAGTGTCAATTTGAAAATTAAATCCCCGCTTGTTGAGACCATTCAGGAACTCCACAAGCCTTCAAAGAAGCGCCCAGTCCAAAAGAGCAGACTAAATGTGATGTGGAGGTCATGGGAAACTGTTGAATCGTACCATGTGTACAAAGCATCACACAAATGTCTCTAGACAGCTTTCTAGTAAAAAGTAATTAGGTATACTACCTTGATCAAAAATTTCCCGGAATTTATTCAGAAAATTAAAAATACAAGTTTATTCATCTAAATCTATATTGTCCCCTTCAAAGTAATCCCCATCGACTGCAACACACTTATGCCAGCGCTTGATCCAATCCTCGAAACATTTTTTATATTCGGTTTTCGGTATGTCCATCAGTGCTTCCTGCGATTTTTCCATTACTTCCTCTCGGCTGCTAAAACGCGTTCCCCGTAATGGTTTTTTAACTCGATTGAACAGAAAGAAGTCACAGGGAGCCAAATCAGGTGAATTCGGTGGCTGTTGGATGGTATTTGTTGCATTTTTCGTCAAAAAATTACGAATAATGATAGCACTGTGCGACGGTGCGTTATCATGGTGCAAAATCCACGAGTTTTCTGCCCACATTTCTGGTCTCTTTCGGCGAATTGCTTCACGCAAACGTCTCATAACGTCCAAATAATACTCTTTGTTTACTGTCTGGCCTTCTGGCAAAAATTCATGATGCACTACACCGTTGTAATCCATGAAAACCGTCAGCATTGCCTTCTTTTTTGACTGAAAACGACGTGGTTTTTTTGGTCTCGGCTCATTTGGTGAACGCCATTCACTTGCCTGATGTCTGGATTGCGTGTCGTACTCATAAACCCACGTCTTGTCTCCAGTAATGATCCTTTTGATGAATGTGGGATCGGATTCAGCCTCGCAAATCATGTCTTTTGCGACGTCAACACGGTCTCTTTTTTGCATGAAATTGAGGTCTTTTGGCACCAACTTTGCTGCTACACGACGGAAACCCAAATCATTAACCACAATGTCTTGGGCGGATCCATAGGCAATGTTCAAGTCCTCTGTTATTTCTCTGATGGTTAATTTGCGGTTATTGACCAACATTTCTTTTACTTTATCAATTTTTTCACCGACTTTCGATGTCGATGGTCTGCCACTGCGTTCATCATCTTCGATTGACTCACGACCACTTCTGAACCGCTCGTGCCACTGGTAAACGACCGTTTTTTTTAGAGAATCGTTGCCGAAACACTTTTCCAACATTTCCAACGTCCGTGCGCCACTAAATCCGTTTTTTACGCAAAATTTAATACAAGTTCGTAGTTGCAAATTTAAATCCATTTCTGAAATTGTAAAAAATCGCCAACACACACAGAGATAGATGTACTCTTGGCTACGTAACTTTTGCAAATGTCAAGTTATGACACTAAGATTTAAAGGGAATATCAACAACAGATGTACCAATTTAACAAAAAAAAACAGAACTCAACTCGGAACGATGGGAGCGCCACACGGTGGTTATTCCGGGAACTTTTTGATCAAGGTAGTATATCATACACAATAACCTATATATTTCAATTCTTTTTTTTTACAAATCAAGTTCGCATTCAGCAGGAAAGATAAACTTGATCCATGATCCTAAATAATGTATTCACATAATTTTCTTTGATTATGAGAAACAAATTTGACTTTTCCACAGATTTATTGTAAAATAAAACAAGTTTCAATTCATCGAACCATCTTCAGGCACAAGAAGTTCAGTACTTGTACCTGCAGATGGTTCTATGACCTGAAACACGTTGTACGTTGCAATAAATCTGTGAAAAAGTGCAAATTTGTTTCTCATAATGACAAACTCCCACTACATCTCGCCTGAATCTGTTGTAATTTTTCTTTGAATTTAACCTTGTACATAATTTTTTTTCTGCATTGAACACATTATCATATTTTACATTAATTTACATGCAAAAAAATGTTTTCATTAAAAGTGTTTTGCTTTACAAGAAAGATCACTGAATGAATTAAGCTCGTTGTACGAAGTTCCTCTGTATTTCAATTACAGATACTTAAGAAGAACAACTTAAGGCACAAGCAATGTTTGTCATAAAAGTTTACATGCCAATATAGTTCAAATTAAGTCTGGATCATTATGCATGGAAGGCATATTAAAAACTCTTGGAGATGATACCCACCCTCTACTAGTTATTACATAAATTATTATTATAGGGTACACAAAGACTCTCCCAGATCACTTGTCGTTGCTTGTACAATTCAACAATGAGAAATTGGGCAGAGATGCAAATTAATCAGAAAATATCTCCTAAACTTCCAAAATCAGGTTTTTCTTGGTGAGATGGGTCATACTGCTGTGATGTTGAAGAATGAATGTAATTTTTATGAAAGGTGCCACTTAATGACCCAAAAGTGCAAACATTTGGTCATTGCCAAACATTGAAGCAGTGGCAAGGTGGTAATGGCATGGGTTGCCTATCCTGAATATCTGCCAGAAAAAAATGGTATCATCAATAGATTTGTGGTTTTAGCAGCAATTACTAAATGCATTTGTTTCTGTGGTGAATATCCAGGAGCTAACATATCCAAACCTTTATACAAGAGTTTACGGTGTATTTAGCCTGAATTAAAAAAAAATTGATGCTGAATCGAACCCTCGAAACTCGAGGCATATTCCAGTCATATATTATTCAAACCTTGTGTTTACCGAGAATTACATATTGCTCATTGACAGTTACAAGGCATAGCTGATATTTGTAATCACTCAGGAACATTAGAATGTGAACAAATACACTCATCCACAATCATGGTGAAATTTTTACCATGTTTCGGTAAAGGTTCTGCCATATATTTTTGTCAAAAACTGAGGGTAAAAATGTTGAAAAAAAAGCCCAATATCGTGCTTAAGGTTTTCCTTATTTCAGCAAAGGTTCTATCACAGTTTACCATTAAAACTAAATTTGGCAAACGATACCGCCAAATTTTTAACCCTAAATACACAAGCAAATATTTAACTAGATTGAGGCTTTACTGGCATCAGTATACGAGCAAGCTTTCCCCTCATTGTCAGTACATTGTCACATGTCTGCATAACCTGTGGCAGCAATCGAATCCCTCCCAAAAATGCGCACGAAATGATTTCTAAGGAGCGACCAAACCAAATCCACAGCAAGATATTGTGGATAGAGAACAGATATCTATCTCTAGACACTCAGAATAGTTATAATTATAACATGTTACAGTTATTTCATTGCTTGAATACAATAACTTTGATTTATACGTCAGTGAAACTGTTAAATCAAGATACATTTATGATAAGCATTTTAAACAAGTCCATATTTAAAATGAATGACCTCTCCAAATGATGTACAATTAAAGTAATTTAAAACTGATTGAAGCCTGTTTTCATGGATCATTCATGAATTACATGGTTTAAATAATTAGACAGTTGTATTCAGATAATTAGTCTTCACTATGAAATTTAAAAGTAAGTTATGGCAATTTACTACATTAAGCTTGTTCGTACTTTTCTCATTAACTTTTAGGTCATTAAGGTAGGCACATTACAATGAGGACATACAAAAACCCAGAGTCAAAAACATTATTACAAACATTTTACATGGAAGAACAAGCTTAAATTTTAAGATTAGTACATTCATTTGAAAAACAGCACCAGACACAAAAGCTGAATGGCATATAACATTTAAAGGTGCTCAAGAACATTTGAATACACTACATTTTATTCAAGTGCATCAGGCAATTAAATGTATGACGTGCTCAAAAAAGCCAGTTATGCTTAAGTCACTGCATTCATTTTAACATGGAGTTACAAAAAAGAATGATGGAAGTACTGACTTATCAATTATTGAATGCAAATCAAACACATTAGGATGGAAAATATTGCAATTTTATATCAAAAATCAAAAGAACAATTTAAAATTTTCATTAAGGTACTGTTACTGTTATACTAAGTCTCAAAAAACATTTGGTAAAGTATGAAAAGCACATCATGAGATTATTTCATATGCTTCAGCACAACAAACCTTAATTTAATATTTTCATCAGTTTTTCACAATTAGGGAAATAGTTA
Organism: Hetaerina americana; assembly: GCF_022747635.1. NCBI lineage: Eukaryota > Metazoa > Arthropoda > Insecta > Odonata > Calopterygidae > Hetaerina > Hetaerina americana. Next base: position 3,149,911 of record NW_027286919.1, read on the forward strand.
AAAAGTTAAAAATATCAATTCTTGAAAGTCATTAGAAAGTTAAGAATTTTAGAGGAAAATGTAAATGAGACTAACTTCAAAAACTAAATTATTCAATAGAACAAAATGGTTTCAACTTACCTCATCCTTGCTTTCCAACAATTCCTTCACTTTCCCCACAATAACAGGAATGAGAATTCCCCTACATTCTGATATGTGAAACAACTGACTGTGAATGATGTCATTAACAGTCATCATCTTCTGTTTGGTAAGCCGGTTTGGACTAAGTTTATTTATCAAGTCAGTCAAAATCAAACTAATAAAAAGGAATATGCAAAAAATTGACATTAATAACTTGAGAGATCATCACTTCTAAAACATTTCATAGAAGCACAATAAGTGCTGTAAAGTGGGGCAGCATGGTCATTGCAAACATGTATACATTTCAAAATTCAACTCCCTAGTGAGCTTTAAATATTTAACCTAAGTATATTCTTTCACTAAGTTGTTTAAAGAGGCATTTCAAACACACATATTAATATTTTACTGGTATTTTATGAATATGAAATATATTTTTGGAAATTATAACATCCACACTCATGAATTATTTAACCAAAAATATGTGAAAAGCACATGGCTTCCTTAATTCAATCACTTGAAGGGAAAAATAACTTGACATGCTAAACACTCACAAATTAGGCAAGCCTCATGCCAAATTAAATGGATGCACATCCTAAAATTGACCGTAAAAGGTCTAACTTTGTGAAATCCCATTATTGTGCAGAAAGAAATAAAATTACAGATTCAAATTTCACAAGAGAAAGGGACATTGGCTGGGAGACAAGGGTGACAAGTTAGGGATTTGCTGGGGGTGGTACTAAGGAGGCAGGAGGAAAGGCTATAATGGTTGTTGAGTGCTTATATTGTAGTCTTCATGAAAATTAAATGATATGCAGATACAAAAGGTGGATTGAATGGGAGATAACCAGATATAATTATAGGGAATGTCTGCTCATTTAAAATGGAAACAGAGTGGCCTTTGCAGTGAAGAACTTCCTCAGTTTCTTCTTTAATGCTGAGTTTATTTTCAGATTTTTGAAAGTGGAGCATTGTTTTTTTTGCAATGTCGGTTGCAATTGGATTCAAAATTATGTTTTGCAAAATTGGAAGAGGGATAATATTTGTGGGTGAAGGCACACAGGTGCTCCTTAACCCTCACACAGAATAGCATCTGGTCCTACCACAATAGATGGCACTGCAATCTCTGTAGTGGAGTTCACGCACTCCCGAGGATGAGGTGGGGTCTCCAAAAGGTTGATGCTGATTTTTAGGAAGAGGGAAGCATTACTAAAACCATGAAATGTTTATTTTTTATTACACTTAAGAAGATGATTAGCAAGTTTTTAGCCGATAGTGTCTAAATAGATTAACTTGCACCAATGAGTATTGCCCTTCATATTAACGGTGAAAAGAGTTAATAATTCTGGTGGCGATTAGGTTTCTCTTCCTTCGGTGACATTTGGTCAATCATGACATCATTGCACCCATTGGCAGTAGCAGTCTGTTTGATGACACTCAGTCCTCGGCTGAAGGAATTGGGTGAGAGGTGCAAAAGGTGGCGATTCAACGAGTCAAAAATATCCTTCTTTTTGGAAGAGTGGTGTTTAGCGGCTGTATATACAACGGATGTACATATCATGGCAACAGAGAAAGATGACATCGCAAAGAGCACCATATCCGACAAATGCTAATAACACACTGGTGTAAAAATTGGAACACACTGGATTAAAAATGGAATCACAACTTAATCAAGAAGACTATTTCTGCCGAGCTCCTCACCTGTAAATATCGAAGAATCAAGGAATTCCATGACAGTAACAGCAACCCAAAATTAAGACCAAAGTGGGGACAGTAAATGTGAAACCCATTAATTTGTGAAGGATTCATTCTTCTTCCAGGAATTTCTGTCGCCGCTGCCAAGTTGTTTGACGACAACAGCTTCACTATTGATCCTGTGGGTGCATTAAAGTCAAAGTGGTCAGTCTTACCATGGACTGATCACTTGGACTTGAATAAACCACAAGACAGGAACTGGGGTGAAACTGTTGTCAACTAAACAACTGTTGCGACAGAAAGTCCTGGAAGCAGATTTTCTTTTAAGTTTAAGGGAACAACATTAGCAAAGGCATAATGCTAACAAACATCAACCTGAGAGATGATGAGCGATAAGTTTTATTTTTTAGGATAAGATGCTTATGTTTTTATTCTTTATAGCAAATATCAATAGGGATATCCAAATGCAAAACATACATCATGACAAAAGCAGTCAAGTGAAGAATGAGGAAATAAAGTGACTTGCTCATCATGTTTTTTTGTTCCACAAACGTAGCTTATTTTCAATTTTTATATTTCATCAGACAATTCAGCAAAAAAGTTTAAATTAAGAGTTGTGAAAACATTTTTAATGGAAATTTATAAAATAGAGGGCATCCCATTTAAGATTTCTGGAGCAGTTAATTAGATGTTTTTATGATTACTCTTTGATTGCTCTTGGTAAGCCACTTAACATTTATGCATAACTGTAAATTAGATTATATTCAGATTAGCCAAAACCCTTATGCATTATCTGGTAACAGTGAAGAATATTGCAAGATTGCAAAAATTTGGTTTCTACGAGGTCTGCCCAAAAAGTATCACAAATTTTCAATTTCCACGGGCATGCATATTTGATTTTGTCGTGGCATTATGTATGGTACTTGTCCCTCTCCCTGATGCCAAAAAGTTCGGCCATTTTGAATGTTCCCTTTATTTTTGACAGCTGTTTTGCTGGGATATGTTTTGGCTTGTCTTTGATTTTTGCCTGTTCCAAAAAATGGATCAAAGAACCTGAATCAAATTTTGTGTAAAAAACAAAATTAAGGGTGTGAATGCAATTCTTGAATTGAATGTCGACTGTGGCATATGGAGAAGCTACCTTGGACCAAAGCAACGTTTATCAGTGGTACAAGATTTCTCAGAGGGCTGAGAAGATGTGAACGATGAACGAGCATGCCGGACACCCGAGCAAATACACAACAGATGAAAACATTGAAGAAGTGAAGAAAATAGTATTTGCCAATCGTCGATTCACTGCTAGAGAAGTTGCTCAAGACGTAAACATAACAATTGGCTCGTGCCATTTGATTTTTACCAATGACTTGGGCATGACATGGGTCACCGCAAAATTCGTACCAAAATTGCTCAGTTTCAACCACAAAAACAGCAATGCATTAACATTGCTTATGAAGTGTTGGACTCTGTCCGCAACAACCCAAATTTGCTCCAGAGGGTCATAACTGGTGACAAATCGTGGGTTTATGTCTATGACACGGAAACTAAAGCTCAATCAACCCAATGGAAGCTGCAGCATGAGCCAAGACCGAAAAAAGCATATCTAGTTCAGTCGAATATGAAAGTTTTGCTCACAGTTTTCTTCGATTGCAGGGGCGTGGTACATCGTGAGTTCTTGCCACAGGGCAGAACGGTAAATAAGGAATATTACCTGCAAGTCATGCACAATTCGTGCATCTGAAGCAATCCACCACAAACGCCTGGGATTTGAGGAAGAACAAAAATTGGCATTTGCACCATGACAACGACCCTGCTCACACATTGTTACCTGTGCGCAAATTTTTGGTCAAAAACAACACACCAATGATGCTGCAGCCACTGTATTCCCTGGCCCCCAGTGACTTTTTCTTGTTCCCAAAACTGAAGAGGCCCATGAAAGGACTACGCTACGCTATGATTGATGAGATAAAGACTGCATCAAAGGAGGAGCTGAACAAGATCACAAAAAATGATTTTTTGAAATGCTTCAGGGATTTGAAAAAACATTGGCGCAAGTGTCCAACATCAAATGGGGATTACTTTGAAGGGGATAAAATAGATAGTCATGAATAAATAAATATTTCTTGTAAAAACACAAAATTCATGATACTGTTCGTACAGACCTCGTATAATTGAATAAATCAGGGAAAAGGATAAAGACTTCATTGCCACAAAGCATGATAAAAAATTAGGTTTTGCCGAGTGGAAGTAAAAAAGCTAAAGGCAGGGATGGAAATCCCCAAAAGAAACTAAACTAAGTGATGACTGAATTCAGAAAATGAAGGGGAAAATCATGAACTAAGTTTTCCTTGTGCACAAGTGACATCTTGACTTCTTCATGGCAAACAAAAGGCTTTAACAAGGTTTAGCATGTCAAACTAGAGGTTTTCCGAAAACATATTTCATCTCACTGACAACGGGAGAGATGTGACTGAGAAAAACATGGTTACTGCTAAGTATGTAAGGGAGGGGCCACAGTTGCAATGCTCTCATAAATCAACTTCATTTTTGTGTGATAAACAAAATAGTTTGAATAAATACTTTGGTATCCAAGAACATGGGAGAACAGAGTATGCGCATAACCTAGAGGCTCAATTCCAAAAAAATGGTAGTGAAGGTGAAAGAGTAAATGCATTGATGCAATTAAGGTGCTCGGTCAAATCTTGTCCCTTGACGTTAGGATTTCTAAATAAAAACCTATTATAATCCTTTTGCCATTAGTACGAATTGTTAAATATTTCACTATCAAGATTAATTGTGAACTACATTTATAGAACATAAGAGCTACTAAAACAAAGCTTTTCCAGCCAATCCCTTCCCTGAATACCTTAATTGAAACCTGGTTCTAGAACCAATGCTTTTCATTTAATTGCCATTTAGGAACCAATCTCAAGATCCAAGAGAACCAGGAACTGAATAACCAAAGTGCAACCTATTGCCAGTTACAACTCAACATTAACTACTGTAAGTAACATTAACTACTGTAACTGTAAGGACATTCATGTCAAAATAACAAGCCTCTCACTGGCATCCCCAGAGGGCCTGAGGTCATGTGTTCAAAATTGTACAATAAATTACCCACAGATATTAAAACTATAGAAAATTTATATCTTTTTAAAAAAACTGTATAAGCATACTTAATAGAGAAGTGTTTTTACAGTGTAAATGAGTATCTGAGCTGTGGGTTATAGCATTTCTTTTGTGATATTGTCATCTTTTTTTTGTGAAATTGTTTTCTTTTCTATGACGTGCTCTATATACATGTATTAATGATTGTATCATGATATATTGTGTCCTCTGGGCAAATAAATAATAATAATACTTCATCTTGGCACCCATGCACAGAAAATGCCAAGAAGTTCGTACACACAATGAAACTCAAACAACTCCAAGGCGGCCAAAACAAAATACATACCTCAATTCTTTGGAATCAAAAACTTTCAGGATATCAGGAATTGTCGATGGAAGATATTTGAGGCATGCTCCCTGAACAAGGAGGGTGAAATCCGTATTATAGCACATCATTCCAGTGATGCTCTGCAGAAGAGATTTAAGGGATGTTTCGAATTCCTCCTGGTGCTTACCCTCATATAATCTATAAGAGCATTAACATTTTTTTTAAATGACTTGAGGGTCCTTAAGACAATAATAGTTTGCTGAAAAACTCATTGCGGATATAAAATTAGACGTAAACTCAACTTACACTGAGAATAACTGCCTTGACCTCACAATAAATTTCATGCAATACTGTAATGACTTCATTGTCTTAAGCAAAATTTCTTGCCCACTATTTTGAGAGTTTGCATTGTCAATATAAAACTTTAAAACAACAATTAGTTTCCTGAAATCAAGCATTAGACAACCTTAGTAGTTATGCAATTAGTGTACAATGAAAACAAAAAAAAACCATTAAACAATCTACATACTGATATGCAAGTGTGGCGCTAAAACTTTCTTGGATGTACAAATCCAGAATAGGCTGAAAATGCTGATACTTCCGATCAGAAACAAGACCAATAATGAATAGCTGCAAGAAATGTTAAAGAGGGTTAGAGAGTGATGACAACATTTGCAAGAAAACATGATTTTGATCACTGCACTACAGCTAACAGCTCTAAAAAGAGATAACAGGGACGTTAAATACAAATATCTTTCCATGTATTGGCATTTATTTCCAAGCTCATAACTCACCAAGCACTCAAACACCATTTTGTCATATAAATCACTGTCAGAATTCTGCATTAGGATGTTGAAAAGAGCATCCAAAACATCTTGAAGAAACTTTACCACTTCCTCACCATCGACTTTCATAAGGGTCTTAAGACTTTCCTCCAGACCATCAGGGTTTCCAGCCCAGTTCAACAAGCCAAGGAGACCAACTGCCAAGGTTGAATGGTGAAAGGTATTAATTAGCGAAGAAATCAAAACTATGCTACCAAATTAACAAACAGCAAATTACAATAACCCATTGAATATCATGCAAGCCATAAGAAAAAAAATGATTACCCAACACTTATGAGTTGAAAAAATCTACAAAACTTGGTCTCAACGAATAGATTACAGAAATCCTATTATGCCTGTATTTTATCCAGATAATAAGGTATTATTTAGAGCTCTAACCAAACAAAACACTGAATGGTTGAGGCCTTAACTTTGTAGAATTCCATTTTTAACTTAGGAAAAATAATATTATCTTCGCTTTCTACAGAATAAACTTTATTCGTCGACTAGTTTCGTTTACACTGTAACATCATCAGGACTAGGGCTATATTCACTAGTCCTGATGATGTTACAGTGTAAACGAAACTAGTCGACGAATAAAGTTTATTCTGTAGAAAGCAAAGGTAATATTATTTTTCCTAAGTTTCAAACAAAACATTTAAAAATTAAATTGAGTCGTCATATGGTTGATGTAAATCTTCAAATACCATGCAAACCCAAATATGTTCTAATGAAACAATACATTGACATTTTCCAATATATTCATACTAATAGTGGATACTTTCATTAAATTTTATTTACTTTATAAACAGGATTCTTCCTGAAATCACAAAAAATTTGGTTGCATTATCTAAAAAAATTCACAAATCCAGGTTATAAATATTGTCACTATCAATGGAAAAGCTGCCGGTTTTTCATAAATATAAAAGCATACTATTTATTAATATGTGAAAGAGATTCAATAACCACAAAAACCATGAGAAGGGCCACTCTTGATCAATAGCACAATTGTAGTTGGTAATTAAGTCTGATACTTTGCATACGCCCATGCTGATAGAAGAACTAAGGAATGAAGACTTCAACTTTATGCATACACAGCAGAACACCAAAGTCTTCATTCCTAGTGCTTCCATCAGTATGAAAACTCCCTGCATTATTATGCCATCCTCAGAAATAAAGGATGGATCCAAGCAAGATGCAAGACAGGTCATCTATTCACTTCCATCAGGGGAGTAGGGCAAGCAGAGCTACAGCACCACGCCCCGTGCTTAGCCTCAGTGCCTTTGCAACACATCAAGTTGTGTTACATTCAAAGCACCATTTGTGGGTCACGATTATTAAAACTAGAGACAACTTCACATTAATTTATTCACCAGTTCATTTCCACAACTTTGGAATTTTTGGGATTATCTCAAAGTGAAAATCTTGACTGGTATTCACAAGTTGATGAAACGATCAGGTGTGTGGGTTGTAACGGTTTTTGCATGAAAGCCTACCATGTTTTGTTTGTGGATTGAATAAATTTGTTGCTTTTGCATGCGATTTTGTTTTCTAATTATGGGTGGTGCTCGCCACATGCCTTTGCCGTGAATTGCGGGGTATTAAGTAGATATAATCAATAAAATGGCCACTGGGACTTACATGACCAGGAAACTTGCCCCAACTACCTCACTTGATACCTTGAATGCAATGCCAAAATTCATTCCTACCAAGCCTATGGTGCTGTCTTCTAGGGGAACTCTAGTGCAGAAATGAAGGCATTTTCCATGCAAAAAAGGTCTTTAAAAGCAATTGAGCCACTATTTAAGGAACTGAAATTGATGACTCTGCCTTGATTATCCATTTCATTGCTCTTTACTTGTGAAAAAGAATCGATGTTTGTTTTTACCTAATTCCAGGAAGGGAGATGTGCACCTGAAAAATCAACCACTCACTATTTCTTCTAAGAAAGGCCCACATCACGTGCAGTATCACTTATTAATTATAATAAACTGACAATGGACATAAAAAAAAGTCCACTCGGTCTGCTTTTAAACTTGAAAATCTGTGGAAAAGTACAAATTTACTTTTCTCATAATGATGAAATTCCACTACATCTCGCCTGAATCTGTTGAATGTATTTTAACTTGAACGTGAGAAGTTATTACTCCTCAGATTTTACCACATTATAGAGGAACTATAGGGTGACACCATAATTAAAATGATGCTTCCTTTTACATTAAACTCTGTAACAATGTGTAGTAATGTTTTCTTGGGTATTATTATTATTTAATTCCTTTTCCTCACTGCACTGACCATGTTCTATGCCATGTATTTGACCAACAAAACAATAAAGTATTATTATTGAAGGGCGCTGTTATTTTTCTCTTATGGGGTTTGAAACACAAGAAATATCACTATAAAAACCCATGGTAATCAATCCTAACATTACTTTGACAGGTGAGGATAGAGCTAACACAACACAAAGTACATTGCACTTAAGTACAAGGACCAAAAGAGTGTTGAATCCTCACATCAAGGTGGGGTGGCTAGCTCCTTATTTCCTCTGGTGCCTGCGGTTTCTCACCATAATCTGGTGTCTGGAAAATTAAACACCTTGGAGGAAGCTGAGGGTGCTCCGTGGTATATAGCATTAGCTCTTGGCAACACAGTTTATTCCACTGAGAAATGAAGAATGGAGGGAGTTTGCTGGAGATGTCAGCATCACGGACTACAGCTTTGGATGTTTCAGAGGCGAGAGTTACTCACCCCTGCCAAAAGGCCAGCGAGAGATAATATTAACGTCCCTGCTAGATAGGCAAACTATATCTCATCCTCACCGTGAAAAACTTGATCAAACTACCCCCATACTCTGCTCATCTATGAATATGTGCGATCATTTTTGCTAGTAGAGCTGAGAAAGTATGCCAAATATCTTATTCTAGTTAACTTGGGGCACATTTTTGCAGCATACCTAAATGTGTATGTACAACCCAGGTGCCCCACCTATTCCAGTAAAGAAACCACAAGTATATACTTGCACTATATGTTCACTTAATTAGTTCTTCAAATACACTTACCATTTTGAGTCAGCTTAGTAGAGCAAATATTGGTTTCAATCAGGAAATAATCTTTGACACTCAAGGTCAATCCATTAATTTGATGTTTTTGACCATCCACAAGTTTTGAGCGCAGAGATGGAAGATTAAGATAACCAATGTCTCCTTCATCATATTTTTTATGGTCGACCTAAAAACAAAGTATGCGTCACAAATAAACTCGCAATAATTTTACATAAATAAAAATTATTTACCTAACAGGAGCCAATACCTTATAAACAAGTAGCTCATGCTGCATATCAAAAAGTGTAGTTCCATCTGCCTGCATTAGGTTAACAAAAGACATTGCAAAAGGTCTTTCTGTTCTGTCCTTGGCTTCATTGGAGGACCTTGAACAATCAAAAAGGTAAATGATTGCAGTTAAACTGTAGTATAACGTTTGCTTTAATCAGTAATAATCATGACAAGAAATTACAAGTTAATTTTAATAAAGATTATACAATTACAGCACAACTTAATGATTGAATCAATTGCCAATTTGAACATTTTCTGAATAGTTCAAATCTTTCGAATACCAAAAATTTCTGTTTTCAATATATATCTTGTGGGGAGCAGTGTAGTTCTCACTTAAAAATTCAGAACATGTAGAAAGTTAGAAAACTTGAATTTTTGGATCCAAAATTCATATAATCTTCAAATTAATGTAACTTTTTCATGATCCAGACAACTCTTCATATAAATTAATTCAATCAAAACCTAAATATTACATTTATGAAACATTGAATTTATGCAAAATCTTATCAACTTGCAGAGATGATCAGCACATTTTTATCATATTTTTTCCTATGCTTAATTAAAAATTGTTTTGTTTGAGTTGATGCAATGCATATTGGTTTCCAACAATTACTTTTTGTATTTAAATTGGTTATTAAGACAAATCAATCAATTTAAAAAATGATCATTAACCTATCTATCGGTGAGATAATCTAGACTAGTCAGTGGGGTCCTCTAGTATGAATCATTATGCAATTGATTAACCTGCCCAAGTGGTTATAAATCACTTGGAATAACACCACAACTGTTCATTGATTTATATTAAGTTATTTCATTTTAACAATGATTGTTCTTGCGCTAAACAGGTTGACAGGAAATTCGTAAATTGAAATCAAACCAAGCTGAAAATTCTGCCAGAAGTATAGTCATACGAAAGAAACCTTCCCATATGAAAAGTCACACTTCAGCATCTTAAAGGTTGAATCTTTCCTTTACCTATAGTTATTACACATTTTGATCTTTAACTGTTATAATTCTCCAAAATTTTTCATCGAAAAATCTTAAAAATAAATTTTTAAAACATTTTCTCCTAGACCCACTACTTAAAATAATTCATAATTTTACATATTTTTTCACTGTTCCTTTCAAAAACATTAACAAATTCAAAGCTAAGCTGTAGTAGCTGGAGAGTGATTTTGTAATCAAAAATGATTAAAAAACAAATTGAGGCCACGGTGATATTTCCATTCAGGAACCAGAACAAGATATATCACATAATAAAGTATCTCTAGACCCCTAACAACTATGGTTATGTTGGGATAAGGGTTTCTCTCGAATTTTTGGGTCTATATATATATTTAAACGATAACTGATCACTTACCTGTGCTTAAAAGTAAATTTTAAGTGGCTCCCTTTAAATTCTTCAATTGGTATTGCAGCTTTGAATGTTTCTTGCCACCTAGGCTTGTCTTCATGATAATAAATAACAGAATGATACTCATTCAAAGGGTCAATGCCACCACCCATTGATATCACACCCTGCAGAATATAATTAATACATTTCAATCAAACCAAATTCCTAACAAATGCAATAATATGGAAATATACCAAAAGGATTTTCAATCCAACGCAAAAATAAACAATTTAAAGCCAGAACTGCCCTGTGACAATATTACAAAAGCTGAGAACAGAGAGAGAGGAACAGACATGCAATGAGAGAGAGAGAGAGACAGAGGGAGGGAGATGGAAAGAAGACTCCACCTCTACAAGGAGATTCTACTAAATATGAACACAATCAATTAGTCAGCGAAAATTGGGAGATAAAATACTTTCTAACAAATTCCATTAGAATGTATTAAAATACACATTTGGAAAATAGTTTGGTAATCCTTAAAAATTTTCGATCAGTGTGGTGGGTCCCATCAAGAAATCTGTATTATTAAACAACTGAATAGAAACATAAAAGTTTCAGGTTTAACTTTGTGGAATTCCTTCATTATGAGGGTAAAAGAGAAAAGAAACTTTACACTTCCATAATAAAGTGGAAGTGGCTTTATTGCGGAAGTGTCTTTATTGTGGCAGTGTAAAGTTTCTTTTCTCTTTTACCGCCATAATGAATAGAATGTGCTGACACCATTTTCTAAACAGCAAAACAAGCACAAAACAGTCATCAATGTTGCTTCAGGCTAGAGCATCCCTCCCCTAAGACACAATAAAATATATTCTTGCTTAATGAGGTACAGCTACAAAACAACACAAGTAATGATTTGACCAAAATTTGGGAACACAGTAGAAGCCCACTGAATTCCATAATGATTAGTATTTTGTTACATCTGACACATTTATGAGAATAAGCTATCAATTACTATTTCTGGTCAATAGTGAATGCAAATTTCTGAACCATTAAAAACTCTCCTCACTGAATAACTTTTTACATTATAGGGGAAATATTTTTTCCCCAAATCAATAAAATACAAAATAATTTCATTTCACTCAGTTCCTGGGATTATGCAACTTAGTAACATGACACCATCACCTCTTCACAAAAATCTTGAGCATACAGAGGTGGCCAGATTTCAAATTCAATATTTCATCTCAACAAACTAATATTTCTACTCCAATTTGAGTTCACTTACCGGTATAGCACTTCCTTTCTCATTGCAGACTTTCACGGTGACTTCCACATTTCTCTCAGTAGATTTACTTCCTTTAGAAAATTCTCCTCCAACTAGAGTTAGGTAAAGATCATTTCTAACATCACCGGGCAGGATAACTTCAGGGAAACCCATTTTTCGAGCCACAGCTACATTTCCAAGAACAAGATGAGGATTTTCTTCACGAACCTATGAAGTGATCATAAAACACACCTATTAATTAGTTCCAAGAAACTGTGGGAAATGCCGCAGCAGTAACTTTTAACGGAGCCATCCGCTAATATGCATTTCAATGCAACAATTTCAGAGAGTAAAAATCATTTGCCTTTAGATGACCAACATCTTGGTCAAGGTGAATGATTTTTACACTCTGAAATTGTTGCATTGAAAGCATTAATTAGTATTTGATAACAAACCTTTCACATTAAAATCCCATTTGTGAGAATGTCAACATCAATCATGAGCAAGATCAGATAATGCAGAGTCACAATAATCGAATGCACAGCATACTAAAACACTCCTTGCCATCTTCTACATATTGAATTAAATTAAAGTCAAAAATCCTAATTCATAGGCCATTCACCTGGGCTAAAAAAATGAATATCAATGGGAATTCATTTTACTTAAATTCAATTTATTGTAAAAAAGAAATGTAGATGAATATATTTCATGAATGCCTTCATCCTCTCTCTTCCCTGCCTACCCGAGTCAAAGATTCGGGAAGAACTGATGCAGGTCCTATCCTCATTGCCACATATGAGGTCTGTCCAAATAGTATCGTGAATTTTGAATTTTCGTCAGCTACGTATATTTGATTTTTGATTTTTTTGTGGCGTTATGTTGGTATTTATGTCTCTCACTTATGCTGAAAAGTTTGGCCATTTTAAATGTTCAGTTAATTGTTCACAGATGTTTTGCTCAGACATGCTTTGGCTTATCTTTGATTTTTACACACTAATGATGCTGCAGCCACCGTATTCCCCAGATCTGGCCCCCCGTGAACTTTTCTTGTTCCCGAAAATGAAGAGGCCCATGAAAGGATGCCTCTACGCTATGATTGACGAGATAAAGACTCCATCGAAAGAGGAGCTGAACAAGATCACAAAAAACGATTTTTTGAAGTGCTTCGAGGATTGGAAAAAATGTTGGCACAAGTGTATAATATCTAATGGGAATTACTTTGAATGGGACAAAATAGATATTGATGAATAAATAAATAATTTTTGAAAAAACACAAAAGTCCCGATACTTTTTGAACAGACCTCGTATACCCACTTCTTTGCATGCTGTAAGCTGAATTAACCCCGTCATGCAAAAATATTTTCACAGAAAGATAAGTTAACAATTGGTGGGTTATTCATCTACAATGAGCTCTTTACCTGTTTCAAATCACCATGGAGGAGCTTTAAGCTTATCCATAAGCCCTGGCCCTTGTGCTCCTTCTGGGTGATTTCCTTAATTGCTATTATTTTCTTCAGTGTGCTGTCCAGGTTATCACGATCACAGCATCTACAAAAAGTAATTACAAGAAATGGTTACAAACAGGAACATAGCTTTTTCATTATTTCTCATAAAAAGTAAAACCCCCACTTGCATTGCATGTTCCCAATTTTGGGGTGTGAAACACACACCGTCTGTTCTGAGCCTCTTTGAAGTGGAATGATCCATTTCTAACACAGAAGCAAATGAAGCTTCATGCAAATATTTAACCACCACCATACCATATGACTACATGGAATCAAAATCAATATTTACATTTATGTAAAAATGTTCCAATGCGACAGCCAAAAATCAAATTTTGAGGAGCACTCCAACTAAAAGCCAGGTTGAAAAATTTTTGGGATGGAAATCTTTGCAAATATTATTAATGTAGAAGACAATAACACATTTACTATGACTTCCAAAAGCCATTCTGAATGTTCTTTCCATTGAAAGCTGAATGACTTTTCATTTCATTCCAGAGAGGAAGTTTTTATGAAGGAGGAAGATAGGAAAAAATGGGTGGGGAAAACATTGAGAGATAGACACAAAAGAGGTAATATTAAAGGCTGTAATAGAAGGAGAATTCAAGGCAAATAGGGATGCCAAAGGAGGAGAATGGGCTTTTCAGCTGACATAAGGACAGGTAGGAAGAAAATGATACATGGTAAACAGAGAAGTCCATGAAAAACATTGGAGTTGTGAGGGGTTATCAGACGCCTAAATTTACCAGGGAGATTAGCAATAATGATGCGATGAAATAAGGGGAGGGAATGAGTGAATTGAAGAGGTTTAATGGTAGGGCAGCGCTCATCTTGCGCAATTTGTGGGACAATAGAATTTATACACTAAAAATGAACATTTTGGTAAGAAAATAAATATGCCTCGACCTATGCTAGCTGTGTAATCCTCCATAGCCAGAGGTCAAAGCACTCTGGGAACATTCCTTCATCTGATCTAAATTCCTACCTCTGCCACTCAGACAAGTTTATTGAATTAAAGGAACTTCCTTTTATTCCACAGTTTCCACAGCTTCTTTATAGAATTTCAAGCAGGATGGTGTACTGGCTAATGTACTGGCTTCCTACCCAAAGGGCCTCAATCCTGGAGGTTACAGATATTTTTCAGCGGTATCTTGATCCATAGTTGAGGTGCTTTGTGGAAAACACTTCAGCAGTTGGCTTCGCGATGTGATGGGAGAAAGGTATGACGCTGGTATTAAAAAGCTGCTTACAAGGATGCAAAAAGTGATTGATCATCACAGTGACTATGTAGAAAAATAGCTAAATGCTCAACCTTTCCAACAATGTACGCAGAATTGAGAATAAATTTCATTTTTCATGAAAACAAAATAGGAGACCTTACTTTTCGAATCGCCCTAGTACATAGGAGATGCAACCCGCTTGTGACAGCTGTGTCACGGCATACTGTGTCCTTGTGCCAATATCTCAATGAACATGTTGATATATGCAAGACTGAATGAGACTTCCATCATTATTTGGTGTTCTAAAATGAGTTAATAATTCTTAGGATGATTATTTTACTCAGAAAAATACACACCTTGTTCCAGCTGCACTAAGACCCCTGACGCACAGCAGGAATCACAAAGGATAAATAAATGAGATAAAAATAGATTAAATTGGTGAATTTTTAATGATACTACCAAGTGACTGGATTTTTGGCCATGAGATGTAAGATTTGAGCTGATTTGCATGAAGTGTCTCAGTTTCCATGGCAGAAGGCCATATTACCTTCATTAACAAAAAGGGGTAAATAGTAGCAAAATTTAAGACTTGACAGGTTTCTTCAAATGTAGGCTCTGAAATACAAGGTGTGCCAAATGACTTATTTTTTCCCAGATAGATAGATGGATGGGCGGTGGTTTCTCTGGCTGGATTCAAGGGAAAGGAGTCTCAGGAAAGGCTGGAGGCCCGTGGTATTTGGCTCCCAGCCTTAAAGGACTGTGGATCGTTCATTTGCAAAACCTCTGTCACATCACCTCGTTACCTTTCCGTTATGAATCGGGTGTTTTCGATTGGTACAAGTTGCTTTGGGAGAGTAGAGAAGATGTGGAAGATGCTGAATGCTCAGGATGCCCTTCAACCTCTTAAGAGACAAAACTCTCCCAAGAATGAAGGATTTGTCAGACAGGGATCCATTAGATTAAGTGCTCGCATGGTTTCTGATGAACTTGGCATCCCTAAAAGTGATGTGCATCGACTTGTGACCAAAAACAAGGGCATGAGAGAGGTGTGTACAAAGTTGATGCTGCAAGGGCTCTTGGAAAAGCAAAGGGAAACTCGCACGTGGATCTGTCAAGAGCTTCTCAGCCATGCCTCAGCCACCCTGACGTTGCCCCACCAGACTTCTTCCCCTTCCCCTGCCTCAAATCCGTGCTGAAAGGATATCACTACAGCTCGGTGGAAGTGTTACAACAGGCCATGACGACGGAGGTAAACAGCATTCCGAGCGCCACCTTCCAGAAGGCATTAGGGTTGTGGATAACCTGCTGGCAGCAGTTTGTTGACGCACAAGAATGCTACTTCAAAGACTTTTGAGTGAATGTATCAATTCTGGCAATAATTTATTTTTAATTGACTAAGTCTTACTACTTTTGGGATAGACCTTGCACATTGGACAAGAAAAATTATAATGGGATGAAGAATAGTTTACAGATAGAGGTTTGAGGAATACTTACTGCAAAAATGGAAGGAAGTGATGCTTATCTTCATCACTTTCGATTTTGCCACTAAGGTACAACGTGACATCCATTGCAGCCACACCAAATGGTCTCCTCATGCCTTCAGGTCCACCTTTTCGACTAGCTGGGACAATGGGCTGCGCTTGAGAGACACGCTTGGACTCGGAATCTTTCTGCTCCATTGCACCGACCCTGATCACATAGCACACCACGTACACACGCTCCCTGGTCAAGTCTCGACTACCTAAATCCTACACAATAAATTTCAGCTTGTTATTTAAATCATTACTCATGAAGCTAAATTTAACATTGGATTAAATATTTATTAGGGCATGATTTGTACACAATACCATTTTATGTATTGATTACTTACTGTAAACAGAACCCTTAGGTTATGCAGCTGATCCAGATCCCTAGCCAATCCTTCCTTACTCCAACACACAACGTAACTCTCAGTGATGGCTCTTCCTTCCTTCACATCATACAAAGTCATTAAGAGTTCTGCATCTTCACCCATTTTACAAACAAAATTTCGAACAGAAACAAAAAATATGTGCGAGTAATGGGTCATGACTTTAGGAATTTTTTTGGTTGGGCCAGACTGAAAAAAGAAACAATAATAAGTCATATAAATTTTCTAGTAATACCTAATATAAAGTCTTGGAGCGGCCAAGTATGTACATTGAAAAAAAAACACTCATGAACACAAGAGTAAACACCAAATGACTGTTAAAACCACAGGTATTGCAATTTTCCACTAGATATTTTATTTCAACACTACCGGTTTCGATGTTTTCACATCATCATCAGGTGTGAGCACAAGTGCGTATCTAATATATATATAAGTGCGTATAAGATACGCACTTGTGTTCACACCTGATGATGATGTGAAAACATCGAAACCGGTAGTGTTGAAATAAAATATCTAGTGGAAAATTGCAATACCTGTGGTTTTAATATGTTACGCTTCCACCATATCATGCCTGAGACCTCACCAAATGACTGAACTATTTAACTAAAGATACTGGAATCCAGAAAAATGATATTATTATTATTTATACCAAATTCAATAAGGGAATAAGGGCACCTTGTCTGCCTGTATTGAAAAAAAAATCACTTTCTATGTGAGCCTTTACTACAGTGGAACCTTGTTAAATGAGCATGATACATTCCGCGACCTTTTTCGTAAAACGAAACACTTATTTCGTGAATCATTTTTTTCAATATAAAGTAATGTAAAATACGATAATGCATTCCATGCCAAAAAAAATAAACTTTGAGCAGGTTTGTTCAAAGAAAATTATATGGACATTATTCAGGATTGTGGTTAAGATTCACCTTTTCTTCCATTGCAGAATTAAATCACCGGTAATGCAAATTAGCTGATATCTGAAGTGCTCTTTAAGTGAGGTTCCACTGCATATTTCTTGGTTTTTTTAATGGAAAAACATCTTGTCTCCAAATATAAATTGGCGTGACATGGTGGAACCGTTCCATAATAACAGAGATGAAAACTCTTGCAATTTCCTACTTGATAAAGATTTATTTTTGACTAGTTTAAATGTGCTTGTCATTTTTAACACTTGGAAATGATGCAGTAAATTTAAACGAGTCAAAAATAAATCTTTATTAAGTGGAAAATTGCAAGAGTTTTCATCTCTGTTATTTTGTCTCCCAATGAAAACAAACATGTGCACATTCCAATGAGACAAGACACCAGAATGACTTCCATAAGCCATGCGCTTTCGCAACTGCAGGGGTCTCAATCAAACCTTACCATCAAAGATTACCATTAAATGACGAAATTGAGGTAATTTACAAAATGTTGCTTTTCAAAATCAAGCTCATAAAAGGTTTACAGGCCTTCTTATTCTATTCCACCTGGGAATTCTTGCAGATTTAGAGCAACTTTTACTGTTGTGTGTATTCTTGATGTAGTGCTTAATTTGTTTTCCTTTTTCTTGGCGTTTAAAATTTTTTCCAACTGTGTTATATCCAATACTATGTTTAATCAAAAATTTATAATTGCTTTATAAATAACCATTATCATAAATACTATTAAAACTATCACGGTAAATTTACTCACGGTAACTTTTTTGATCCTCTCCGTTGCCATTTCATGCTGCCAGTAGAGTTGAATTGATGACGTGACTTCAGGATTCAGAATATTTCCATGCTCATCTCTAACTACCATATCAAGATCCAACATCCTACGAGAGAGTGAAATACATTTAATAAGCATTTATATAATTCATAAGAAATAGGCATATTGCTCATGATCTGGAACAGCTTGGAAGTTTTGTAATCCAATGAAAATTTCATCAGTATACCACAGGGCTTCATTAGGAGTTTGACATCATTCAATTTATTCAAATAAAATAAACAACTCTGTGTAGTCCAAAATGCCATTCACAACACCACCGCAGGGTCATTAAAACTTTTGAACCACCGTACAATCAACATCCTTCCTCTTGTAATTAGTGCAATATGACCAATTCCTCCCATTCTTTCCCGTGAAGTGTGAAAATATGTTCAAAATTTCATAAATGTGTGTAAATACAAAGATTCATCACATAATGGAAATTTTGAGATACTAACAATCAATAACATAAATGAAAAAAATGGTGGATGTACATTGTTTGTTAAAAAAGTATCGGTAATGATATTTTCCTGACGTATGCATGAGGTGCTGAATTCAGACTCAGTTAAATGTGTGCATGATCGCAGCTCACATTGGCACTGATGTGATGAAAGCTCACACCATTATCACTTAAAATTTGATGATGGGAACAATCTGCACGAAACGCGGCATCTCCCGCAGTTTCTTTGTCCTGAAGGTCTTTGGATGGACGACCAAGAGAACAGAGCTGGATGTCTACTAGCAAAGATCTTCTTCAATGGCATCGCGACTATTCCCCAACCCCCACCCAGTTCCGAATTGGCACCAACATACTATTTCCTATTCCCAAAAGTAAAATATTCCCTCTCTCCAAGGGCACCACCATGGAAGCATAGTGCCGTCGAAGAAGCTTGCACATGTATCCTTAAGGATCTTCCGCCCATTAGAATTTTTACACAAACGATGTATGGTGACATTCTCATAGCTATTCATGGCAACTGAAGAAATACGTTGTTAGCTCATAGGAGAGGATGCATGTGGCCCACCATGAAGGGGACAATCCATCAGCATGAATACATTATTTGCTTTATTAATAAAATTTGGAAGTTGAGAAGCAATAGGGAAAATCGGTGTTGCTTTAAAATATAGTTTCCCTCTCCTGGAACAATATTATTGGGTGATCCATCCAGCAGTGCAATATGCCATTTTCACATTTTGTTTGGAATAAATATTTTCCCTGGCTGGTTTTATGAATGAGAATGAACGGTAAATTTATTAGGTTCATGACAAGAAGCAAAATATTGTGATAGAGTGAGGTGGATGACAGTGAAAAAATTAATGTGATTTTTACATTATGTGCATAAGTGGACTTACAAATGATGAGTTTCATGGTTGGTGTTTGAACACAAACCAATTTGAATGAGAGGAAGGGATGGGCCAAAGAAACTAACTGGTGAATACAACTAAATGAGATTCTCAAGATGATGAATGTTAGAAGCAAAAGGAGAGGAAGAAACAATATTTGAAATAAGCTTAGCAAAAGAAGTACACTTGGGAATTACAATTCAAATAAGTTAAAAGGAATAATTTTCCTGAAATAACTATATCAAAGTTTTTTTACAATGTTGACGTAGAAAGGGAATGATACACAGCGGTATACTTATATGCACATACACAATTCTGCTTTTTATCGGGAGATTTTTGTTAATTCACTTTTATCAGAGCATAAAGAAACACACGACAACTGCCGATAATATGACGTCTGTTCCATAAATAATTATTATAATATTGCATTTTGATAATACTGGCATGCAAGTGCTTTGACCATAGAGAATAAAATATTTTGCAAACTGTTGAATCTTAAGTTGGCCATAAACACTAATCAAATTTTGGAAGTGGTTGAAAAAATACATTGAGTTGCAATACAGTAACTAAAAGACATAAACGTATAAAATATTCTGAGCATTAAAGATGAGAAATGGCTCCAATTTGTCAGTCTATCAATTACCCACTTAATGATGTTCTATTAAAGGAAAATGAAATGTACATAGCAGCAAAAATGCACATTAATGGCATTAGATCATCAAACAGCTAGATAAACTAACGCAGAGGTTGGTTTGCACAATAATGACCAGATGTTAAGAGCACACCAAATACAAGATGATGAATATGATGGTTACAGTTAGTCAGCTGTTGTTTCAAGATAGAAGAAAGAGCCTTCAACCCAATTTAACTCAGTAGCCCAGTGCTCTACCCACTGGACTTCCTTGCCTCTACTCTGCAAAAGTATTAATTGTAACATATTTAAAACTAAAGTCCACTCCCGGCTGTTATCAATGGTGTTTTATTCAATTCATTAGTTCACTTATGAAGATTTCAGTGATCTCACTTTTGAATGACTCAGATCAATAAGTGTTAAGTGTTTCCATTTTTTGACAATATCTAATGTGGTGTTCGACCATTTATTGATATATGAATTTTCCAAGATTTTTACCTTTTATCCTTTGTTCCCCCCTCTTAGAATGTTAAAAATGGCTTTCCATTTGATTAAATATCAAGGATTCCTTTAGAAGCACTGCGACATGACATCATTTATGAGCATTAGGGGGACAATACCCTGTCTAGTCTATGGATTCTTACCTTTCAACTCTTTACCTTTAATTGGTCACTCCTATAAAGAGTTTTGGCCAAGATTTTCAAGAAAGGGTACAAGCTGATTAATCAACATTTGCAACCACAATTAAGGCACCTTTCACAAATAAAATTGAAGCTACATAATTTATTTCAAAACCAGTTGATACTCCCAAAAACCATTATGTTGGCTCATACAAATACCCATTAGTACGAGACAAATAGTGTAAAATGCTGCATGGTAATTTATATGAAATGGTTGTGAAGTTTATTAAAAACCTACCCAAACCTACTTACCGTAGGCTACCTGAAATATAAGAAAAAATATCTTTACTACTTACTTGTTTCCTGTATCTATTTTTGATGTGACTAGCTGCTTAATTTCCTTCATTTCATCTACAGGCAAGGTACCAGAAAGAATTTTGCTCCGATATCGAACAAGTTCGTAAATCATTTGTTGAATTGTTCCAAAATTCTTGTTATTTTTCTGAAATGTTAATGACTAGATTATTAGTTTTATTTAATCAATTTTCCACTAAAACCAGTTGAAAAAAGAAGCTAATGAGACAAGGCATCATAGCATAACGACCAAATTTCATCGTACCTTCATTAAACTATTACCAATAATCAGGATGGGGCATGCTAAGCAAGGGAGTGAGACAGGGCAGCCCATTATTACCAGAACTTAAGAATTTCATTACTCATATAGTAGTAGTACATCATTAGGCTCATATAGGCATATAGTACCATATGAAACTGATGGAGGGAACATGCTGCATTGAAATTTTGCTTTCACCTGAGTAAAACATCAGCCAAGGCCCAAGTATTACTACAGGAAGCTAAAGGGCCATCTGTTTTTCTTTTTGGCAAGGCTAGAAGATAGTCGGAGGTGTTGAAGAGGGGACCAGATTC
Organism: Hetaerina americana; assembly: GCF_022747635.1. Lineage (NCBI taxonomy): Eukaryota > Metazoa > Arthropoda > Insecta > Odonata > Calopterygidae > Hetaerina > Hetaerina americana. The sequence continues at coordinate 3,171,787 of NW_027286919.1, forward strand.
AAAGATTTCAAGCCCCAGGTGGGTTTTCCTCCACCTAGGGCTTGGGAGTTTGTAATTGTGTCCATTGTTAACAGTCTGATGTCAAGGCCAAAACGTGCTGTTTTTTGATTAATGCCAACAAAATAAATAAAAATATGAAGGTCGATAGAGAGCTCTGGTCTGCCATAGTAATAGAATAATTAGAAGTAATAGAATAATTAGAAGTAATAGAATAATAGCATAATAGAAGAAATTATTTACATCACTGCATCCATCGTAAGAAAAAAATCACCAATAATGAAAATTTCACAGGGCTCAGCTACATATAGGTAATATATAAACTGTGCATGATTTGAAAGGTTTTCTATAGCCACCATGAAATCATGATTAACACATAGAAACTAATGTAGAGTGTAACTCTCATCATCTCTTTTGTCCAGATCTAGCCCCATGTCAAAAAACAATCACAACAGTAAAAAAGTTTCATGATCAATCATTATTGGATAGAAATTATAAATTATAGGCCTACCATTGAAACCAACATCCTATGAAAAATAGATGATATGAACCTGATTTTCATTCCACTAACTACTATGAAAACTCTACAACTAATGTACTAATGATCAATGCCAATAAATAAGCCTCGTTGAATTTCTTTCATTAAACTTTGAATATATTAAAAAAACCTCCAGAAACATGAAAACAAATAGTTTTTCAAGCTGCTGTATTTAAATAAATAATAATATTTTATTACATACGAGGTCTGCCCAAATAGTATCACGAATTTTGAATATTTGCAGGTTACGTAATTTGATTTTTGATTTTGTCGTGGCATTAATGTATGGTGCTTGTCTCTCTCCCTGACGCCAAAAAGTTTGGCCATTTTGAATGTTCCCTTAATTGTTGACAGCTGTTTTTCTGAGTCGTGTTTTGGCTTGTCTTCAATTGTTGCCCGTTCCAAAAAATGGATCAAAGAATCTGCATAAAACTTTGTGTGAAAAACAAAATTAACTCCATGGACGCATTTCCAATGTTGACTGTGGCATATGGAGAAGCTATCTTGAACTGAAGCAACGCTTATCAGTGGCACAAGATGTTCTCAGAGGGCCGAGAAGATGTGAACGATGAAGAGCGTGCTGGACGCCCGAGCACGTACACAATAGACGAAAACATTGACAAAATGAAGAAAATGATTTTGGCCAATTGTCGAATCACCTTTAGAGAAGTTGCTGAGGGCCTAAACATTTCGATTGGCTCGTGCCATTTGACTTTTACCAATGATTCGGGCATGACACTGGTCACCACGAAATTCTACCAAAATTGCTATATTTCCACCAAAAATGGCAACGCTATGAAAAGCATTGCTAATGAGGTGTTGGACTCTGTCCGCGATGATCCAAAGTTGATCATAACTGGTGACGAATCATGGGTATACAGTTATGACATGGAAACTAACGCTCAACCATCCCGATGGAAACTGTAGCACGAGCCAAGACCGAAAAAAGTGCACCAACTTCAGTTGAATGTGAAAGTTATGCATACAGTTTTCTTCGATTGCAGGGGCGTGGTGCATCGTGAGGTCTTGCCACAGAGCAGAATGGTAAATAAGGAATATTACCTGCATGTTGTGCGCAATTCATGCATCTGAAGCAATCCACCACAAACGCCTGGGTTTGTGGAAGAACAAAAATTGGCTTTCACACCATGACAATGCCCCTGCTCACACATCATTACTCGTGCACGAATTTTTGGCCAAAAACAACACATCAATGATGCTGCAGCCACCGTATTCCCTGGCCCCCAGTGACTTTTTCTTGTTCCCGAAATTGAGGAGGCCCATGAAAGGACGACGCCACGCTACGATTGACGAGATAAAGACTCCATCGAAGGAGGAGCTGAACAAGATCACAAAAAAATGATTTTTTGAAGTGCTTTGAGGATTGGAAAAACCGTTGGCACAAGTGTAAAATATCTGATGGGTATTACTTTGAAGGGGACAAAATAGATATTCATGAATAAATAAATAATTTTTGAAAAAACACAAAATTCACAATACTTATTGAATAGACCTCGTGTATAACTTTTAGCAGCAAAAACATTTTTTATTATTTACTTGTCTTTTTTTTGATGGCCCCTCGGAGGTTGGAAAAAAACCATCCTTGAACATAACAAGGGAATGAGGAATTACACAAAACTAATTTCAACACATTACCCGTCAAACTTTGTTATATCCTTTGTAAATATTAAAATTACCAAACCCTTCATGAGCATTTCAATGCAACAATTTCAGAGTGTAAAAATCATTCACCTTGACTGGGATTCGAACCCAGATCCCTCAATATCCGGTCGAATGCTTTAGCCACTTAAGCTACCGAGGCGTCCTCTTAAACTCTGAAATTTTGGGGCTTTTAAAGGAACAAGATGTCTTGAACAATAAGAACATCTTGTTCCTTTAAAAGCCCCAAAATTTCAGAGTTTAAGAGGACGCCTCGGTAGCTTAAGTGGCTAAAGCACTCGACCGGAAATTGAGGGATCTGGGTTCGAATCCCAGTCAAGGCGAATGATTTTTACACTCTGAAATTGTTGCACTGAAATGCACATTAGCGGATGACTCCGTCAAAAGTTACTGTTGCGGCATCCCCCGCAGTTTCTTTGGAACCCTTCAGGAGCAATTTCTCCTTGGCTCTACAATTTAGTGAGAAACATAATTCATACCATATCCTACATTACTGGGTTTACAATGAAATCAATTTAATATGTACTTGCATTAACAGTACCAGAAAATTTATTAATGATTGACATTAATTTCTTTATGTGCACACACTGAGATTGGATTTTAATGCAAAAACATGAATTCATGCGTGATTGTCATTCCTCAAAATAATTGTGCCAGATGACCATTTAAAAGCTATGATTACAACTATCACTAACATATCCCTGAGTTTGATTGAGAGAAGCAAAAATGATATTTAATTTTAAATTAAGAGCTCTAGTAGTATAAAAGTCGAACCAAAACTAATTAAATTTTAGATCACACAAACTTCAAATATATTTACCACATAGAGTAGCTTCCATATTTGGCCCCATTCTCTCACCACTGATGTTATCTCTTGAACAATATGTGACTGGTTGGGATATATAACCTCTGTTGGCCTGCAAGATAAAATGATTATTTTTCATTCATCGAGGCCATTGATGTTTGGGAGCAAAAAAGTATTAGTAACAACATTTATTC
>NW_027286919.1:3180000-3185000 GCF_022747635.1 Hetaerina americana
TACTTTTTTGCTGTCATAGAAACAAAACTTACTTAACCGACACTTGATAATTTAGAATTATAAACAAAAACAATTAAACATTAAAAAAATTTCTCACTTAACCGACACTTGGTAATTTATAACTATAAACAAAAACAATTGAACATCAAATCAATATTAATAAAAATTTGAAAATCAAATCAATATTAATAAAAAATTGAACATCAAATCAATATTAATAAAAAAAACGGTTTTTTTATTACATTTGCTTTTTATTTTTTACATTATAATTGTTTAACAATGCCTCCAAAAAAACGTAAAGCTATTGAAAGTAATGAAGAAAGAGATAAAAGATTAGCAACGATACGTGAAAGAGTTGCAAGATCTAGAAATTCAGAAACAGCAGAACACCGTGAAGCCAGACTCCAAGAAATGAGAAACAGGGCTGCAAAAACCAGAGCCTCTGAAACACAACAACAACGTGAGGCCAGGCTTAATGATCTACGAAACCGAGCTGCAACATCCAGAGCCTCTGAAACACAACAACAACGAGAGGTCAGGCTGAAACAAATCAGAGATAGAACGAGACGTTCACGAACTGATGAATACTCCGATTTACAGTGTGAAGCATTATTCTATGACCCTCACATAGATTACGCACATCACGCCAGTATCAACATAGGAAAAATGGATTTAATTTGCCGCAATTGCCAAGCCAAAAAGTTGAAATCAGAACCTCCTGGTCTCTGCTGCAATAATGGTAAATTAAAACTTAACCAACTGGACCCATTACCAGAAGAACTCTTAAAATATACAACTGGTGATACACCACAGTCAAGACATTTTCTGAGTAATATCCGAAAATACAACTCATGTTTTCAAATGACCTCATTTGGAGCCACATCTCTTATTAATCAGCCTGGATTTCAATCCACTTTCACAGTACAAGGGCAGATATACCATAAAGCAGGATCGTTGTTGCCGTTGCCTAATCAGCAACCAAAATTTTTACAATTATATTTTATTGGAAACGACCAAGTTGAGACCGACCAAAAATGCGCCAACAATTCAGGAACGAGACGTGAGATTGTATCTGATTTACAACAAATGTTCCATGCACACGATATTTACATTAAAACGTTTGAAACTTCAATTGATCATATGCCCACAGATGCATATAAAATTATTATAAAAGCAGATCGAAAACCAGCAGGAGAGCATGAACGGCGCTTCAACGCTCCTGTAGTGGATGAAGTTGCAGTTGTGATATCGGGTAATGAATTTGAAAAGCGAGATATCGTGCTTCAATTACGTAGTGGATCATTGCAGCGAATTTGCGAAACTCACAGGTCGTATGATGCTCTACAATATCCTATTTTATTTCCCTATGGTGAAGATGGGTATCATTTCAATCTGAGGCAAGTTAATCCAACAACAGGTATTCCGACAAGTGCAAAGGTATCTTCTATGGATTATTATGCTTACCGTCTAATGATACGAGGTACTAAACAGAACCACGTGATAAATTGCAGACAATTATTCCATCAGTTTATCGTGGATATGTATGTAAAGATTGAAAGTGAACGTCTTCAGTTTATTCGTTCGAATAAAAAAAAATTAAGAGTGGACCAATATATTCACCTAAGAGATGCGGTAGCAAATGACGGAAATATTGAGAATCTGGGCACTTTGGTTATTTTGCCAGCGACAGGCAGTCCTAGACACATGAATGAGTACACACAAGATGCAATGACCTATGTAAGGACATACGGGAGACCAGATTTGTTTATTACGTTTACCTGCAACCCGATTTGGTCAGAGATTAAAGAAATGCTAATCAACGGTCAGTCATCCAGTGATCGCCACGATTTAATTGGGAGAGTTTTTAAACAAAAGCAACAAAAACTCATTAATATTATAACAAAAGGTCACATCTTTGGAGAGGTGAGATGCTGGATGTACACCATTGAATGGCAGAAACGAGGTTTACCACATTCACATAATTTATTTTGGTTGAAAAGGAAGATTCAACCAACAGAAATCGACGCTATTATATCAGCTGAACTTCCTAACCAAGAAGAAGATCCTGATTTATACGCTGTGGTAACTAAAAATATGATCCATGGACCATGTGGAAAGATAAATCGGAACTCGCCATGCATGAAAGATGGAAAATGCACCAAAAACTATCCTCGAAAATTAATTAAAGATACACAAACAGGAAACGACGGCTATCCTTTATATAGACGGCGAGCTCCAGAAAATGGAGGTTTTACGGCAATACTGAAGACTCGAAGCAACGTGGAAATAGACGTGGATAACAGTTGGATTATACCATATTCTCCATTATTATCAAAAATTTTTAACGCACATATTAACGTAGAATACTGCAATAGTGTCAAATCTATTAAGTATATCTGCAAATATGTTAATAAAGGTTCTGATATGGCCGTTTTTGGTGTAAGCAATGAAGACACCAACAATGAAGTAAAGCGTTATCAGTTGGGAAGATACGTCAGTAGCAACGAAGCTGTTTGGCGAATCTTCGGATTTTCCATTCATGAACGGTATCCTACTGTGGTTCACCTTAGCATTCATTTAGAAAACGGTCAACGAGTATACTTCTCAACTGATAGTGCCGCAAGAGTGATTGATCAGCCGCCAAACACAACTTTAACAGCATTTTTCCAACTATGCCAGCAGGATACTTTTGCAAGAACACTATTGTATTCAGAATTGCCGAGATATTATACGTGGAATACATCAAGGAAAGTCTTTTGTAGAAGAAAAATGGGCAACTTTGATCCTGAGAATAATGTTTATTCATGTGACACATTGGGCCGAGTCTACACAGTCCATCCTAACAACGCCGAATGTTTTTTTTTAAGAATGCTTCTACATACCATTAGAGGACCTCGCTCATTTGCAGAATTAAGAACGGTAAACGGAGAAATATGTGAGACATTCAGAGAAGCTTGCCAGAATTTAGGGTTGCTAGAAGGAGATCAACACTGGGATGACTCATTGCGAGAGGCCAGTTTGATTTCTCTTCCAGGACAAATCCGAATTTTGTTTGCCATCATAATAACCTCCTGTAATCCATCTAACCCAAAAACATTATGGGAAAAATATAAAGAATCAATGAGTGAGGATATACTGGCTAAAGTTCGAAGTGAAAATCCTACATTGGATATTACGTTTAACTCCGACATTTTTAATAAAACTTTGATTATTTTGGAGGAAAAGTTTATCACCATGGTTAACAAGACTTTAGTGGAACTCGGTCTTTTTGCACCTGTACAAGATCAACAGGGTGTATTTTATCCAGATTATATACGTGAAACTAGCTACAATGTCTTAGACTTAGAAGCATACATCGCGGATAAAAAGCCACTTCTTAATGAAGATCAGAAATTCGCATATGAAACAATAATGGATCAAGTAGATAAACAAGAAGGAAGTATCATTTTTCTTGATGCTGCTGGTGGCACGGGAAAAACATTTTTAATTAATTTAGTTCTCGCTGAAATCAGGGTTCATGGAGAAATTGCTCTAGCCGTTGCATCTTCAGGTATTGCAGCGACATTAATGGAAGGAGGATGAACAGCCCACTCTGCCCTCAAGTTCCCACTTAATATTTCCCGACAAGAAAATCCCACATGTCATATAAATAAAACAAGCGGCCAGGCACAAGTTCTTATAGAATGTAAATTGATAGTATGGGATGAGTGTACGATGGCTCATAAAAAATCTCTTGAGGCCCTCAACGCAACACTTCAAGATCTTAGAAGAAACTGCAGTTTAATGGGAGGATCTCTGGTACTCCTGTGTGGAGACTTCCGTCAAACTCTGCCTGTCATTCCAAAATCGACTCCAGCCGATGAAATTTATGCCTGTTTAAAACATTCTGTTCTATGGAATCATGTCCAAGAAATTAGCCTTATACAAAACATGCGAATCCTCTTAAGAGATGGGAATGCTCAAAATTTTGCAAATAAACTTTTGGAGATTGGAGAAGATAGATTAGTTATTGAAGCATCTGTTATGATAAAATTGTCATCAGATTTATGTGTATCGGTGAAAACTGTCCGCGATATGATACAAGCAGTCTATCCTAACGTTAATCAAAATTATAAAAATTTAGAATGGTTGCGAGAAAGATCCATTCTTGCTCCTAAGAACGATGATGTTAATGAAATTAACAAGGAGATACTAGCCATGCTGCCAGGAGACGTGATTGAATATAAATCGGTTGATACCGTAGTGGATGCTGACGAAGCCGTCCATTATCCAACGGAATTCCTAAATTCACTTGATCCAGCTGGATTGCCACAACATCGCCTTATACTTAAAGTAGGATCTCCAATCATTTTATTGCGAAATTTAGATCCACCAAAACTCTGCAATGGGACACGATTGTGTGTGACAAAATTAATGAAAAATATAATCCAGGCAGTCATTTTAACTGGAAAAGGTGAAATAATTTTTATTCCACGGATACCTCTAATCCCAACTGATCTTCCCTTCAACTTTAAAAGATTACAGTTTCCAGTCTGGCTAGCTTTTTCAATTACCATTATTAAATCACAGGGACAGTCTTTAAAGTTTTGTGGTGTTGATCTAAGATCACCATGTTTTAGCCACAGGAAACTTTATGTTGCTTGCTCCAGAGTAGGTTCGCCTAAAAATTTATATATTCTTTCTCCTGGATATGAAACAAAAAATGTAGTTTATAAACAGGTGTTAAATAAAAAAGATTCTTAAATTTGTATGAAGTAGTGTATTATTGTACTTTATAATTTGTTGTTTTTATTTATGTAGTATATTTATATTATTGTTTCTCCCTAACCCGTGCAAAGCCGGGTATTCAGCTAGTATATATATATATATATATATATATATATATATATATATATATATATATATATATATTATTGGGTAATCTACGGGTTAAGGTAGATTTTTGGATGGACACAGCTAACAAATAAACATTTGGGACTCCTAACAAAACATAAAATCCA